>NW_020837952.1:12100552-12423093 GCF_003676395.1 Aethalodelphis obliquidens
TCAGTAGTTGTGGCTCACAGGCTCTAGAGCGCACAGGCTTCAGTAGTTGTGGCACATGGGCTCAGTAGTTGTGGCTCACGGGCTTAGTTGCTCCGCGGCATGTGGGATCTTCCCCGACCAGGGAACCAACCCATGTCCCCTGCACCGGCAGGCGGATTCTTAACCACTGTGTGACCAGGGAAGTCCCAGACTGCCTTCTGACTCAAGATGCAACATCAACTCTTTTCTGGAATTTCCAGCCTGCTGGTCTGCCCTACAATTTTTGGCCTTGCCAGACTCCACATTCTCATGAAGCAATTTTTAAAAATAAATGTCTCTCATGATGCATCGTATCGGTTCTGTTTCTCTGGAGAACTCTGACTAATACGGTAGAGATGAAGTTATTATTCAACTCTGAGACCATTAGCTTTGTGTAAAACCTGGCTTGGGTCACACTAGCTTGTACAATTTAAGAACCACGTTTTTCCTGAGATCCCCCTCCCAGTCTTGTTTCACAGCGAGGATCTGGTGTCCAGGGTCAGGGAGGAGACCACTTTAGCCTCTCCTCTTTACTTCTAGTTATATGTCTCTGAGGCCCCCACAGAGTGTGAGTGTTCTCTCTGATCCTGGCAGATAAGTTCTTGGCTCCTGTGTCTCTGATTAATGTCAGTGAAGGCAGATGTGTTCCTGAGTGATCATGGCGTTGAGGCAGGCTTAGAGGGGTGTGTGTGTGTGCGCCATGTTGGACATGGAACGGACCCTCACAGCCTTTGCTGGGACATATGCTTCAACCACCACACAGTGACACAAGCTCTCCCAGGCCCCATGGCTCTGGAATGGGGCACATACTTCCCTCTTATATCAAGTGTTCACTTAGGTTTCTCACATGGGCTGGCAGCCCAGTGCAACAGTTTCTCTAACATCTCTTTGACCATGATACGCCATCTTTAAACAGAGATTTACATGAACGTCCAACGTACACACGGGAGAAAAGTGGAATGGCTGTATTGAGGTGGGATAGGGGGTCATCTTTGTACTCCCTCCCCACCCCCTGGACAGGTTCCTGAGCAGACTTTGTGGAACTGCTGGGGCTTTGAGGAGTCGTTTGAACGCCACTGAAGCTCAAGGGTGGTAGGGCCAAGTCTGTAACCCTCCCCGGATCTCAGCTCTCTCTAGACAACGTTGATGTTCCGCTAAGTGATCACCAAAGGGGGCTTCCGCTCAAACATTTCAGGAGTCTATTATTTCTTGCCTCTTATAATAATAGTGACCTTATTGGACATGGACTATATATTAGGTACTTTATCCATGGTTGTGTTGACCTAAAATAAATAGGCTGCCAGATGTTTCTCCAGCAAAGAGGGGTTTATTTGAGATCACCAGAGAATTGCAATTTGGGGTCTGCAACCAGGGTGAGCCATGTGCAAGATCCCTCCTCCCTCCCCCAGCAAGGGAAGGAGAAGGCTGTTACAGAAGGGAAAAGGAAGTTGGATGGGCTATAGTGAACACGGAGTCCATGGCTTTTCATTAGCTGAGTCCTTGCCAAGAAAGAAGAGTCTTTCTTCTTGCATTTGGGCTCTGTATTGTCACAGGACAGGAGAGCTTCCCCTTCCGATCACCCTGCTCTATTTAACTGAGGTGTCTGTTTATTAATTTTTTATAGTTACTACCTCAGTTAATATGACCACCCTATAGAATGGGTATATGATCCCCATTTTACAGAAGAGGAAACGAAATTTCAAAGAAGTTAAGCAGTAATTAGGTAGCGGAACCAGATCATGAACCCAGGTATGCATGACTCCAATGACAGTGCTCTTTCCACTGGACCACACTGCTCTTCAAGAAGCAAGCAATTCAGGTGAAGAGTCCCTGAAAAACCTTGATTCCTTTCAGAAGCTTTCTGTTTCTCTGCAGTTTTGACCCTTGGATGCCCCTTTAGGTGCCCTATTATTTGTGTAATCTGCCCTGAAGGTACAAGTCTGTTAGCCAGTCTTAAGATGGTTCAAAGGCAGACGTCTCAAATTCACATGCTTTTCCATTCTTACTTACCTTTTATGAGCTATCCTAAAGTTCACAAATGGGGATCCTTATCATAGAAATGGCATTACCTACCAAAAAAACAAACAAAAAAAGTAATTTCTTGGATACCTCTCGTTGTAGATGGACAGCTATTACAGTCCATAAACCTTGTCTGTTTCCTTTCAAGCCACCAGATGCTCTTTGAATGACTTTTTTTTTTTTTTTGAAGTACGCGGGCCTCTCACTGCTGTGGCCTCTCCCGTCTCGGAGCACAGGCTCCAGACGCGCAGGCTCAGCGGCCATGGCTCACGGGCCCAGCCGCTCCGTGGCACGTGGGATCCTCCCGGACCGGGGCACGAACCCGTGTCCCCCGCATCGGCAGGCGGACCCCCAACCACTGCGCCACCAGGGAAGCCCCCAGATGCTCTTTGGAAATACGCTAACATGTTCTCTGTCGTGGTTCTCCAAGGATCCCTCTCTATAAATTTCTTTCTTATTCATAAAAGCACCTGTATATTCTTTGTTACGTTGATTAAACACAGACTGAACGTGAATACCCCCATCCAAAAAGAAAGAAAGTCAGCTTTTGGATTGCAGTTTGTTGTAATGACTATGCAGGGAGATTTAACCAATCCCACCATGACATGAAACCCATTAAATCTTATTCTTCTAAGGACTGTCCCTTTAAAATATTGCCATATTCTTTTTTATTCTTTTACTTTCTGCCCAGTACATACTCCACAGTTTTCACTTTGCTCCACGTCGTTGCTACCTGTGGCATCAATTTTGTTTTTCCAATATGAAATGTTAGGAGGTTAGGAGATCAAATACTCCACAGCTACATCCCTTTTGTAACACATATTCTTTTATTTAAGAGGCAATATCCTAGCTATCCTAAGATGAAAGCAGGTTGTATTTTCCGTCTTTTTCAACCCTCTTTTCCATTATTTTTCAGCCTAGGGTGGCTTCATTTCTATCAGTGTTTAAGTAGCTGCTGATAGTGGAGTTAGCTAGAGGCTCTTCTGAGAGAAAGTTTGCATACAGCGGGAGACTCTCATTCCTCTCCTCTCTTTTTCTAATTATGGGGAGATAGTTCTCCTGGATATCCGTGGCAATTGTTATTTTAGAGAGAAACAGGAATTTTGCAAACATATAAATGGATTCTCTGTAATGCACTATGCTTTGATACAAATAGCATAGTAAAACAAGCCAGTTATGAGCTATTTTATAAAGGTATGCCACTTAAATTTTACTTTTCCATAGCTACCAAAGAAATAAGTAGTTTAATTAAATGACAACTCCGGAGACTTTTTGCTAAGTATGTATTTTTTCTCAGCTTTATTGAGGTATAATTGATGAATAAAATTGTAATATACTTAAAGGGTACAATATGATGGTTTGAATCCTAATATAAACTGTGGACTTTCAGTGATTGTGATGTGTCAATGTAGGTTCATCAGCTGTAACAAATGTACCACTCTGGAGGGGATTATTGACAATGGGGGTCTCTATGCATGTGTAGGGGCAGCATGTATTTGGAAAATCTTTGTGCCTGCCTCTCAGTTTTGCTATAAACCTAAAACTGCTGAAAAAAATAAAATCTATTATGAGGAAACAATGTATATAAGGTTATTGCCACAATTACAGGCACCATCTAAGTAGTCAATAAATAGTAGTTATTATTATGTTAATGCATCTAACAATAAGAGAATAAAAAATTACATTATGGTTCTTCTATATAATGGAGTAAAATAAAACCACTAAAATTGTGATTATGAAAAATAAGGATAGAAACAAACCGAGAAACAAACCAACAAAAAGGGTAGAAACAGTATTCATGATAAAATATTAAATAAAAAAAGATGAGTACCCAAAATTGTGTGCACAATTTCACTTAATTTTGAAACATGTGCCAGTATATTTCTCTATTTTTATAAAAGAAAGACTGGAAGAAAATACCATGAGATACCATTTTTTCACATTTTTCAAATGTGAGAATGTTAAACATGATTATCTCTGGATAAGTGATACTGTCTTTTTTACATAATTTCTCCCATTTACTGTAAGCTCAGATTATTTTCCTAATCAGTAAAGATATGTACTCTTCCTTCCTATTTCCCCAAGAGACAAAAAAATACCCACAAGAGTTCTTGCCATTGTAGGATATTATCCTATTTGATAAATGCTATTTTGTTATCCAAGTTAAAAATTTTAAAATAAGTGCCTTAGGTATTAATTTTTTTGTAGTTCTGGGTTTCCTATTGGACTATGTTTTTGTGTGTGTTGGAAAGGACAGAGATGAAAAAAAAAAAAACTAAAGGGGAACATTAAGAAAGAGAAAAAGAAAAATTTAGGCTGTTAAGACCTGGGACAAAGGCATAGAATTTAAGAAAGGAGTGGTGATTATTTAGACAGGGAGTTAGCAGCCAACAAAAAGGATGTTTGACTCTTTGTTTGTATATTCTTTGAGGATATTACTTTTCCAGTTATGTGTAGCCTCTATACAATTATGCCTTTGGGGCAACTCATGGGTGAGACACAGTACTTCTGAGAGATACAATTTCAGGAAACTCCTTTGGGTGTGGTTTCCAATAGACTTGTCATACATTTAATGTCTGCCTTATTACAAGAACATCATGATAGTAATAGATCATATGTCTACAATGCTAATGTTTGTGAACTGCTTTGACAGTTCTTCCCTCACTGTGATCCTGTGAGATAAACAGCATGGATTATCTCATCCATCTTGCAGAATAGAAAAAGAAGATGGGGACATTGGAAGAATTGTCTAGTATGCTGCAGCTAGAGCACACCAACAATTAGAACCTGGATTCCTCCCTCCCAAAGGCTTATCCACCTCAAACATGCAGGGCGTTTTTTAGGGTATCTTATAACATAAACAAGAACACAAGGAAAAGAGAAATTGAAAAATGAAAAAATGAGTAAGGATGAATGAAAATGGTAATACTTGATTATATTTTATATGACTTCCTGTCTCTGAGAACATGCTAGTTTGACATGGTCAAAAAATACAAATATTCAAGTCCTGATCAGTTACACATGTACAGATGTGTAATGCTTGGTTTTTAAAGCCGCTTGAGGAGAAAGTAGATAATGGGAATAGCTTTATGTGTAATTATAGCTGTGCTTCTTGCTGTAATTCTGCTACGGTCAGAGGTCTGGCAGCTTTTCCTTTTAGTTCTTATATAAATACAGACCTAAGTACAGAACTGATTTTTAGAAAAGAACATTTACCAATATTCTGAAAACACTTTAACCAAAGTATTTCCAACATTATCCCTTTCCAAGTAAAATCAGCCCTTCTAGAGGAACTGTTAAATGATAGAGAGAACATTGGACATCTGGTCAGGACAGCTAAGTTCTTGGCCACGAGTGTCTGGGACACCCTAGACAAATGATATAAACTCACTTGATCTGAGTTTCCTTTTCTGTGAAGTAGAGGGTTTGAATTAGGCTAGTGGTTCTTGATGCACGGTGCCTGACATAGAACATAGCGTTTTACAGATGCTAATGTTCGACCTGACCTTCAGACTTAGTGGATCTGGGTGAACCTCTGCAGGTGATGCCGACGCCAAGCAGCTTTAAGAACCATTGGGTCAGGTGTTCTTTGAGATGCTTCTAGCTCTGAGATTCCAGGATAATGTGGTTGTATTTTTCCTTCCCATAGCAAATCAGGAGGTGGCATGGTATCACCTCTTCCTTTCCTCCACTCTTAGAATAAGTTTCTGACTTGTGCTTAAAGTAGTGATTTTCAAACTTTAGTGGTGACTAGTAGTAAATAGAGAGTTAAAAATGCATATTCCTAGGACCCACTCCATGAAATTCTGGGGATGCTGACCTGGGGCACTGCCCAGGAATCTGTATTTTTCACAAGTACCAGGTGATGCTGAGACCATTGGTTGAGAAGCATACTTTAAGATGCTGTCAACAGTATAATTTGTAACTTGAAGGATGGGATTTTGCCTGGGGGATCTTTGGGATTCTGGAATGTAGCTTTCAGCTAAATGATGAAGTAGATGCAGTGACTTTGAGCCTCAGAGCTCTGAGCCTTCCTCTTCATTGGATCCAGGTAGCCAGGATCCTGACTTTCATCAAAATCTTCTGTGAATAGGTAAGAGAGAGAGGATTAGAATCCAGAATAGACAAATGTTTCCTAAATAAATAGAAACATAAGAAACTACAATGGAAAAATGGGCCAAAGATATGAATAGGCAACTCACAGAAGAACAAACCCAATGGTGAGTAGGCATTCATAGTATCAGAGCAATAAAAACTAAAAAGAGGGCTTCCCTGGTGGCGCAGTGGTTGAGAGTCCGCCTGCCGATGCAGGGGACACGGGTTCGTGCCCCCGTCCGGGATGATCCCACATGCCGCGGAGCGGCTGGGCCCGTGAGCCATGGCCACTAAGCCTGCGCATCTGGAGTCTGTGCTCCACAGGGGGAGAGGCCACAACAGTGAGAGGCCCGCGTACTGCAAAGAAACAAAAACAAAACCAAAACCAAACAAAAACTAAAAAGAGTGAGATACCATTTTTCACGAATCAAGTTGGCACACATTTAAAAAATTTGATAGTATCCAGTGACTGTGAGGGAAACTGGTACTGTCAGGCATTCATGGGGGAATATAAACTGGATGAGCCAGTTTAGAAGGCAAGTTGATTGTATCTATTAAATATGTTTATACCTTACAATGCTAAAATATAACTTCACTTCTCAGTATTAACCTTAGAAGTACTGGAATATAAACAAAATAAATACATTCAAGAATGACTTTTTAAATTAAAAATATGGAAACCACCTAAAGGTCCCTAAAGGAGCAAGTATCTAAATAAATTTTGGTATGGTCTTAGGCAATGTTATGCAGCAATTAGAAGAAATGAAATATGGACCAACTTGGGTAGTTCTCCAAGACTTATTGCTGAGTGAAAACCTAGTTACAAAGTGCTATTCACTGCGGTAACTTGTATCTAAGGTGGCACCATCGCTTCCTTCCCTCTGTGTGTACGTGCCATTCCTCCAGCAAGAGGTTGAGTCTCTTCCTGCCCTCGCCTTGGATCGGGATGGTCTTAATAACTTCCTTAACCAGTAGAATATGGCAGAAGTGATTCTGGGACTTCTGAGAGAAGCTTTGCAGCTTCCTCCCGGGTCTCTTAGACCTAGGTATTGTAACTCTTGCTCTGGGGAGAAGTCATCTGCTATGTAAGAAGTGCAGTTGTCCTGAGAATGCTGTGTGTGGAGAGAGGAAGATGTCAGCCAGTCCTTGCTATTTCAGCCATTCCGCCATCTCAGCCAAGGCAACAGACACGTGAGTGAAGCTGCCATCGTGGCCATCGCAGTCCCAGCGGATGCCATGTAGAGAGAACCAAGGTCCTGCACATATGGCCTAGTCAAGCCATCCCTCATCTTTTGAGCCACCCAGACTGAGGCCCCAGACATGTGAAGCAAGATGAGCCAACTCTCCTATGCCCTGCCCTAATTTCTGACTCACAGAATTGTGAACATAGTAAATATTAGTTGTTTTTTACACCAGTAAGTTTTTGTGTGGTTTGTTACACACCAGTAGATGACCAGAACACTCACAATGCACCGTGTGTTAGAAAAACACACAAAACAATACCAGATAATTTTTGTGTGTGTGTCTGTGATCCAGAAGGACAAACACCAAACTGATGACAATATTTATGTCTGGGCCAGAGAGGAAGTCAAGGAGGATTCAATATGGTGAGACTTAAAAAGGACTTTAGGGCTTCCCTGGTGGCGCAGTGGTTGAGAATCTGCCTGCTAATGCAGGGGACACGGGTTCGAGCCCTGGTCTGGGAGGATCCCACATGCTGCGGAGCAACTAGGCCCGTGAGCCACAACTACTGAGCCTGCGCGTCTGGAGCCTGTGCTCCGCAACAAGAGAGGCCGCGATAGTGAGAGGCCCGCGCACCGCGATGAAGAGTGGCCCCCGCTTGCCGCAACTGGAGAAAGCCCTCGCACAGAAATGAAGACCCAACACGGCCAAAAATAAATAAATAAACAAACCAATGAACCAACATTTAAAAAAAAAATAAAGGACTTTAACCGTGTGTAGAGTCAAGGTTCAGTCAGGAAAACAGAAGTTGCTGTGTAGATTCAAGTGGGAGGGGTTTGAATTCAGGTAATTAGATGTTGCCAACAGGGCAGGAGAAGAGAAGGTAAGGGAAAGCTGACATTAATGATCAGGTGTGCCATTAACTTTCAGAGAGTGAGGAAGTTGCAGGAATTGCAGGAAAGAACTTGGGGTGGTCCCCCCTGCTGGGAGCACCAAAGGAAATGTTTGGAGGCTGCTGCAAAACCTCACAGCCACACAACGTGGGTGCAAGGATGGGTCCCCCCTTCTGCCTTCCAGACCTTGACTGAGGGCCTCCCACTGATGAAATGTAACTCAGAATCCTCTTGGCAAGGGGTTCCAGGAAATATAACACAGAGAATGCAGGAGGCTGTGCTCAGATGCCAACAGAAGACCCTGCTCTGAAAACGTTGTGAAACATTAGCCTTCTAAAGTGTATATAATTGGAAGTTGCTTCAGCTGGTAACTCTTTTACAATGAGGTAGATTTTAAGCTTAAGCTCATTTAAAAAACTAGTTATTTTCAGTATTTATTTTTGCATCTTTCCCTCTTTGACAGCAGATAGTGAGGTGGCAAGACAGACTCTGAAGGTGGTCCCAAGATCCCCAAGTCCTAATATTCATTCTCGTGTCTTTCCCTTTCTCTTGAGTTTGGGTGGCACCTGTGACTTGCTTCTAAATGTTAGGGCACAGGTGATGGAGGGACATGATTATGAGTTAATGATCATGTGATTACATTGCATAAATTTGTAGCTCTGGTCTTGCTGGTTCTCTGTCTCTCCCTAGCTGTCTGTGAGGAAGGAAGTAGCTACGTTGAGGAACCCCATGTGGCAGGAAACTCTGGGCAGGCTCTAGGAGCTAAGAGCCACCTCTGCCCAACAGCCAGCAAAGCTCAGAAGCTCTCAATCCTACAGTCACAAGGACCCGAATGCTGTCAACAACCATGTGAGTGGGGAGGTGGATCCTTCCACAGCCCAGCCTCCAGATGAGAACTCAACCCCAGCCAATAACTCAGTTGCAGCCTTGGAGTACCTTAAGCAGGGGACCCTAAGCTAAGCCATGCCCAGAATCCTATCCCAGGAAGTGTGATATAATCAGTGCATGTTGCTTTAAGCCACTAAGTTTGTGGTACTATAGTTATGCAGCAGTAGAAAACAAATGCAGTGACTTTTTCTGCCTCTGGTTGGGCCTGGCCCTGTTGTGGACCCATGAGGCCCTACTGTGGAGGTCCTGTGTTTATTTGGACCCCTCCTCTAGCAATGGTCACCAAAGCAGGGGATATGAAGGGGGTGTCAGCCTTATGTGTGGGCACAATGATCCATTGGCATATGAAAAGAAAATATTTGAATTTCTATTTATTTTTTGCTAAAATTATACAAAGGACTTTAAGCTTTCAGAATATTTCATATATATATATTGACACTCGGTTCAGTGCACATGTCGAAGGGTCACAAATTGTGGAGGTAGATGAGATACTTTTAGAGCAGAGCAGGAGTCCGCCCACAGGAAGAGGCTCACACACAAGTGGCTGTCTTATCTCACTCCTTCCTCTATTTCAGTGCATTGTGACATATGACAGTGCAGGGGAATTAGATATTATTTTATCTGGTTTAAGTAAGATAATCTTCCCCAATGGACCAGTGGTGTAAAGAGATTCTTACAAAGAGTATAAGAAAGTATAATACTAATAGTACAAGCATAAGTCATCTACAAGAAAATGGTAGTACTATTTTTTATTAGTGTGAATTTCTTCATATTATGACATTAAAAACAATGATAATATAATCTTGTATAATAAAATGCAAAATTATTAAACACTATTTGGAGTATGAATGGATGCAAATATTATAGCATGTTTTTGTGGGGTTACGTCTTTAACTTCTATAGCTGTTAAACCAAGTATTCAAATAAACTGAAGCCTTTGAATTGCAATAATCAGAGAAAAAAGTGATGTGAGAACAAGAAGGTGTTTTTGTGACACTAAAAGGATGATGCAGAATTATTTAAAATATGTTATCATATCTTTCAGTCATTTAAAAATTCTGTTGTGTGTGTTGAAATGTTCCTAAATATTTGTAATTTATAAGTAAATTATAAACATGGAGGTAAGAGTTCAATCATATTGGTATTATAGAATACTATTATAATAATAGATCAAAAAATATTTTTGTGTCCTTGTAAAGGAATAAAACATATAATTACCTAAACATATTTTTATTTCATCTTTATTTTATTTTTTCCATTTGAGTGTGTTTTGAAATATAAATAAATATTAATGGATATGCATATTTGTAATTTATAAATACATATCTATATATTAGGGATGCATGCCTATATATTTTTGTTGCTGGGGTACAAAATCAATTTGTTTGAAGATGTGCTCTAGTGAATAAACATAGCTGGTATGTCTAGAGTTGAATAAACAGGTTTTGTATGATGTTGTTCAGACTTATCATGCAGCCAGCAGTGTCTCCAGGTTTGAGGGGATGCCTACCAGTGTGTGTGTGTGTGTGTGTGTGTGTCCTACAGAGTTTATGGGACGACACAGAGACCAGGCAAATTCAATTTAGCTATTTAGTTAGCAAATTGAATTTCCTGATTAACTTTCAAGTTATTGTGGGGTGATTGAGAAGGGACTGGATTCCTGCCCCAAAGGAGTTTACTATGTCATTGTCATTGTCATTGTAGAGAAGGACATAAATAAGCATATGTGTGCTGTAATAAAGATATAAGGTAGCCTGTAATGAAGTTTAAAGAAGGCAAACATATTGAGGGTTCTGGGTTATGAACCAGATTTTGGACCTCAGGCTAGTTGCATACTGCTGTGTATTGCTTTCTTATTCTGTAAAACCGAGAAAATAATGCCTCCCTACATACCTCAAAGATCACTGTAAAGCTAAAATAATTAAAAGTTGGGAACTTAATGTAAGAATACAAATAATAGGAATTATATTTTAGCTTAGTAATCTACATTCTTTTAAAAGTTTTAGCTTGAATTTTTCTTTCTCTTTTTTTCGCCTGCAAATGGAAATGATGATGGTTGAATCCTTGCTTTAAATCCAGGAGTACTCTGTTAGACTTTATGGAGAAGCTTTGATTTTTTTAAATTTTTAATTTTTTTTAGAAGCTTTAATTTTAAGTTATACATAAGATGGCGGTTGAAGTGGGGAAAGAGTCTTCTGCCCATGGGTCAAGAATTTTCTAGATTTCTTTGGAGAATTGTTATTTCTTTTACTTCTTTAAAGATTGAGAAAACTCTCCCAAGCTGCATGTAAATTAATTTATAACTCTTCTTGTTCTAAAAAAAAAAGATGGTAAATGGAAAATATTGAATAAGCAGGGGTTTACTGACCTCTGACGGCCAGCCATAAAAACTGTTACTTTTATCATGCTGCATATAGCGATGATACAAAGCTCTCTCTGAAAGCTGCTCAAGGGTATATTGTAAGGTGTTCAAGAGTCACTGACCAAGAAGAGGGAGACCACAGGATGTCAGCTAGCCAACCTTCCTTTTCCCAAGGAGGCTTTTATCTAAATTAATCTAGGCTAGATCCTGTTAGATCAATGGTTAATTCATTTAAAAAATGCTTTTGTGAGTAAGTCAGAGTAATGTCGAAGTGCGTGTCTGTTTAACCTACATCATAGGAATGATTAGAACATTTGAAGTATTTTAATCGGAAACACACACTCCATGAGTGGTTAATTAGCATTTGAAAGACTATTCAGGAACCCACACTATAGAAATAACTGACCACAGCATTTCAAATATTGTTATCGAAATCTGCAATCGTTCGTTAATTAACATAAGAAATATTTGAAATAATGTTTCTTTGGAGAATTGATGGGTTATGAAATATGTGGTTGGCTAGAAATATTGCACAGGTATCTTAGCTTTTGTGTGAGCAGGGAATACGAATATTGCAAAAATAAGTTTGTATGTAGAACAGAATTCAGTCCAAATTTTGCTTTCATCCTGGTCTACCTGGTAGAGAGGTCATGAGGTAGGAGACCTATAGCTCTCACTTACTTCTCATCTTTGGAGGCGTCAAGAGTCCTCAAAGAGAAGCTGACAATTGTGAAATGGCTAAATTGACTTAGGTCAATTTTATTCTTAAAACTTGACAGAAGAAATTATTACAAGAGCAACTTTAGTAATTTCTTTCCCTCTATTTTGTACCATATGTCATCAAGATATGCCTTCTAGTTTTTACCCCAAATCTTATCTGTTATTATTTACATATGGTTCTACTGAATACACAGATAAGAGAAATGAACTAGCCCCAACCAAGATATTTTTCCAGCAGAGTTAGCTTTAAAAAAAAAAAAAAATCTGTGGTTAAAGACCCTTGATTTAGGGAGTAGTTAAAAAGCAGCATTATTCTCTGCTTGGCTGAAGATAGCTGAGAGGTTGTTTGGACATCTTGGCAGATGCTGTTGGTAGTAATCTTTTTTTGTGCGCAAGAAACTTGTGCTATGTTAATCCTCTGTTCTGTCAATTTACTACAAGGGGAATAGGCAGTAACGAAGTTGAGATGATGGTTTTTTTTTTTTTTTTTTGGTACATGGGCCTCTCACTGTTGTGGCCTCTCCCGTTGCGGAGCACAGGCTCTGGACGTGCAGGCTCAGCGGCCATGGCTCACGGGCCCAGCCGCTCCGCGGTGTGTGGGGTCCTCCCGGACAGGGGCACGAACCCGTGTCCCCTGAATCGGCAGGCGGACTCTCAACCACTGCGCCACCAGGGAAGCCCCTATTTTTCAGTTTTATTGAGGTATAATTGACAAATAAAATTGTAAGATATTTATTAATAAAATGTACATTGTGGTGATTTGATATATATACATGGTGAAAGAATTCCCCCAATCTTTAATTAATGCATCTGCCACTGCACATATTTGTTTATTTACTATTATTTTTTGGTGAGAAATTTTTGTTCTACTCTTTTAGCAAATTTATATTATATATGACAATGTTATCAACTATAGTCACCATATTTTACATTAGATCCTCAGACCTTATTCATCTTACAGTTGAAAGTTTGTACCCTTTTATCAGCCTCTCTGTATTTCTCCCACCCCACAGCCTCTGGCACTATTTTTCTGCTCTCTGTTTTTAAGAGTTTGACTTTTTAAAAAACTTCCACGGGGCTTCCCTGGTGGCGCAGTGGTTGAGAGTCCGCCTGCCGATGCGGGGGACGTGGGTTCGTGCCCCGGTCCGGGAAGATCCCACATGCCGCGGAGCATCTGGGCCCATGAGCCATGGCCGCTGAGCCTGCGCGTCCGGAGCCTGTGCTCCGCAACGGGAGAGGCCACAGCAGTGAGAGGCCTGCGTACCGCAAAAAAAAAAAACAAAAAAACAAAAAAACAAAAAACTTCCACGTATAAGTGATACCACGAAGTATTTATCTTTCTCTGTTTGGATTATTTCACTTAGCATAATGACCTCAAGGCCCATCTATGTTGTTGCAAGTGGCAGGATTTCCTTCCTTCTTAGGGCTGAATTCCATTGTGTAGTGGAATGATGTATATACACACACCACACCTTCTTTATCCATTCATCCATTAATGGGCACCTAGGTTGTTTCCATGTGCTGGCTATTGTGAATAATGCTGCAGTGAACATGGAAGTGCAGATATTTCTTCAATATCTGGTCATTTCCTGTGGATATATACGTAGGCGTGGGATTGCTGAATCATATGGTAGCTCTATTTTTAATATTTTGAGAAACCTCCATACTGTTTTCCATAGTGGCTGCACCAATTTGTATTCCCACTGAGTGTGAGCAAGGGTTCCCTTTTCTCCGTATCCTCATTGAAAGGTTTTAAACAGGAGCCAGTCTTGAATTAGTGTGAGTTTTAAGAAGATCTCGCTGGCTGAGTTACAAAGAATGAATTAGAGTGGCAAGTGTGAATGCAGAGAGAAGAATTAAAAGCCTTTTGCCAGGTTAATATGGAGTTGGGTGGCTTGGATTAGTGTTAGTGGAAAGAAAGACTGGTAGATGGATTGGCAAAGGATTTTGGAAATAAAACTTATGGGACATAGTAGTGACTGGATCTAGGGAGTAAGAAAAAAGAAGAGGTAAAGAAGATCCTTCGTGATAGCTGGTAGATTGTTGTAGTGTTTATTGAGATAGGGGGCACCTTGGGGGTAGGCAGGGGAGGGAGTACAGGGAAAGACCCCAGGTTCAGTTTGAGGTGTCTGTAAGAAAGTTAGTCAAGTGATGATGTTGAGCAAACATAAGATATATGGTTTGAGAGGTTGCTAATAGTAACTGGAGCAGACATGGAGTCCTTAAACTTTAAAAAAAATGCAGACTTTAATGAGTGGGGGTGGGGTGGAGGAAAAATAAAGGTAGAATAAAATGTAACAAAAATTTTTCTATCCATTCATGCTACATTCATGAAAAGAATGCTAATTGAGGGCTTTACTTATGCGTGATATTCTAAGTGCCGAGTGAAGCGGTGAACTGAAGTCCCGACTTTCAAAGTGCCTACTCTCAGTGGAAATAAATTCAGAATGTTGAGATTAAATGGCCAATGCTGCCTTCAGAAAGAAAGAAACAGATAAAATTTGGTTTTATTTATTTATTTTTTTAGATATGTCACGTTGATACTGCTTTTTCCATTATTTTGTTGAACTTTTTCTAAGTGCTCTATTGGCCAGTAGTGCTAGTTAATTTCCATAAAATGTTTATATTTATATATCCAGAAATGCTGATTGATTGAGTGTTCTTCTTTTATGTATTCTTTCTTGAACTTTATTAGCATCAAGAGTCTCCTAGATATTACCCATTAGATGAAGAAACATGTCACAAGGAGAGGCTTTTATTGTATGTGTGTAAAATAACTTTATAACCCAAAATATGCTACTAAAAATCTTTCATATAGCAGTTTTACAAATGTAATTTTAAAATATTCAATAGAATTCTTTCCAAAGATCTTAGTACAGAAAGCTAAATTCTATGGAAAAGTATACTTTCCTTAAAAATCTATTTAGGTTGAAATCATGGCATACTATGTTTAAAGCAAGGAAAATAATCTTGACAGTAGAAATAGGGTGTTCTTCTTATTCTAAAATACATTCACATAAATTTTGGAAAACAAGTCATAATTTCATTGAATATATCCAAGTTCTAAAATTCCCTTGTTTAGAAATGTGCAAATTTGCAAATATGAAGTGAAAGTTGGGTTGCTTTAGACCAAACAAAATAAATAATCCATGACCCCATCTGAAGGTCTTTGTGAGACAGGCCAACTTTGGGACTTTTATTTATTTATTTATTTTACTATATTTATTTATTTATTTGGTTGCACTGGGTCTTAGTTGTAGCAGGCAGGCTCCTTAGTTGCGGCTCCAGGGCTCCTTAGTTGTGGCTCTCTGGCTCCTTAGTTGTGACACGTGGGCTCCTTAGTTGTGGCATGCAAACTCTTAGTTGTGGCATGCATGTGGGCTCTACTCTCCTGACTGGGGATTGAACCCAGACCCCCTGCATTGGGAGTGTGGAGTCTTACCACTGTGCCACCAGGGAAGTCACCCAACTTTGGGACTTTCAATGTAATAGTGCTATATTGCTGATTATTGCTGATAATATTAATTGTTGACTATTAAGTTGTCAATAACAGCTGGGCAGGGAGGGATTCATTCTGCTCAGCAAATCAAAATGCTAAATAAGCATTTACTGAGTGCACAGGGTCTTGAGCTACAAAGATAAAAAGACTCAAAAGCTCTCAGTGCAGAGAAAATTTCTTTCCTCAGTATCTGTCTAGGAAACATACATGGGTCCTAATGTGTTATATATGGTACGCATGGCTGGGAACACTCACCAATATCCACCCATTCCTACCTGTTTTAGCAACATGGCTTACTTTTTCAGGTTTGCACAATCCTTTTGTTTAGCATTGCTGAGAAGTGAAATGTCACATTAACAAATTTTCTAATAGTTTGGATAACATGTTTAGTAATTATATTAGTGAGCATTCTTTTAAGCAAATAGAAATTACTCTTTCTATCTGAATATAGGAGATTAGAGGTTTCCCACCTGTCAGATGGGATAGGGAAGGGCATGTCAAGAAGCTCACTGCCAATAATCTCAGCCAGCAACATTGCAGTGGGTGGTCCCCAAGTGCTGCGTGCTTCTCATCCATCATCTGCTCAGCATTTGCCTGCTACCGCCAGTAGAGAGTAATGGTCTCTTCTTCCCTTTGGAATCTCTCCAGGTGCCCCATTCCAATTCTCATGGTCCCATTCTTTCCCAGTCAACACCCTAACTTTTACAAAAGATGCTTGACAAAGTTCACTGTGCGTTCAAATTTCATAGTTATCCAGCCAACGATAGGATCATATTTCGGTTTTGATTTTCAGATATCTCAACCCTGTAGCTACAAGAAATAAAAGGTTCTTTCAGGACAGTCCGAAAGGCTCTTTGGTTCTCTGACTTCTTGAGAATTTAAAAGTTTTCCTTCTGTAAGCTGCAGTGTTACGTATTCAGTCAGCTCTCTAGTCCCTGTCATCAGACTTCCTACTAGAACATTCTATTGCAATAGTCCTTTAGTCTTTCAACACTTAGTTCTCTCTAGATCCTTAATTCTAGGCAACTAGAAGTGGAAACTTTAGGAATGATTTTGCCACTGCACGTTGTGCACCCAAAAGTGCACTTTTTACTAGCAGTGAGGTTATTACGTCTTTTAAATTCATTTAGATTGTGGAACAAATTGCAGATTCTCTTATTTGAGGTTCTGTTTTACTGAAACTGCTGCCACTAATAAATGTTCTAAGAGCCAGAGTTTGGTCATGAAAGCAGAAATCGCTCTGTATATTTCAAGCATGAAATGTTTTAAAAGAGGAAATTAAAGACCTACACACCATCTGAAAGGCTAGGGGATCTGAATCAGAGAAGCCGTTTCTGAGAGTCCCGTCCCGAAACACTGAAATGGGTGGCTCTCCAGAGCTCACTAAGACACCACTGTAAATATGCTGACTCTCTGTGTGAGGGGTTGGCAAACTATGGCCATGGGAAAAATCTGGCCTGCCACCTATTTTTGTACAGCATGGGAGCTAAGAATAGACTTATGCATTTAAATCGTTGAAAAAAAAACAAAACAAAAGCAGAATATTTTGTGACATGTGATGATTACATGGAATTCAATTTCAGTGTCCATAAATAAAGTTTATTGGAGCATAGCTATACTCACTTGTTTATATGTTGTTTATGGCTGCTTTTGCTTTACAGTGACAGAGTTTAGTAGTTGTGACAGAGAATGTTTGGCCTGCAAAGACTCAACTATTTACTATCTAGCCCTTTACAGAAAAAGTTTGTTGATTCGTGGTCTGTGCATCTGACTGTAAGTTCTTCTGCCAAATATAGCTTCTCTTTCTCTTCTGCTTTCCAAGTTTAATGAAAATGACTCTCATTGGAAAATCCTCATAATCATATGGGGAAAGTAATTTTGAGAAATGTCACTCTTGGGTTCTCTGGATGGCAAAGAAGCAGTAATACTGAGTTGACAACAAACAATTGAGAATAATCACAGTGTGGCTGGTAATCCCCAAGGCCACTTTTAGATTAAATGATCAGCAAGAAGGACTCACAGAACTCAGAAAAGCTGTTATATTCACTTCTATGGGTTATTATAGCAAAGGGATACAGATGAAAAGCAGCAGAAGTAAAATGTTCATAAGACAGAGTCCAGGAGAGACCAGACGTAAGTTTCTAATGTCCTCTCCCAGTAGAGATACACAGATGTGTTTAATTCTCCCAGCAGTGACACGTCACAACACACATAAAATACTTTCTGCCACGGAAGCTGAACCAAACCTTGGTTTCCATGGTTTTTATTGGGCGTTGGTCACATTGGCATGGTCGATGGCCCATACGGGTGGTCTTATTTACTCAGTCTCCAACCCCTCCGAGGGTCAGGCGATTACTACATGGTACACGGCCCCACCATAAGTAAATATACATTATCAGTATAAATTATCTGGAGTAGTCCAGGGTCCCAGAAAAACAGGAATACTCTTATTAGGCAGGATGTTGCAAAGTCTTAGAGATTATCTCTCAGGAATGAGACAAGGACCAAAATTTTCTTCGTAATGTGCAAGATTTGGACAACCCAGGCTTGCCGAGATAATCCTTTATTCCACCCATAGACTCACGGAAGTCTGGATCTCTAGGAACCTCAGAGGTTATCCAATTAAACCTCCTTTTTGATAGATGAAAAAATAGAGGCTTTGGAATCACATACATGTGGTTTAAATCCCAATTTCATTGCTTACAAGCTGTGTGGCCTTGGAAAAGTTATCTAACTTCTTAAGGCCCAGTTTTTTCCTCACAGATTCATAGTTAATAGGATTATAATAAGGACCAAGTGGCAAGGAAAATTCTTAAGTCAGACTAGTGGTCAAAACATGGTGGATATAGGAACAAGAGACACGCTCTTTATCTTTCCGATCCAATCTACAGCTAGTCAAATATCTGTAACTCAGCAAAGATTCCTCACCCAAGGTGTTCCAACACCCCAGGATGCCAGAGAGATCCACACATCTGTACATGTGAGGTTGGGGGATTGGGGCACACAGAAGAGGCAGAACTGGGGGAGCAAGGAGGCAGTGCCTGTGACCCTGGCCCCCGGCCATGGAAGCTGAGCCGCAGCCCCAGGGAACTGGTAGCAGCAGAGGAGCAGGTGCACGTGACTGTGGCCTCGTGGCCACAAGGAACCCGGCGGCAGTGGCTGCAGGACCTGTGACCCTAGTCCTTCCAGCCACTGTGGTGCCCGAGACTCCAGAATCCCCAGCCATGACAGCAGCGCCTGCGATCCCGACAACCCTAGATGTAGAGAAGACACCCCTAAGCCTTGTTCCCTCCCCGCCTCCCTCCCCCGGCCACAGTGGCCACGCCTACAACCCAGGTGTGACCTTGGGCATGGTGGAAGTTCCTGCCATCCTGGTGCCTTCAGAGGCAACATCAGTGACAGCGGCAACCCTGGCAGGGGCAAGGCACCAGCGATCCTGGGAGGATAATCCCTGACGGCACCTCTGGCAGAGGCGCTGGAGAGTGGAAAGTGCCGATTCTCAAATACAGCCAGAGGCAACTCAGGGAAGAGAAACCAAAAGCTTGTGCTATAGCGCCACCCACTGAAAAAAAGAGGAAGTCCTCTAATTATCAACCTGGTAATTTTTCGAATCAAAGTAAACAAGGCTTCACCTAACAAGAAAGATGTTCACTACTTCAAATGTGTCGTCAGAGAAACAACTTACCAGGCACCATGAAAACCCACAGTAACACAGTATGACAAAAAGAAAACGACAGTTCTCCCGAAACCAAACTTAAAGTCATGATGAAGTATTGTGACCTAACGGATAGAGAATTCGAAATAGCTGTCGTGAAGAAACTCAACAAGCTACAGGAAAACGCAGAGAGGCAGTTCAGTGAGTTCAGGAGTAAAATGAACGACCAGAAGGAATATGTTACCGAGGAGGTAGAAATGCTAAAAACCCCCGAAGTTCTGGAGCTAAAGAACTCAATAAATGAGATGAAGAATGCATTGGAAATAGAGCAGATGATATGGAAGAGAGAATTCACCAGCTTTAAGAAAAAATCTAGCAACAGAACCCCCCTCCGCCCCTCCCCTCTGCCCTGCGCCTTTGCCCGCAGGCTCAGCTCCGTCAGTGCTTGGTGCCCCTGCGTTCCCCCCCAGGCCCCCGGGTGATGGCCTTGACGGTGGCCGTGTTCTTGGGCTGCGCCTTCGTAGCCTTCGGTCCTGTGCTAGCCCTCTACATCTTCACCGTCACTGCCGGGCCCTTGCACATCATCTTCCTCGTCATCAGAGCTTCTGGCTGGTGTCTCTGCTGCTTTCCTCCCTTGTTTGGTCCATGGCAGCAATCACTGCTGACAACAAAGATGGACCAATACAGAAATATCTGCTGATCTTTGACATGGTAGTCTCAGTCCTTATCCAAGAAATGTTCCAGTTTGCGTATTACGAACTTTAAAAAAAAGCCAGTGAAGGTTTGAAGAGTATAAACCCGGATGACTTAGCACCCTCTATGCGATTGCCGGCTTATGTTTCTGGCTTGGGCTTTGGAATCATGAGGGGAGCATTTTCCTTTGTAAATACCCTGTCTGACTCCTTGGGGCCGGGCACAGTGGGCATTCATGGAAACTCTCCCCAGTTCTTCCTTAAATTCAGCTTTCATGACGTTGGTGATCATATTGCTGCATGGGTTCTGGAGCATTCATGTTTTTTGATGGCTGTGAGAAGAAAAAGTGGTACGCCCTTCCGTAGTTCTTCCCACCCATCTGCTGGTGTCAGCCCCGACCTTCATACATCCTCGTTACGGATTAAATCTGGTGTCAGCGTACATCATCCTGGTGCTCAGGGGCATCTGGGCATCCTTTGCTTTTGGAGGCAGCTGCCAAAGCCTGAAGCCCTGCCTGCTCTGCCAAGACAAGGGCTCCCTCCTCTTCAACCCGCGCTCCAGATAACCTGTGAGGACCAGCGCTTACCAAACGCTAAGCTGCCTCTTGAGAGAAGCACAGCTGTACCTTTTTCTAAAAATCCCTTTTCCTGGTGGGGGTTAGAAAAAACAGAATTATCTGGATACAATATGGCTTTCATGCAACAGCTTTCTGAAAGGGATACATCAGTGGTGTGCAGACTGCATGTTAGAATCACCTGGGGAAACATAAAGAATACTGATTTCTGGGCTCCACCCTCCAGATTTAATTGATCTGGGCATTTGGTAATTTTTAAAGCTTCCTAGATGACTTCGATGTGCAGCCAGTTTGAGAACCATCGATGTCCAAATAGGAACTTCCTGAGAACCCTGTAACTGAGTAAGAATCAGATGTTTAGCTATCTCCTAACTCAGCTTGTGCTTAGCAAGCAAGTATCTGAATGTCAAATCCTGGATAGCCTTTGTCTTTTGAAGTTCTGAAGTGACAAAAGGCTAAAGGGCTGTCATCTCTGTGAACTGTTTTCCCATGCTTCACTTGTACCCTGTTTCGTGAGAACACGAAACAGGCTGTGCTTCTGACTACAGTAATAAATTGCACTGACTTACTAATGATCATTTAGCCAAAGTAAACCATTGATTAACGAGGTATATTTTTCTGTAGTTTTTCCATTCTCGGTTTTGCTTTTCTGAGGTATTACATTGTTTTTGAGCGTAGATTCCGTTTCTTTAACTAAAAACCAATTATTTTCTGACTTCCTGGGAAGATATTCTGAAACCAAGAGTTTTTGTGCAACTTCTGCAAGTTTTTCCTGGGCTTAAGGCTTTTCATAGGCTCTGCCCTAAGGCAGTGTTTACCAGCTGAGCACTAGCTGCTGGACTAGTTGAGGTGAAGCCCATGATCTATTTCTGAGCAGCTCTGCAGGTTGCTGAGTGATGTACCCTGGGACAGGCTTCACTGGAGCTGGCAGAAGTTTACCAAAGGCAGGAGGAAAACAAGCCAATAGGGTGGGCTTGACACTTACCATTTGCTCCTGTAATACTAACTAGCACTTCTCCCTAAATGGTGTAGTGGAAAATTGGAAATGTGTCTTAAACTGCCAAATTCATGCTTTTACATATTCCATATATTCTTTAGATCTAGCAGACGTCTCTGGGTTTTGGTAGCAGATAGAGCATTCCCTTTATAGGAGTATCTAAGATGTTCATTCAGCTTCCAAACAACCCTTTTGTTTCCCTTTATAAAGAGTAATTTGTGCCTTTATTAACTAGAAGTTGTTCCCAGTTGATGGTTTTTAGGGAGCTGATGGTGTGAAATGGAAATTCCCTACACATTAAAGTGAGAACCTCAGTGAATCCCCTGTGTGCAGTAGAGCATCCAAAAGACATAGAAGCAGCAAGGGTGGGCTCACCAGTGGCATGAGAGATGGGAGACTTTGACAATACTGTGATGGACAGGTTTAAAATGGAAACGTGGCCAGTGTTTGGGGTAGTCACATATCTTACCAGGGACCAGAACCTTACACAGGAACTAGACCTTTATCAGTGAAATCCCCTCTCATGTTTAAATTATTAGAATTTCTTCAATCTACATATGCAGGAGGAGTAGGGTTTCCAGTAAGGCTGCAAACAGTCCCATAAGCAATTATAGCTATTCTCCTAAAGTTTACTTCAGCACTAATACTAATGCCTCCACCGGGGTTTGCAATTTTCCACCATTATACAAGACTTTCCTTAGACTGGATGAGTCATAGGAAGAGTCAGGGACGTAGAGATTGAATAGTGAAATTTACTGTGCACAGTTGAGGGGAACAAGATGCTCATTGAACTGGGCTTCATTCCTACTGGAGTGTGGTGTTCTTTGATGAACAGGATAAGAAAAATATAGAGTTGGTTATTACTGTTGACTTACAAATCTCTTAAGTGGATAGTCTGATAACATATTTGCTGATCTGTAAAGTGTAGCAATATCTGAGAATATTAATATTGCTCATACTTGAGCTATGAGGATTCCTCTGCGCATTAATAGTTTAATATTCAGTAAAAAATCTGGAATATTGTGAAATCTCATTTATAAAAACATCTCAGGCAAGAAGAAAATTTTCCTTGATAGTGACACTGTTATCTTAGTTCAGGAAATCATTTAATACTCCCTGATTACCTATGAATAAAGGAACTTTGTAATCCTTATTTCTCTTGTGAGCATTGCTATAGCCAGCTTAGGCACTACTGCTGCAAATAGCCTTGCTTCGCCTGATGCCAAAGAAGCCCAGAGGGAGAGTGGTCTTCCTCTGTTGCTGTGTGTATATTGAGTTGCATTTTTTTTCTTCTTTTGCATTTGTTATCTATAATGAGCTTTCTGAGCCCTGATAGTATTTGGAGAGGAGGTAGTGGTGTTAATCTTGTATGTTCTCCTCCACACAGGGCTTTCTGTGTTTTGGAGGGAAGTGTGGCTATAGTTAAAGTTGACCTTGGAATGTGAATATTGTTGCAGCCCTTCACTGTGTTGCCATGTGAATAACAGAGATTGACTTTGGCTTTCTAATAAATTTGTATTCATTTTTAACTAATATGAATTAGTAGTTGTAACTGGAGAAGTTTTGTTACCCTCCATCCCGGCCCGCCTGACTGGCAATATATCATAGTAGCAGCAGCCTCTTTTAGAGCATCTTAGTGAAAACATGGCTGAAAGGAATAAGTGGTATCTGCAGACTGTGTAGAAAATGGCTTTTGTTCCCAATGTTAATATCTTTTCAAGCACATTTCAGTGTTTGCTGAGAGTGGCAGATACACATCAAAGATGCTAGGTGTTCTTATCCATAGAGTTGGTGCAAGATAAGCAGTCCGGACAGAGGCTTCCTCCTACCCAGTACTCTTCCCACTAGCCCTCCCACTAGTACATCAAACTAGCCTCAAGACAGGGATTAGCAGTTAGAGTGGGCCTGAGGGCTCCAGGGAAGCCAAGGTGGCAGCCCATCTCCGGCATCTGCAAGCTGCTTCCTGGGAAGAGCTCCTTGAGAGTGCTAGCTTTTTGTTAGTTAAGTTTTTCCTGCACCCCACCATCCCTAACTGCAGGTAAGCAAAGTAGATGTCACAACAAGACAATTTTAAAGTTCTTTGCTTAGAGCACTTTGTTTATGATTGCAATGTTTATATTTCTCATTTAATAAAAAGCTTCACTTCATTCCATTAAATTTTAGTGTTTAGAGGGGTGGGCACCGTCTCTATGTACAATATGTATCATTTTATGTAAGTTATACTGTTATGTCATATATACTTGCAATATCAGACCTTGCATTTAATACAGAAGGCAATAGACTCTTTCCAGACCTGTATTTTTCAGTGAACAATAAAAAGATGGTTTGTCACTTAAAAAAATCTAGAAAAGAATTCAGGTAGAAGATAAGAAAGAACTAAGATTTTTTTTTTTTTTTTTTTCTCGGTACGCGGGCTTCTCACTGTTGCGGCCTCTCCCGTTGCAGAGCACAGGCTCCGGACGCGCAGGCCCAGTGGCCATAGCTCACGGGCCCAGCCACTCTGCGGCATGTGGGATCTTCCCGGACAGGGGCACAAACCCATGTCCCCTGCATCGGCAGGCAGACTCTCAACCACTGTGCCAGCAGGGAAGGCCTAAGATTTTTTTTTTTTTAATTAAGAAATTCTAAGAGAACTATCTGACTCCCATTAGGAAGGGCAACATAAGGATAATGAGTATCCCAGAGGGGGAAGGGAGCAGAGAATTTATTTAAAGGAATAATAGCTGAGAAGTTCCCAAACCTGGAGAAGGAACTGGATATACAAGTCCATGAAGCTAAGAGAATATCTAATTACCTCAGCACAAAAAGACCTTTTCCAAGACATATTATATTAAAAGTGTCAAAAATTAATGACAAAGAAAGAATTTTAAAAGGAGCCAGAGAAAAACGAATGTTATCCCTACCAAGGAACCTCCATGAGACTATCAGCAGATTTCTCAGTAGAAACTTTACAGGCCAGGAGAGAGTGAAGTGATATACTGAAAATACTGAAAGATAAAAACTGTCAGCCAAGAGTACTCTACCCAGAAAAGTTATCCTTCAGATACAAAGGAGGAATAAAGGCTTTCCAAGACAAACACAACAGCACTTCTTGCTTTATAAGAGGTGTTTAAAGGAGCTCTTTTACCTGAAATGAAAAGGCAAAAGTACACAAAATTTTAAGTAAGGTGATAAATAGAAGCAAAAAATTGCAATTTTATATCAGAATAGGTTGTTAAATACTTAATTGTAGCTTTAAAGGTTAAAGGGAGAAAAGCAGTGAAAATAACTATAGGTGCTTCAATTTGGTAATAGATTTACACATAAAAAGAGATAATTTGAGACAACGAAAACATAAAAGAGTAAGAAGAAAAGGACAGAAGCCATATTGTCAAATGAAGATTAGATGCTATCAGCAGAAAAAGGACTATTTTGTCTATGAGATGTTTTATATAAACCTCATGTAACCACAAAACATAAGTCTAGAGCAGAGACACAAAACATCAAAAAAGAGGAAACTGAGAAAAACATCATAGAAAACCACCACACTAAAACGGCAGACAGAAACACAAGGAAAAAGAGACAATGGACATATAGAGCAAGCAGTAAACAAAAGGTAAAATGGAAGTATTAAGTCCTCGTTTTTTAATAATCATCCTAAATGTAAATGGATTGAATCCACTGATCAAAAGACACAGAGTGGCTGTGGGTGGAGTAATAAGCAAGACCTAACTATATAATGCCTCCAGGAGACTCATCTCAGCTCTAAAGACAAATATAGGCTCAAAGTGGTGGGATGGAAGATGATACTTTGAGCAAATCGTAAGCCAAAAGAAAGTGGGTGTAGCTATACTCATATAAAATAGACTTCAAGCCAAAAAAACCAAACCAAAGCAAACAAACCAAGAGACAAAGAATGACATTTTGTAATGATAAAGGGAACAACCATCAATAAGGTGTAATATTTATTAATATATATGCATTTAACATAGGGGCACCAAAATATATAAAACAATTATTAACAGACCTAAAGGAAGAAGTTGACAGAAACACAATAATAGTAGGAGATTTTAACAGCACGCTTGCATTAATGGATATGTCATGCAGACAGAAAGTCAGCCAGGAAACACCTTAAATGAAACATTAAACCTGATAGACTTGATAGATATATATAGAACATTCCATCCAAATGCAGCAGAATACATTCTTCTCAAGTGCATATGGAATATTCTCAAGGATAGACCAAATGTTGGGACACAGAAGAGTCTCAATAAATTTAAGAAGACTGAAATTATATCAAGCACTTTTTTTCTGACAAAAACAGTATAAAACTAGATGTCAACTACAAGAAGAAAGCTAGAAAAATCACAAATAGATGGAGGCTAAACAACATGCTGCTGAACAACTACTGAGTCAATGAAGAAATCAAGGAGAAAAAAAACAAACCTGAAGACAAGTGCAAATGAAAAAAATGACATAGCAAAATCTATGGGATGCAGCAAAAGTGGTACTAAGAGGGAAGTTTATAGCAATACAGGCTTACCTAAAGAAACAAGAAAATTTTCAAATAAACAATCTAACCCTACACCTAAAGGAACTAGAAAAAGAAGAACAAACTAAGCACAAAGTCAGTAGAGGGAAAGAAATAATAAAGGTCAGAATGGAAATAAATGAAATGGAGACTAAAATGACAATAGAAAAGATCAATGAAACTAAGAGCTGTTTCTTTGAAAAAATAAAGTTGACAAAACTTTAGCTAGACTCACTGAGAAGAAAAGAGAGAAGACTAAAATAAAATCAGAAACAAAAGAGAAGTTACAATGAATAGCACAGAGATACAAAGGACTGTGGGACTCCTGTGAACAGCTATGCACCAACAAATTGGAAAACCTCGGGAAAAAATGGATAAATTCTTAGACTCATACGACCTTCTGAGACTGAAGGAAGCAATAGAAAATCTGAATTGACAGATCACTATTAAGGAGATTGAAGCAATAATTTAAAACTTCCCAAAAAACTAAAGTCCTGACTATATGACTTCATTGGTGAATTCTACTAAACATTTAAAGAAGATTTAATACCTGTTCTTCTCAAACACTTCCAAAAAGTTGAAGAGGAGGGAATGCTGCCTACCTCATTTTATGAAGCTGCTATTACCCTGAGACCAAAACCAGACAAGGACAACACAAGAAATTTACAGGCAATATCTCTGAGGAACACAGATACAAAAATCCTCAACAAAATATTTGCAAACCAAATACAGCTGTACATTAAAAGGATGATACATCAGGATCAAGTGGGATTTATTCCAGAAATGTAAGGATGGTTCAACATCTGCAAATCAATCAAGATGATACACCATTTTAACAAAATGAAGGATAAAAATCATATGATCATCTTAATAGATGCATAAAAAACATTTGACAAGGTTCAACCTCCATTTATAATAAAATCTCTCATTAAATTGGGTATAGAAAGGTTGTACCTCAACATAATGAAGACTATATATGACAAATCCACGGTTAACATCATACTCAACGGTGAAAAACTGAAAACTATCACTCAGAGATCAGGAACAAGACAAAATTGCCCACTCTCGCCACTCTTACTCAGCGTAGTACTGCAAGTCCTAGCCAGAACAATTAGGCAAGAAAAAGAAATAAAATGCATCCATATTTGAAAGGAAGAATTAAAACCAGCACTCTTTGTGGATGACATGATTTTATATATAGAAAATCCTAAAGACTCCACCAAAAAAACTGTTGAAATGATAAAAGAATACAGTAAAGTTGAGAGAAAATCAATATATAAATATCTGTTGTGTTTCTATACACAAACAACCAACTAGCAGAAAGAGAAACTAAGAGAACAATTCATTTGCTTTTGCAACAAAGAAAATAAAATATCTAGGAATAAATTTAACCAAGGAGCTGAAAGACCTGTACACTGAAAACTGTAAAACATTGATGAAAGAAACTGAAGAAGACACACAAAAAAATGGAAAGATATTTCATGCTCATGGATTGCAAGAATGAACATTGTTAAAATGTCCATATAACATAAAACAGTCCATAAATTCAACACCATTCCTATCAAAATCTCAGAGACATTTTTTCACAGAAATAGAACAAAAGTCTTAAAGTTTATATAGAACCACAGAAGCCTCTGAATAGCCAAAGCAATCTTGAGAAGAAAGAACAAAGCTGGAGGTATCACACTCCCCGATTTCAAATTATTCTACAAAGCTATAGTAATCAAAACAGCATGGTATTCGCAGAAGTGGACACACATATCCAGTGGAACAGAATTGAAAGCCCAGAAATTAATCCACACATATATGGACAATTAATTTATGAGAAAGGAGTAAAAAATATACAACGGAGAAAGGACAGTCTCTTCTCTAAATGGTGCTGGGAAAACTGGACTGTCACAAGCAAAAGAATGAAATTAGACCACTATCTTATGTCATACACAAAAATTAACTCAAAATGAATTAAAGACTTAAATATAAGGCCTAAAACCATAAAACTTCTAGAGGAAAACATAGGCAGTATGCTCTTTGACATCGGTTTTAGCAACTTCTTTCTGGATCTGTCACCTCAGGCAAGGCAAACAAAAGCAAAAATAAACAAATGGGACTACATAAAAATAAAGTTTCTGCACACCAAAGGGAACCATAAACAAAATGAAAGACAACCTATCTTTTTTTTTTTTTTTTTTTGCGGTACGCGGGCCTCTCACTGTTGGGGCCTCTCCCGTTGCGGAGCACAGGCTCCGGACGCGCAGGCTCAGCGGCCATGGCTCACGGGCCCAGCTGCTCCGTGGCATGTGGGATCTTTCCGGACTGGGGCACGAACCCGCGTCCCCTGCATCAGCAGGTGGACTCTCAACCACTGCGCCACCAGGGAAGCCCGACAACCTATCTTATATCCGATAAGGGGTGAATATCTGAAATAAAGAACTCATACAACTCAACAACATGATAAACAGCTGATTAAAAATTGGGCAGAGGATCTGTGTAGACATCTTTCCAAGGAAGGCATACAAGCGGCCAACAGGCATGTGAAAATATGCTCAACATCACGAATTATTAGGGAAATGCAAATCAAAACCACAATGAGATACCATGTCAGGCCTGTTAGAATGACTGTTATCAAAAAGACAAGAAATAGCAAGTGTTGGAACGGATGTAGTAGAGAAAAGGGAGCCCTTGTGCACTGGTGGTGGGAATGTAAATTGGTGCAGCTACTATGGAAAGCGGTACGGAGGTTCCTCAAAAAATTAAAAATAGAACTGCCATTTCACTTCTGGGTATTTATCTGAAGAATATGAAAACACTAATTAAAAAAGTTACATGCACCCTATGTTCATTGTGGCATTTTTATAAAAGCCAAGATGTGGAAGCAACCTAGCTGTTCATCAACAAGTGAATAGATAAAGAAGATGTAATATACCTACATACATACATATACACCTGTATACGATGGAATACTACTTGGCCATAAAAAAGAAGGAAATCCTGCCATTTGCAACAACAGGGATAGCTCTTGTTGAAGGGTATTATACTATGTGAAATAAGTCAGACAGGGAAAGACAAATACTATATAATTTCACTCAGATGTGGAATATTAAAAAAACCCAAAGTAAACAAACGAAGCAAAACAAAAACAAGTACATAGATACAGAGGACATATTGATGGTTACTAGAAGGGAAGGGAGAGGGAGAGGGCAAAATGGGTAAAGGGGGTCAATTGTATGGTGATGGAATAGTAACTAAACTTTTGGTGGTGTGTACACTGTAGTATATACAAAAGTTGAATTATAATGTTGTACACATGAAATTTACATAATTTTATAAACCAGTGTTACCTTAATTAAAAAACAGGGTAGGTATAAAAACAATAATTAATTTTCATTTATTCAGTAAGCTCATTGAAAGCCTGTTATTGTACCTATGTAAATGGAATAAAAAGTTGCTACTGTATTAAAAATAAGGACTTTGGTATACTAACACCATGGGTAAAATTTATATCAGGAGAGAAGTCACTTTGTTTTGGAAAATGTCCTGATGGCCTCTTTGAGAGTGGAGAGGAAGGCTCTTAGTCTGCAAAGAAATGGATGAATTAATTGCTTTGCAAAATAAGGGAGTGAAAAGGCAGTGTGATGGGAGAGAGGAAGGGAAGAGGGCTGGAAATAGGGTAAAAATGAGAAGTTGAAAATATTCATTGGGAAGCTGGTTGGTGCCAAATTGTTAAAAGTCTTCAGTTCCCCGTAAATGAAGCCCAAGGTTGCAAAGCTAGTTAATGGTAGAGTTGGAGCCAAAGATCTTTCTAGAAAACCACACTGCCTCTCAAAGAACCAAAGTTTTCATTCCAGCCACTTTCAATATGAAATAGTGCTTCATGCTTGGCTGCTTTTGGTGTTTTGTGATAAGCAGCTGAAATTTCTTGAGCTTACTGCTATTCCTTTGAATTCATAAATGTACATGGTCTCATCCAGCTGACGTTTTTATATAGTCACAAGGAAATGTAAAACTTTTTTAGTTTTTGGAAACCAGGAAAGCCTGCATTTTGCAAGTGTTGATATCTAACATGTTACAGTTCAGTTGAACTTCACTTTAGTCACATATCTAGAAAGATAATCCAAGACAAAAAACACATGCAGTAAAGAAATGGAGAAGTTTAGAAAGCATTTTCTCTTTGTCATTGTTGGTTTGTGACAGTGAGCAGTTCTGGCTCCTGCTGGATGTGTCTGGAGTTTCTGATGGGGCCAGGCTTTCAAGGCTTATGTACTAGAAGTAAATCCTTATGTCGGTTCCCAAAGTAACCTGCAGAGCAAGCCTAGCGATAACAGTTATTTCCCTTATTTCTAACTTTGAGGGAGTTTGGCTTGGGATGACCAAGAAAGAGCTGCAGGCTGTCCTTTATATCAAGGGGAAGCACCCTTTTTGAATGATGCTGTGCTCACCAGCAGTTGGGTTCAGACTTGTTAGGTATGACCAGAAAATTAGCTGGCTCCATTTTTTTGTTTTGAGAGACCAAGGAATCTCCTGGGAGCGAGTTCCCCTCTTGGTACCTCCAGCTTGACCTAGCAAGACAGAAGTGAGGGTAATTCCGAGAACTTTGTGTTGTTTCCTTGGCTCCGTCCTGAGCCCAATCCTTATGGACTAAGGGGGGAATGCAATGGGGGCGGAGTGGTAAGGATGGTGTGTCATCAGTGCAATCTGAAAGAGCCTTAGACCTTAGGGTGCCAGGACCATTGTCTTCGGCACCTAAGGGGCTCCACTGTGACACTGCTGGGAAGCTTCGGCAGTGGTATCTGGTGGGATACTACAGTACTTGGAGGACATTATGAGGTGAGGGTGGTAAGTTATCAGAGAGCTGGAGCAGAGTGAAGAAATGACAATTTCAGAACAGCTAAATGGACAGTGTACTTCATTTGTTTGCAGTAGGTAGAATTCAGCGGGTTGGAGTCCCACATGGGGAGGCAGGAAAGAGAGCAAGTAAGAAAGAAATTATTTGAGATCCAAGCACCTTAGGTAGATTGTGTCATTTAATCCTCACAACAACCTTATGAACTGCGTACTAATTTGTCCCCATTTTCTGGATAAGCCTTTCAAGGAAGATACAATTTAAGTAAATTGTCCGAGGTCAGTTGGCCAGCAAGTGAAGGATACAGGTTTAAAACTCAAGTAATCTGATTCCAGAGCCCTCATTTTCGGTCATTTTCTCATGTGTGCCCTCATATTAGTGAGCCCTGGAAAAGCTAAGGTTAAATACTCATTAGGTGCAGTTGGCTTTTGCTCCGACACCATTTATAGGGATGGAAATCCCCGGTTTCACATCGGAGCTCTAAGCCAGGATCAGGATTATTCCCAGCAATGTTTTAACAGAAACTACCATCAAGGGTGTTATAATTATCCCGTGGCCGGTTTTTAAAGACACTTTCTTCAGGGAATAAGCATTACACTGAGGCATGCATTATCACAGCAACAAAAAAACATGTTTAGCATCTTTTTTTTTGACTGTGAAAGTTTTAGAACACTAAGCAAAACTTTCCTCAAATTTTTCTAGGTGATAAGGTATCTGTGGATTAGGGAATAGGCAGAGAATCGACTGCCCTCTTGAATTAATAAAATGAGATGGGGCAGAGAATGAAGTGCTTGTCTTATTTTTGTAAGGTGATGCCACCTACCTAAAGAAGGCTGAAGTAAGAGTATACTCAATAATATCCTGGGATAAACCATAATGGAAAAGAATATGAAAAAGAAGGTATATATATGTATAACTGAGTCACTTTGCTGTACAGCAGTAATTAACACAACACTGTAATTCAAGTATCCTTCAATAAAAAATAAATTAAAAAAAGTATACCCAATAAAAATTAATTTATACATTATTTTTTCTGAAGAATTTAAAATGGTTTCATAATAAGATTTCTTATCATCACATAGTCTTTTGAAATATAGCTATCTATTCATTTCCTGTTTTAGTCAACAGTTTTGAATGCCCATGTTATGTCAAGAGTCACCATGCTAGATGCTGTTGACATAAAAATGAAAATACGCCATGCCTGATTACTCGTCTGTAGAACTGCCATCTAGTGGAAGAAAGAGGTGAAAAAGCAGATACTTATGCAAGGCACGATGTAGATAAATATGTTAAGAATAAGGGAACTGATTTGCACAAGGCATTGTTGAATTATTAAAACTCATCTCTAGGGATGGGGACATGAGCGTGTAAGGAGTGAGAGGGTGGTTCTTGAGGATGGAACTCCTTTTCTGGGTGCTGCCTGGTAAACAAAGTTAGCCACGCAGAGGAGTGGCACGGCCGTGGGAGGGGCAGCCCATCCATGCATGCCCCACAGAGGCAGCTTGAGCAAGGGGAAGGTGGGAGGCGTTTCAGTGGTGCTGGGTGTGGGTGAGCAGTGACAAGCTGCTGGATCTTAGGCTGGGAGGGATAAGCCTAGAATGGCAGCCAGGGGCCAGCTCACCAATTCAAAGGCTTTATCACCAACCGCCTCCTTTATCTGACTCCCACACACTGAGCCAGTATTTCCCCTGCCCTAACCACCACTAGAGACCACCCCATAGCCCCGAGCCCACTGAAATTATTAAACCATCCAAACCTGAACTTGCTCAGCTTGCCTACCCTGCCTTGCCCATTCCTTCCTTCCTGTAGAAACTACGGTAGCGGGCCATGCTTTCCCTTTACTCCTTCTGCCTCCTGACTGACCCTGGCATTACCCCATGTGCCCTGTGTAGCAGGGCGCATCCCCTCCTCTTGGGGAGTGTAAGTAACTTACACTTGCCTCCTCTCTAAAGGCAAATGTCTTTGTGTCTGTTACCTTACATTCTGTGATTGAAACAGATCCTGGGTACATTTTAACACACTCACATCTTCTTCTACACCCTCCACCCCAGCTCCTACAAGAAACTGAAATCTTCAGTCAGCTCTAGTCGGGAGTCAGAGCTCAGGCAGGTCTTGGTTGCAAGGGCAACCATAAACCTTTGGTTTCCTTAGAGAAAGCTGGGTCTAACCAAGTATCTGATCGGAACAACTTGTAAAATCACACTGCTTTTACCAAAGCACAAACCACACCCTAAAGGTTAGCTGAGTGCCCTCTGGAAACAGAAGTTTTCCTCTATGTAAACATGGTGAATTAGTCTGGGAGCTAGAATTCAAGTACAGATCTTTTGACCCAACCATGCATTATGCTCAGCAGAAAGTAATATTGCAAGTTAAAATACGGAGACCCTCTGTAAACAGAAATTTTCCTCTATGTAAACATGGTGAATTAGTCTGGGAGCTAGAATTCAAGTTGCAGATCTTTTGACCCAACCATGCATTATGCTCAGCAGAAAGTAATATTGCAAGCTAAAATACGGAGACCCTCTGATTGGGAGCTGGCGAAAGATACAGAAGAACCCCTGGAGAATTGCTGTGAAAAGATTCATTGAATGGTAATAAGACAATACAAGGTCACGTCCCCTGAGCTTTGCTTCTTCTTGACCCTGACAGAAAAGTATGCTTAAAATGTGGAAAACAGTCTGAATGCACTTGAATTTTGGAAGGCTGCATCACATTGTATTACAGTAAGAAATTAACTTTGATAGGAAATAAGTAAGAAAGGTATTGAAGACAAGACTACTGATACACCTGGTTCTTAAGTGAATGGCATGTCTGAATTCAACAGCCCGTAGTTAAATTGAAACTTAAATAATCATTCTTAGCAGTTCGCATTTAAGAAGCAGGAGGCAGAATTGTATTCGTTTTTCTGAAATGACTCAATCCTATCATCTCAAAATGCTTAATGCAGCTGTGAGGAACAGGAGATAAGTGACTTTCAGTTACATTAACTTTCAGTAAGCAAATAGTGGATTTAGAGGGACTTAGTTGATAAAATCTCATAAAATAATACATTCATCAGGGATGTATGGAGCACCCATACTCTGGAGGATTCCATGTTCTGGGTGCAGTGCACATGGCTTGTTGCCTGTGCATCAATTCCCTTTCTTCCATCCTTCCAATAGTACCCAATTTTGCTCTGGGAAACCACTGTTCTCTCTACTGTGGAGCAGCCCTGCAGCTTTGGTGCCATTGACCCCACCTTCAGCTGCCTACTTCTAGCACCTTGTGAGATCATCTTCCATGTGCCAGGGATTGGTTGAAGGGCCCCAGGTGCAAGCCAATCAATGCATGATTTTATCCTGGCCAGAGGGTGGCCCAATCTGTGTGACCATGGAGGACACAGAGGGAAAATGACCCAAACTTCCCCTAATCCCTTCCCCAAACAGACTAACCCTGTTACAAGCCTCCCCCTGGGTGTTAAGACATCATTTTATGTACATGTAGCAAAAGGCTGGTGCTTGAGTTAAGATTAGTATGAACATGCCTGACTAATTAGTGGGGTGGGTCTTCCAGGGGCTTATGTGCACAAAGGACTGAGAAATCTCCCAGGAGAGATCTCATTTTCTGAGAAGTCCAGGAGGCAAGCTTGATACAGTGAACAAAACCTTAATTTTTAGAGCGGAGAAATGATTCTGAGTGGAGCCCCAGGTGGATTCATATGTGGTTCCTGAGATGGGAAAAAGAGGGCTGTGGGTAAAAAACAAAAGAAGATGAAAAAAGAGAGAATGAGAGAGAGAGGGGGGAGAGAGGAAGAAAAGGAGAGAGGAAGAGGTAGAGAAAGGAAAGGAGGGAGGGAAGAAGGGAGGAAGGAAAGAAAAGAAAGACAAAAGCATGCGGCCGGGTAGGAGTGATTTCAGGCGGGCTGCGGCCACTGTCCCATGAGCTTGTGTTTCTACTGCTTTTCCTGGCACTGCTGTGTCTCTAGCCTAGTCAGGGTAACAGCGACACCTGGAGTACTGACCATCAGTTTAAAGAAAGCAAACAATCTGAAACTCCATGATGATAAAATAAAAGGAGGTCAGATAACAGCAGGCAATGTATCTAGAAACAATTGCCTGGAAGGAAAGGCTGAGATTTCAGACGAAATGACTAGTTCTTCAAACATTAACAAGGTATCAAAATTGATCTCACCTGAAAAATGTGGGGAAAAGCTTTATTGCTCTCTGGTGCAAAAGAACACCAATTTGATGTATCTGTAGAAGAATATCAACGGGTTCTTCTCCCAAACGAAATTCTGATGCCAAGGAAAAATATGTCACACGAGAAATGACCTTGACGCGATGGTAGCCTCTCAGTACACTCGGGGCAAGCCATCCCAGAGGTCACAGAACAGAAAGTCTCACAGGCTAAGTTAAGATGCTCCAATCCCATCGTTTATTGATTGACACCGCATCGAATAGCAAGAGAAAAGAGGAATGGGGTAAGTTGACACAATGAGGATTGAGTAGAAGGACCACATTACTGAATCCTGTGTTACTCAACCCTTCCTATGTCCTTTCTCTTTCCTTCTCTCCCCCCTTTCTCCCTCTTCCTTCTTTCCACTTCCTCTCCCCCACTCTCTCTTTGTTGCATGGTGTGGTTGCAAAGACCAGAGCTGAGTTTGAACAAGGGGGCTTAGCAAGCTCAGAGTGTGTGGAGTCAACACATGTCTGTTGATACGGAGGCAAGGATGCCTGGCCACAGCTGGAGCTAACCAATGAGTTTGCTGGGCAGCCATGAGCTTTCTTTCTTTGGCAGAGTGCGTGCAAAGCCAAAATGTGGCCCCCATGGCTGGCCAACTGAGAGGTGAAGTGTGTCATTCTGAAGGAGGCTTGATTTGTACCTTATGATTTGGTCCTTCCATTATTTTTCCTATATAAGTAAGCACTCTGAATATTCTACCTCTTAAAAAACCATATATTTTATTCCTTCTATCTTGAACATGTCTTACTGATTGCCAACGGTTTGTACTTAACTGCACACCTTGTGAATTCCGCTCACGTCTCACAAGAGCCACTTGCTTACTCACTATCTTTTTTTTATTTTTTATACAGCAGGTTCTTATTAGTTATACATTTTATACACATCAGTGTATACATGTCAATCCCAATCGCCCAATTCATCACCACCACCCTGCCGCCGCTTTCCCCCCTTGGTGTGCATAACGTTTGTTCTCTACATCTGCGTCCCTATTTCTGCCCTGCAAACTTGTTCATCTGTACCATTTTTCTAGGTTCCACATATATGCATTAATATACGATATTTGTTTTTCTCTTTCTGACTTACTTCACTCTGTGTGACAGTCTCTAGATCCATCCACGTCTCTACAAATGACCCAATTTCGTTCCCTTTTATGGCTGAGTAATATTCCACTGTATATATGTACCACATCTCCTTTATCCATTTGTCTGTTGATGGTCATTTAGGTTGCTTCCATGACCTGGCTATTGTAAATAGTGCTGCAGTGAACACTGGGGTTCATGTGTCTTTTTGAATTATGGTTTTCTCTGGGTATATGCCCAGTAGTGGGATTGCTGGGTCATGTGGTAATTCTATTTTTAGTTGTTGTTTTTTTTAATAAATTTATTTATTTATTTTATTTTGTTTTTGGCTGCGTTGGGTCTTCATTGCTGTGCGGGCTTTCTCTAGTTGCGGTGAGCGGGAGCTACCCTTCCTTGCGGTGCGTGGACTTCTCATTGCAGTGGCTTCTCTTGTTGCGGAGCACAGGCCCTAGAGTGTGTAGGCTTCAGTCGTTGTGGCACACGGGCTCTAGAGCACAGGCTCAGTAGTTGTGGCGCATGGGCTTAGTTGCTCTGCGGCATGTGGGATATTCCCAGACCAGGGCTCGAACCCGTGTCCCTTGCATTGGCAGGCGGATTTTTAACCACTGCACCACCAGAAAAGCCTCTATTTTTAGTTTTTTAAGGAACCTCCATACTGTTCTCCATAGTGGCTGTACCAATTTACATTCCCACCAACAGTGCAAGAGGGTTCCCTTTTCTCCACACCCTCTCCAGCATTTGTTGTTTGTAGATTTTCTGATGATGCCCATTCTAACTGGTGTGAGGTGATACCTCATTGTAGTTTTGATTTGCCTTTTTCTAATGATTAGTGATGTTGAGCAGCTTTTCATGTGCTTCTTGGCCATCTGTATGTCTTCTTTGGAGAAATGTCTATTTAGGTCTTCTGCCCATTTTGATTGTGTTGTTTGTTTTTTTAATATTGAGCTGCATGAGTGGTTTATGTATTTTGGAGATTAATCCTTTGTCTGTTGATTCATTTGCAAATATTTTCTCCCGTTCTGAGGGTTGTCTTTTCATCTTGATTGTAGTTTCCTTTGCTTTAGCAAAAGCTTTTAAGTTTCATTAGGTCCTATTTGTTTATTTTTGTTTTTATTTCCATTACTCTAGGAGGTGTGTCAAAAAGGATCTTGCTGTGATTTATGTCAAAGAGTGTTCTTCCTATGTTTTCCTCTAAGAGTTTTATAGTGTCCAGTCTTACATTTAGGTCTTTGATCCATTTTGAGTTTATTTTTGTGTATGGTGTTAAGGAGTGTTCTAATTTCATTCTTTTACATGTAGCTGTCCAAGTTTCCCAGCACCACTTATTGAAGAGACTGTCTTTTCTCCATTGTATATCCTTGCCTCCTTTGTCATAGATTAGTTGACCATAGGTGCATGGGTTTATCTCTGGGCTTTCTATCCTGTTCCATTGATCTATATTTCTGTTTTTCTGCCAGTACCATATTGTCTTGATTACTGTAGCTTTGTAGTATAGTCTGAAGTCTGATTCCAGCTCCATATTTTTCCCTCAAGACTGCTTTGGCTATTCGGGGTCTTTTGTGTCTCCATACAAACTTTAAGATTTTTTGTTCTAGTTCTGTGAAAAACGCCATTGGTAGTTTGATAGGGATTGCATTGAATCTGTAGGTTGCTTTGCATAGTAAAATCATTTTTACAATATTGATTCTTTAGTCCAAGAACATGGTATGTCTCTCCATCTGTTGGTGTCATCTTTGATTTCTTTCATCAGTGTCTTATAGTTTTCTGCATACAGGTCTTTTATCTCCTTAGGCAGGTTTATTTGTAGGTATTTTATTCTTTCTGTTACAGTGGTGCATGGGATTGTTTCCTTAATTTCTCTTTCTGATCTTTTGTTGTTATTGTATAGGAATGCAAGAGATTTCTGTGTATTAATTTTGTATCCTGCAACTTTACCAAATTCATTGATTAGCTCTAGTAGTTTTCTGGTGGCATCTTTAGGATTATCTCTGTATAGTATCATGTCATCTGCAAACAGTGACAGTTTTACTTCTTCTTTTCTGATTTGGATTCCTTTTATTTTTTTTTCTTCTCTGATGGCTGTGGCTAAAACTTCCAAAACTATGTTGAATAATAGTGGTGAGAGTGGACAACCTTGTCTTGTTCCTGATCTTAGAGGAAATGCTTTCAGTTTTTCACCATACAGAATGATGTTTGCTGTGGGTTTGTCACATATGGCCTTTATTATGTTGAGGTAGGTTCCCTCTATGCTCACTTTCTGGAGAGTTTTTATCATAAATGGTTGTTGAATTTTGTCAAAAGCTTTTTCTGCATCTGTTGACTTACTCACTGTTTTTATTTAGCACGTCTTAAGAGTTTAGCCATCCTACTTGTTTTTCTTGCCTGCTACAGCAGCACTAAGATTCCCCATCTATGTCAAACACACAGTACAGAATACACACTTGCCTGCCTCCCACAGAGAGCACATCACCATTCTCACCATCACCTACATTTCAGTGAAAGAACTGTGCAAAACAAACTATAGTTTGTATCCTTCAGCATCTTAGAAATGAAGACTACTACTGGTCCTGCTGCTGTCATCTTTTATTGAGTGTTTATGCCAGATAAATGTTTGGCATATATTTTTGTATCCAGTCCTCACAGTGAACCACGAGGTAGGTATTATTGTATCAGGTCTATGGGGAGAGAGCTGTTTGGAGAAGGAAGATGACCTATCAGGGTCAAGTGGTATGGGGGGAGCAGAGCAAGGAAGGGATCCCAAGACTCTCTGAACCCCAAATCCTTCTTCTGGTCATTGGACTAGGCTCTTCCATTTTCAGAGCCTCTTAGGGACCCCAGGCATTCCACTTCTTAGAGCCCTCTCCCATTCCCTGCCCCTAATATGTGAGGGCTTTGCTCCTACAGGGACCTCCAGGGTTGCTTATTCTTTTTTTTTTTTAATTTTATTGACTTATAGTTGATTTACAATGTTGTGTTAATTTCTGCTCTACAGCAAAGTGATTCAGTTATACATATATTTACATTTTTTTTCATATTATTTTCCATTATGGTTTAACACAAGGTATTGAATACACTTTCCTGTGCTATAGGACCTTGTTGTTTATCCATCCTATATATACTAGTTTGCATCTGCTAATCCCAAACTCCCAATACTTCCTTCCCTCACCTCCTCTCCCCCTTGGCGACCACAAGTCTGTTCTCTATGTCTGTGAGTCTGTTTCTCTTTCGTAGATGTTTATTTGTGCCGTATTTTAGATTCCACATGTAAGTGGTATCATATATTTGTCTTTATCTTACTTCACTTAGTATTATAATCTCTAGGTCCATCCATGTTGCTGCAAATGGCATTATTTCATTCTTTTTTAATGGCTGAGTAGTATTCCATTGTATATATGTACCACATCTTCTTTATCCATTCATCTGTTGATGGACATTTAGGTTGCTTCCGTGTCTTGGCTATTGTGAATAGTGCTGCTATGAACATAGGGGTTCATGTATCTTTTTGAATTACAGTTTTGTCCAGATATATGCTCAGGAGTGGGATTGCTGGATCATATAGCAACTCTGCACCAATTTACATTGCAGAGTGGCTTATTCTTCAAGTGCCCATTTCACATAATGATGTGGCATTAAAATTCAGGTCACATCAGAAGAAAATTAAAGAGAATCACTAATTTTAAAATAAATCAAAGATCCTCATGGCTCATTTGGTCTCATGGTAGATGTAAAGGGGTTGTGAAAGTAATGTGTCAGAGGGAATGGCCAAATTGTTTAGTTAGCAAAGAAAAGCCCTATAGCTGGGGAGAGGCAGCATCTATTAATAGAGGACAGCACCCATGTGGTGAAGACAGTAGCTACAATTTTCTGAGTGTTATTATGAGCCAGGCGTGGTACATATATTATTTCAAATCTATAAGCACTCTGCCAGATGGATATACAGAGAGGAAAATGAGGTGCAGGCTGGTTAATCATATACAGAGAGGAAAATGAGGTGCAGGCTCCAAGTCACTGGGCTAGGAAGCAGTGGGTTGGGGTTTTGGTCCCAGGTTGCCCCTGCCCTTTCTCACTACCAACCTGCACAAGAGGGCACCCATGGAAGAAAGAATGTGGTGGGTAAAAGGGAAGGTAGAGGTCCACAGGACATACTTTGGGTCTGTTTCAGAGAGGAGCAAATGGAAGCCCTTGAAAATGGAATAAATGAAATCAGAATTACATGTTTCCTACTAAGAAAGAAAGTGCCTTTGGATAAATGAAAAGGATACAACCTTTGTTTATCCAAAGTTATCCAAATTCAGTATAGTATATTTTCTGTGCTCTGAAATGTTTAATCCCTTTGGGGGTGGTTTACAAAGGTCATTAGCTGGATTTATTAAGCTAAAGACAAAGGTCTCAAATCAGATTACTGTTTGTTCAACATTCTGAGCTTTCTCACCCATGGACCAAGGAGATAAGAACTGTTAAGTGTATACTGCATGTATTTTTATTTATTTATTTATTTATTTTTGGCTGTTGGGTCTTTGTTACTGCATGTGGGCTTTCTCTATTTGTGTTGAGTGGGGGCTACTCTTCGTTGTGGTGCATGGGCTTCTCATAGCGGTGGCTTCTCTTGTTGCAGAGCACGGGCTCTAGGCGCGCAGGCTCAGTAGTTGTGGCTCGCAGGCTCTAGAGCGCAGGCTCAGTAGTTGTGGCGCACGGGCTTAGCTGCTCCGCGGCATGTGGGATCTTCCCGGACCAGGGCTTGAACTCGTGTCCCCTGCATTGGCAGGTGGATTTTTACTGCGCCACCAGGGAAGCCCTGCATGTATTCTTATGTGTTTATAAATACAAATCTTAATTTCTTCATGTTCATGTTCATCACATTTTGTAAAAATAACTTAGACAATTATGAAATGTTATAATATATGACTAGGCTAGAGGTAGAAATATTTCATTGGTCGGACCTATTGTCAATCATTTCAGAACTCTAACTACTCAGATTGAATTCACTGGGATTTCTTTCTCATTTCTTCCTCTCCTGCCTTGAATTACATTTTCCCTCCACTGGCTATATAATATCTTGGTTTATCTACTGATGGCTAGGATAGTTGTTATAATTGATATCTTCCTACTGAAGCTATTTTTGACAAGCTTAAATTAAATAAAAACATATCTGGGGCTTCCCTGATGGCACAGTGGTTAAGAATCCGCCTGCCAATGCGGGGGACGAGGGTTCGAGCCCTGGTCCAGGAAGATCCCACATGCCATGGAGCAGCTAAGCCCGTGCGCCACAGCTACGGAGCCTGCACTCTAGAGCCCATGAGCCACAGCTGTTGAGCCCATGTGCCACAACTACTGAAGCCCACGCACCTAGAGCCCATGCTCTGCAACAAGAGAAGCCACCGCAACGCAATGAAGAGTGTCCCCGCTCGCTGCAACTAGAGAAAGCCCACGCGCAGCAACGAAGACCCAACGCAGCCGAAAGTAAAAAACAAACAAACAAAAAAAACCCCTGACAGTTTCTAAATCTAAACACATGATTAACTTGCACTCTTCCACAGGTCACAGAGTGAGTTACTGGCAAAATGGAATTATAACTGTGGTAGGAGTTGTGTATGAGATCTGTCATGGATTGGTCTCCATAGAAAACTAGTTCTGCCTCTAATTTCTGTCAAAGGAAATGACCTAAATACCACTCTAAAGCAGAAATCATCATTTTAGGCAACAGCCTTTAATTGGCGTACAAAATTGGTCAATATATTTAGTTACCTGAGAGTGCATTTTTCAGCTAAATTATATTGAAAAACTCATCAGGAAGTTATATTACTTAAAATATGACATTTTAAGCATGCATAACTGAGTTTTAAGGGCTATAGTGGAAAACTAACAGATGCTTTCAAAATTTCAGGCTAAAAGAATCATTTTTGAGTTTTGATTGTTTAATTGTTTGTGAGAGGGAGCAGCACAGAACTATTTTCTGGAGAAAGCTAGGCCCTGCCTGTAGGACTCCCTTGGCCCATTTCTGTGGCAGAGGTGTGGTAGATCTCCATAAAAGGCATTCGTTCTGGTGAGGCTTTTTTTTTTTTTTTTTTGCGGTATGCGGGCCTCTCACTGTTGGGGCCTCTCCCATTGCGGAGCACAGGCTCTGGACGTGCAGGCTCAGCAGCCATGGCTCACGGGCCCAGCCACTCCGCGGCATGTGGGATCCTCCCGGACCGGGGCACGAACCCGCGTCCCCTGCATCGGCAGGCGGACTCTCAACCACTGCGCCACCAGGGAAGCCCCAGGCATTTTAAAAAAATGAAGTATAGTTTATTTACAGTGTTGTGTTAATTTTTGCTGTACAGCAAACTGACACACACACACACACACATACACACATTCTTTTTTATATTCTTTCCATTATAGTTTATCTCAGGATATTGAATATAGCTCCCTGTGCTATACAGTAGGACCTTGTTGTTTATCCATCCTATATACAGTAGTTTGCATCTACTAACCCCAAACTCATAGTCCATCCCTCCCCCACCTCCCATTCCTTTTGGCAGCCACAAGTCTGTTTTCTATGTCTGTGAGTCTATTTCTGTTTCATAGATAAGTTAATTTGTGTCATATTTTAATTCCACATATAAGTGATATATGATATTTATCTTTCTCTGTCTGACTTACTTCACTTAGTATGATAATATCTAGTTCCACCCATGTTGCTGCAAATGGCATTATTTCATTCCTTTTTATGGCTGAGTAGTATTCCATTGTATATATGTACCACATCTTCTTTATCCATTTGGGCATTTAGGTTGTTTCCTGGGCATTTAGGTTGCATTTAGGTTGTTTCCATATCTTGGCTATTGTAAACAGTGTTGCTATGAACATAGGGGTGGATGTATCTTTTCAAATTATAATTTTGCCCAGATATATGCCCAGGAGTGGGATTGCTGGATCATATGGTAATTCTATTTTTAGTTTTCTGAGGAACCTCCATACTGTTCTCCATAGTGCCTGTGCCAACTTACATTCCCACCAACAGTGTAGGAGGGTTACATTTTCTGAACACCCTCTCCAGCATTTATTATTTGTAGACTTTTTAGTGATGGCCATTCTGACTGGGTGTGAGGTGTTACTGGTGAGGCATTTTGATTTTCACAAGATAACATCCTTGTTATATTTTTCTCAGCTGCTTGTTAAATCTTATGAAACTATTTTTTTTTTGGCCAGGAGTAATGACTGTAAACTCCTGATGACCAGCTCTCAAAAGAGTGTCACGAGGTCATTGAGTCCACTGGTATTCTGAATTCTATGCCTGAATCAAGCCAGATCACGAGGGACCACATGGTGTTGGCCCTTGTGGAATCGTACTCTCTTGGATGCTGTGCTCTTGGAGCTTGTTGGGATATTAAGCTACTGCGGGATTATCACTGTAGAATTTATGTCACTAACAAGGCTCCTCCTCTCCATCTCACATAAATCTTCTTTTGTCACTCTGGCTTTGGTGTCAGTAGCAGAAGCTAGGGAACTTTGCCTTGTGACCTCTTGGTCTGGGTGGTTACCTGCTGATTGGGACACCCCTCTGACTGTAATTTACAATAGGGTGGGGCGATGACAATGGGATGTTTGTGGAACAGTGGTCCATCGCTTTTTGAATACCTACTCAAAAGTGTTTCTTGCTGGATGTCGCCTAGTTTCCTAAATATCTCCTCCCACAATCCTCCTTGTGGTTCCTTCCATAGCCTTCATTGCTGAGTGCTACCATCCTCTCCCACAGAAAAACAGTGTTTCACTTAGGATGACAGAATTCTGGTCCCAGGTTCTTATTCTGTCTCAGGTTCCTCCTTCATCGTAAGAGTATCTCTATGCACTCTAGCTTCTACTGACTTCTCAAGAGGGAAGCTGAACAGTGGTCACAGGTCAGGAGAGGGGGAAGAGGTGGTGGGTGTTCCAACTCCATTAGAAGTCTCTATAGTCAAAGACATTTCACTATCAATCTTAAGTATCCATCATGTATAGACGCAACTTCAATATCCACTTCAAATTGAGCTGCACCAAGCCCAATTGGGTCTGAGGTCAGTTCCAGCCCAAGGTAAAGCTTATCCTTTCATATCCTTCTTTCTATCCCAAATCTCAGCTCTACATCTCTTGAAACCAGTTGTTCAGTTTCCTTGAGGAATTTCTCCAAGAAGACCTCTGTAAAGAAAATTGTAAAACTTTATTAAGAGCTATAAAAGAGAAACTGAATAGATGGAGAGACATATTATATCTATGGGAAGGAAGACAATAGCATAAAGATGCCAGTTCTCCCCAACATGAATTTTAGATTCAAAGCAAGTGCAGTCAAACAATAAATGGTCCAGAGGGTGTGGAGAAAAGGGAACCCTCTTGCACTGTTGGTGGGAATGTAAATTGATACAGCCACTATGGAGAACAGTATGGACGTTCCTTAAAAAACTGAAAATAGAATTACCATATGATCCAGCAATCCCACTACTGGGCATATAGCCAGAGAAAACGATAATTCAAAAAGACACATGCACCCCAGTGTTCACTGCAGCACTATTTACAATAGCCAGGTCATGGAAGCAACTTAAATGCCCACCGACAGGCGAATGGATAAAGAAGTTGTGACACATATATACAATGGAATATTACTCAGCCATAAAAAGAAACGAAATTGAGTTATTTGTAGTGAGGTGGATGGATCTAGAGTCTGTCCTACAGAGTGAAGTAAGTCAGAAAGAGAAAAACAAATACCGTACGCTAACACATATATATGGAATCTTAAAAAAAAGAAAAAGGTTCTGATGAACCTAGGGTCAGGACAGGAATAAAGACGCAGATGTAGAGAATTGACTTGAGGACACAGGGAGGGGGAAGGGTAAGGTGGGACAAAGTGAGAGGGTAGCATTGACATATATACACTACCAAATGTAAAACAGATAGCTAGTGAGAAGCAGCGCATAGCACAGGGAGATCAGCTCGGTACTTTGTGACCACCTAGAAGGGTGGGATAGGGAGGGTGGGAGGGAGACGCAAGAGGGAGGGGATATGGGGATATATGTATATGTATAGCTGATTCACTTTGTTATACAGCAGAAACTAACACAACATTGTAAAGCAATTATACTCCAATAAAGATGTTAAAAAAAAAACAAGTGCAATCAAAATCATGGAATGTGCTAAGCTGTTTTCACAATTTATTTTTTACTTTTTATTTTTATAAATTTATTTATTTATTGTATTTTTGGCTGTGTTGGGTCTTCATGGCTGCACATGGCATTCTCTAGTTGTGGTGAGTGGGGGCTACTCTTTGTTGCAGTGTGTGGGCTTCTCATTGCGGTGGCTTCTCTTGTTGCTGAGCACGGGCTCTAGGCACATGGGCTCCTGTAGTTGTGGCATGCGGGCTCAGTAGGTGTGGCTTGCAGGCTCTAGAGCGCAGGCTCAGTAGTTGTGGTGCACGGGCTTAGTTGCTCCGCAACATGTGGGATCTTCCCGGACCAGGGCTTGAACCTGTGTCCCCTGCATTGGCAGGCAGATTCTTAACCACTGCGCCGCCAGGGAAGTCCCAGCAGGTGGATTCTTAACCACTGTGCCACCAGAGAAGTCCCCGATGTTTTCACAATTTAGATGGAAGACAAAGGGTTAAAAAAATAGCCAAGATATTTCTGAAGTACCAGGTATCAGTAATGTGAAGCTATAATTAAGACAGTGAGATAAGAGCATGTGGAGAAATATGCGGTGGATATTTACATAGTATCAAAGTACCCCCAAATACTTATTAATTGGATGTTAATTAATAAGCTCAAAATACTTACTACCTAACTTTATAGTAGAGAAATTGGCCAGACACCAAATTATCCAGTTAATGAAAGTTAACTTCACCAGTTATGAGACAAATTAACGTCGTGTGCCTCCATAAAGGGCACACTGAGAAGGACACAGAATCACTTCTGTGGTGTTCTGGCCAATAATGCATAACCTAAAGGTAATTATGAGGAAACCCCCAAACAAGGGACTGTCTACAAAGTGACTGGCCTCTGCTTTTCAAAAGTGTCAAGGTCATGGAAGGCAAAAGACCCACGAACTGTTCCAAATTGGAGACGAAAGAGACACGACAGTGACAGCAACATTTGATCTGGGATTACATCCAGGACCAGGAAAGAAACTGTGGGGAAAATTAGCATAATTTGAATGGAGTGCATAGTTATATATCAGTACTATTCTCTTGATTTTGATAGTCATATTTGGTCGTGTAGGAGATTTTTGTTTTTAGGAAATACACAGTAAATTATCGATGAATAATGGGGTGTCATGAAAACTTACTCTCTGAAATGGTTCAGAGAAAAAAACACACACGCGTGCACACATATGCAGGAAGGGGGAGAGAGAGAGAGGGAGAGAGAGGAAAAGAAAAGAGAAAAGGAGAATGAGGCAGATGTGATAAAATGTTAACAGCTGTGGAATGGGTGAATGCTATACATAGAAATGCTTTGTATTCTTCTCTCAACTTTTCTGTGAATTTAAATTATTTGAAAATCAAGCACTAAAAGAGTACATTGGGACTTCCTACAAATAAAAAGGAAAGCATAAATGACACAACATAAGAGTTTGGGGCAGGGGGACATGGACAGACATTTCACGCAAGAGGATAATAAAGCAATGATGACATACTTGACATCATTCACGGTTCTGGTCAAGACCATAATGAGGCACATTTTTTTAACCACTTAACGGCCAAAATGAAAAAATCTGAACATATGAAGTGTTAGAGAGGATTTAGTTTCAAATAACCCATTATAAATGTCTGGAGGGGGTATAATTTGTTGCTGTCACTCTAAACAGCTTATCGTTATCTCAAAGTGTTGAACATCTGCATAGCCCATGACTCAGCAGTTCTTCTCTAGGTATATAGCTTAGAAAATCTCTAATGCATATGCACCTGGGGACATTGGCAGCATGAATGTAGAAGTACTATTTACAATAGGAAAAACCTGGAAAGGACATAAATGCCCATCAATGGAAGGGTGCGTAAGTGAACTGTGGTACATTTGCACTGTCAAGAATTTTATCAATATAATATGAAATGAAAAAGGAAGCCATCCTCCAGTCACATACAGCATGATACCATTTTTGCAAAGTGAAAATGACTAAAGATTTTAAAATGATGAACTAGATAGTAATAGATTCAAAAAACTGTTTAAAAAATGCAAGGGGATAGTGAATACACAGGATGTGTGCTTTTATTGCCATAGAGAACATGCTGCCTTAAAGGTGAATTCATGTTCTCCAGAAAATAAAAACAATTTGGTAGCTTTTAATTAAAAGCCTTTTTAAAAAACTTTTATTCATCAAGTTTCCAAATTCTTACCATTTAGCTTTAACCAGGATACCTATTACACAGATTCCTGTATTTTATTGTAATGAACAAAATAAAAAAAATTTTTTATACTTATACACTAAATTTTAGACACTAAAATATAAGCTCAATGAAGACAGAAATTTTTGTTTTTTGTGTTTACTATTGTGTCACGAGGGTCTATAGAAGATAATAAATAAATTTACCAATAAATAAGTGAATGAATGAAAACCCCTAATTGCCAGGGTAACATTGCATTAACATAAAGTGTCCAGTGGGTGGAGCCCATGTTGCATTTTCATTACTGTTTGTTTGCTCTTTAGTCCTTCTAGGTCCTTGTTAAACGTTTCTTGTATTTTCTCCATTCTATTTCTGAGATTTTGGATCATCTCTACTATCATTACCCTGAATTCTTTTTCAGGTAGTTTGCCTATTTCCTCTTCATTTATTTGGTCTTGTGGGTTTTTATCTTGCTCCTTTGTCTGCAAGATGTTTTTCTGTCTTTTCATTTTGTGTAGTTTACAGTATTTGAGGTCTCCTTTCCCTAAGCTGCAGTCGTAGTTCCTCTTGCTTCTGTTCTCTGCCCTCGGTGGTGAGGTTGGTCCAGTGACTCGTGTAGGCTTCCTGATGGGAGGGACTTCCTGATGGGAGGGACTTCCTGATGGGAGGGACTCAGTATTTCAGACACAGGGTCTAGCCACACATGAGCAGGGCCGTGTCAGTTGGTGTGTTTTGGGGTGTTTGTGAGCCTAGTATGACTTCAGATAGTCTGTGTGCTGATGGGTGCTTTTGTGTTCCTGCCTTGTTTGTTGTTTGGTGTGAGGTGTCCAGCGCTGGGAGCTGCAGGCAGTTGGGTGGAGCTGCGTCTTTGATTCAGATAGAGTCCTCTGTGAGAGCGCTAGGTGATTAATCTTCCCTGGGGCTGGGAATTCTCTAGTGGTCCAGCATCCTGCTCCCACCCCAGAGCCCCAGGCCCTTCGTTGGGTCAGGGAACCACGATTCTGCAAGTCGCTTGTTCTGGCACTAAAGGGGATTAAAAAAAAAAAAAAAAAAAAGACTAACAAAACCCCAGACAAATGGTAAAAAGTAACATCAAATAAACAAAAACAGAAACAAGGAAACATGCACACACACAAAAGAAACAAAAATAGAACCAAATAAAACAAAAAGCAAGAGAACAACCAAACAAAAGAACCCAAGAACAAAATCAAACAATTAAAAAGAGAACTAACAAAAACACAAAACCAAAAAACAAAACCAAAGCAGAGTGCCAACTGAAAAAGGAAGCAAAGTAACAAAACAAACCAACAAAAATGATAAAAAAAAAAAGAAAAAGGGAAATAAGACAGAACAGAAAAGCAATGTAGAAATAGAAATATAAAAAAATAAAATAAAAAATATATTAAAAAAAAGACAAAATGCCAGGCAAATGGTAAAAACAAAATCAAAGAAACAAAAACAGAAACAAGGAAACACACACACACACACACACACACGCAAAAGAAACAAAAACAGCACCAAATAAAACAAAAAGCAAGAGAACAACTAAACTGAGGAACCCCAAAATGAAATCAAACAATTATAATCAGAACTAACAAAAACACAAAACCTAAAAACAACACCAAAACAGTGTGCCAACTGAAGAATAAAGCAAAGAAACAGAACCAATAAAGATGATTTTTTTTAAAAGGGAAAAAACACAGAACAGAAAAACAAAGTAAAAATAGAAGTAAAAATAAAAAATATGTTATAAAACACAAAGATCCCAAAAGACTAAATACAATTAAAAAAATGCTAAAGCAACAACAAACAAACAAAAACCCAAAAAAAGCCAGAACCAACAGAATTAATCAAAACATAATAAAAATATTAGTAATGCTATGTTTCCCTAGCGTTCTTGCACATGCCTTGAGCCACAGCCCACCTCCGCCTCTCCAAGAGGCTCTCCCCACCTCTGGGCTGGTCTCTGGACCTGTCGTCGGCCCTGTGGGGACCACTCAGACTCTGATCTGGCCCAATTCCTGCATGTGCTGCCCCCAAAGTCCACAGCTGCCAGAGCGAGACCGTTTTCATTTGTGGGTACACTCACTGTCTACTCAGTATTTCAGACACAGGGTCTACCTAACTGATCGTTGGGATTTAATCTGTAGCTTGCACAGCTGAGGGAAAGATTTTCGATCATCTTCATTAGTCGCCCTGCCCCTGGGGTTCAGCTTTGGTTTTATCCCCACCTCTGCGTGTGGTCCACCCACAGGAGTCTGGTCCTGAGGCTGCTTTGGAGCTCTTGGGTCTGCCCCTGTGAGGACCTGGCACAGAGGTGGTACGAGGGCTTGGATCACGGGAGCCCTGGTGATGCCCCCACGTTGTATCCTTAAGACAGTATGACAAAGCAAGAATTTAAACATTTTTTGATGAATGCTTCCATGTTCTTGGGTGAAATTTAGGTGGTTCTGTGGAAACTCTGTAATACGTTTAGGTTTTCTTTGAAGTATATTAATTGGTACCAGACTTCAACCTTTTTAGTTTGGTATTTGTGTTTGATCAAAAACTTTCTAATGGAAAGTTCATTTGGTTCTTGAGTTAATGTTAAGTGAAAAGGTTATCCTCTCTAGGAAATTCAACTCTATTGTTAATTTTACTGCATTTATTGATGGGTAAAAAACGAAGAGTACTAAAGAATGAGAACGATCTGCTTGATAGACAATGAGAGGCCAAACGGTGGTAAAGAATGTAATATGAATGGTGACTATGCGGATACCTTCTAAAGGAAAGCAGAATCACAGCAGTTCTCCCCATCACTCAGTTAAGAGGCCTGGCATTCATGTAAATGAAGTGTATTTAAATTGAATTATTAGATTTATTTAGTTTTCATTTTATATTGAAGTATAGTTGATTTATGATATTAGTTTCAGGTATACAGCACAGTGATTCAGTATTTTTATGTTAAAAGTTATTACAAGATAATAGCTCTTATTCCCTGCGCTGTACAATATATTCTTGTTGCTTATTTATTTTATACATAGTAGTTTGTTTCTCTTAATCCCCTACGCAATCCCAATCTTGCTCCTACTCCCTCCCCTCTCCCCACTGGTGACCCTTAGTTGGTTTTCTGTATCTGTTAGTCCGTTTCTGCTTTGCTATATTCATTCGTTTGTATTATTTTTTAGATTCTGCGTCTATGTGATACCATACAGTGTTTGTCTTTGTCTGACATTTCACTAAGCATAGTATTCTCTAGGTCCAACCACGTTGCTGAGAATGGCAGAATTTCACTCTTCTTAGTTTTCTTTCTTCAGTCAGTTACAGGATGTTCATCCTCATATGGCTCTGTACATCTGCTAACCAGGCCTGTTCCTCTCCTCTTTCTACCTTCCTGTGCTCTTTGGGACCTTCCCTTTTTTTTTTCCCTTTTAGCTCCTGGCTCACTGCCATTTTCTTAAAATTCCTGTGACAATTGTTGGTTATTTCAGGATCCAGATAAATGATCTTTTTTTAAAAAAAAATAAATTTATTTATATTTATTTTTGGCTGCGTTGGGTCTTCGTTGCTGTGTGCGCAGCTTTCTCTAGTTGTGGTGAGCGGGGGCTACTCTTCATTGCAGTGTGCGGGCTTCTCATTGCGGTGGCTTCTCTTGTTGCAGAGCACAGGCTCTAGGTGTGTGGGCTTCAGTAGTTGTGGCACGGGGGCTCAGTGGTTGTAGCTTGCAGGCTCTAGAGCACAGGCTCAGCAGTTGTGGCACACGGGCTTAGTTGCTCCGCGGCATGTGGGATCTTCCCAGGCCAGGGCTCGAACCCGTGTCCCCTGCATTGGCAGGCGGATTCTTAACCACTGTGCCACCAGGGAAGCCCTAAATGATCTTTTCAACATCCCCTGCTCTTGGTTGCTTAACCTCCTTTCTCCGGGGAACTTGTCCTTTTCCTTACCCCAGTCATTCACTCCCATGGTCCCACCCTTGCCCATGTGTTTACCAAAAATTAGTTCCTACCTTAATCTCAGTTTCAAGCACCTACTTTCCCACCATTGCATCCTGTTTTGCTAGCTCACTCTCTCTGATGTGCTGTCCTCACTTTTCCGGCCCCAGCAGACCTTCAGTCCATTGACTGACCACCTCTTCTTCTTCTCTAACTCTCTATCTTAACCTCATGTTACAGTCTTACCTGTCCTAGATTCCATGCTTTGACATTATAGCAACCCCCTTGCAGCTCCCAGATGCCCTTGCTTCATCCTTCAGCACCGGTGCCTGGAAAGCCCCAATCCTAGTTAAATCTAACTCTCTGCCTACTCCATGCCTGCCTCCTTGCAGCTGAACATGACGGATAACCCTACAGCCATGACTACTGGGCTCACGTGAAATTTATCCCCATTAATCTCGAGTGGACCCTTCCTGATGCCTGGCAGTCCCACTTCATCTCTCTAGTCCATTGCCTTCTTCTGCTTTTCTAGACCCTTGTTTTTCAAATTGTGTATTGAAAAAACTAAACAGATGAGAACAGGTTAGAGCTGGGTGGAGTTCATAGCACATAACAAGAGTAAATATAGTTTCAGTTATTCATATACAGTTTCCCCCTTATCTGTTGGGTATATGTTCGAAGACCCTGAGTAGATGCCTATAAGCACGGACAGTCCTAACCCCTATATTTACTATGTTGTTTTCTATGAATACATAACTATGATAAAGTTTATTTTATGAATTAGGTGCAGTAAGAAACTAACAGCAATAACTACTAATAAAATAGAACAATTATAACCATATACTGTAATAAAGTTTATGTGAATGTGATCTCTCCCTCTCTCTCTCAGAATATCTTATTGTACAAATTGATTGCCTTTTCCATCTTAAGCACTTATTATGCAGTTTGAGGTTCAACGTCAAAACTAGCACAAATTTCTCTTTTCTCTTCACAGTTTCACAGATAGATTTGTTCTTATCGTAGATCTTAGCAACGTCAGCACTCAATTTTATTTTTCCTTATTAAGTCGAGAACGTTCCCCTTTTCACTTAAAGGAAGCACTTTACAGCTTCTCTGGGCCATTATTAAGTAAAATGAGGGTGATTTGAACACAAGCCCTGTGTTACCACAACAGTCAATCTGATAGCCGAGAAGTCTAGATGACTTAATGGATGAGGATATGATGGACAAACTGATGATTCCTCCCTGTTTTAGCCCAGTCCCTCCACTTGCCTCCTAAATGTCATCAACCCTCAACTTCTCAAAGACATTGCTTATAACTTATCTAGTAATTAGTCAGAACCCCAGTCAGGTTCTTTCTGATGCATCATCAATTTCCCCTTCTCTGCTAGATCATTTATTTTAAAAAATAAAGTAAGAAAAGTTCAAGGTTTATATCCTTAAGGGTCTTAACGTCTTTTAAGGAGTAATATGATAGAAATATAGATCAGAAGGCCAGAAAGAATGTATTTTGCCTTCCTGAAAATGTCCATTCAAGAAGTGTTGAAACAGTACATAACATAATAGCACATAACAATTAATTAGCAGATTTTAAATACTTGCATTTGCGAGTGCAGAAGTTAATCTGTCAGCGTGAGAAAGCTCTAGTGTAGAAATCTGTTTTTCCCTCATATCTTTCTGTTTCAGAGGATGTGGTGTCTTTTCCCATGTTCAAGGTCAGTCTCACTTGAGGCCCTTGGTGACTTTCTGCTGGTTTCCTCGGGGATGTTGCGTCATCATTTACTCGCATATTCATTTAGCAGACCTTGGATAGTTGTGTGTCAGGCGCTGTGCTGAGACTGAAGGAGAAAAAAAGAAAAAGACACAATCCAAGGCACCAAGGAGCTCATTTTTAGTGAGCATTACTTTTTTTTTCCTTTTTGTTTGTTTGGTTTATTGGTTTCTCCTCCCCAGTTCCCAACATGCTCCTAACTCTCCTGTCTTCTAATTTTTCCTGTGACTGTGGAACCTCCATTTCTTTTCCCTGCCCACCTCCAGTATTACCCTCTTTCTTTTTCTTCCCTTCTCATTCAACTTCTTTAAGGGTCATCCCATGCTCACTGTCTCCCCTTCTTCACCTGCTTTTCATGTATCAATTCTCTGCAATTTGGCCTCAGCCCCATCGTCCCATGGAATCCTCCCTGCCAATGGCATTCATCTTGCCAAACCTGATGGTCATTTTCCTGCCCTCATCTTTTTGGACTACTCTACTGCAATTTTCACTCTCGATTTCTTCTTTCAAGCTCTATGTCCTTGACTTTGATCAGCTACTCACCCCTGGTTACGCAACTTCTTCCTGTTTCCTTTGGCCATCTTCCTGGGCTACTCCCCTGCCTCTTCCCTATGACCCTGAGCTCTGTTCTTGGTTCTTTGCTTCTTCTTCTGTACATGCTCTCCTCAAGCAATCTCATTTTCTTTTATGGTCTTAGATTTCCCACTCTGATTATAAGAACCTGGGTTGTATATCAAACTGCCCACGGCACACATCTGCTTATATATCAAACTGTCTACAGCTTATGGTGACTTGAGGCACCCCAGATATCTAAACTGTGTGTGCTGAGACTGGAACTCATTTTCTTGCCCGTCCCACTCCACACCTGTTCCTTCTCCACATGTCATCACCTTCCTCTCTCCCCCTCCTCCCCAATTCCATCATCATCAAGGATACTGATCCTAGGTCTATATATTTCCTGAATTGAGCCCCTCCGCTCCATCTCTAGTGTGATGGTTTTAGTTCACGTCACCACCATCCCTTGATTCCATCACTCATAGCTTGTAGCCTGTACTGTACTGTCTCATACCGCCATGCCCTTTGCCTGAAGTGCCCTTTCTTAAACTGATAGACATTCATCCTTCAGGATTTGCTCAAGAATCATCTTCTCATCTTTTCTGAACTGGGCAAAGTTTTACTTTACTATATTCAATTTATTTTATTGAATTTATTAAAAAAATAAGTTATCTCTTATGTGTCTTCTTTACTGCATTATATAGTAGATTCGGAGTACATCTTTATTCTCCTGGTACCTTACTCAGTGCCTGGCATCTTAGCTCCTGGCATCCTGGCATCTTTATTCTCCTGGTACCTTACTCAGTGCCTGGCATCTTAGCTAAATGTAGCCAAGATTTTCCCACTCAGTTGCAATCTACAAGCTTTAGTACATCACAGAATGCTTGGCCTTTTCTACTTACTAAACATTGACTTGGTGCTTTTTGTATGTGGGCATTGTGAAGGAGTGATTGCATTGTGATCTGAGTAGGTCATAATGGGGTTTAGGAGGAGGTTTGTGGGAGGAACAAAGCCAGAGAAGTAATCCAGGCCAGATCATGAAGGGCCATGCACACAATGAGTTTTGTTCAGAAAGAGCATTCTGTGGCGGAGTGAAAAAGGATGATGAGGGTGAGCTTGGAAGCAGAAAAGTCTATCATAGAAGTAAATTTGTTATTTAGATCACACCTCATTACGATGTGTCTACTTGGGTTGTATTAACTCTCTAATAGCAGATTGTTGCTTTCAAGTATGTATCGAATTATATTTAATCATGTATTCATCCTATAACATTTACTAGTGATTATTAGGTGCTAAATAGTACATATATGGTATCTTGGGGATCCTAGTGTAATAGACACTGTCCTTGGCCTCAGAGAACTCACAGTCTAGTGGTAGTACTAGATGCAGTAATGGACAAATGTTATTCAGCATCAGTGCTATGGGAGGGGTGAGCAGACATTGCTTATGGAGCACAGAAGGGGAATGACCTCTTACATGGGAGTCAGAGGGGCCCAGGGAGGGCAGCCTGGAGTTATGACTCTGAGCTGAATTTTGAAGGATGAGTAAGAATTAGCCTCTCAAATAAACTGGAGTCTTGCCAGGTCACTCCAGTCAGTGGGAACAGCTTGTGCAAAGACTCAAATAGGATAGCTGAGTTTTTAGTGGCTTGAATTTATGGTGCAACGGGTGGTAGGACGAGGAATAAGGTAGGAAGGGTAAGCGGGCAGGCCGTGTTAAAATAAATTGCATCTCAACTGGCATGTCACAGAAGAGAGTGAAATTCCGACCTGCTTTCGTTAACGGATTAGATAGAACCTGGTAATAGCTATGCTGCGTATTTAAGAAACAGAAAGGTAAACAGAAAGACAAATAATCAGAATCATCAGGGCTTTTTGGTAGAAATATTCTTAGAGAAGACAGGTTATTCTTAGAGAAGAAAGGTTAGGAAAACCTTTCTTCTCTAATATTCTTAGAGAAGAAAGGTTCTTTCTCTCGTCATCAATCCATATTTCTTGGTTTAGATCTGCCTCTGGCTCATATTCAAAAACTGAATCCAAGAAATCCTGCAGTTTCCCAGAGGGCCAATAGTTCCTGTTATAACAGCTCTCATGACGTTTCCTGGATATGATAAGTCCCATATTTACAGACTCATAAGTCAAAGATTTTCTTCAGAGATTTTCTTCAACTTTCGCCCTCAGATCGACATGCAACGTGCCTCAGGCGAGGTAATGACTAGCCTGGCAGAGGAAGCGAGGGGGCCTCTACGGTGACGTTTCCTGGCTACACAGAAAAATCTCCCGGATGCACAGATGACTAAAGCTCCTGGATGCACAGATTTAGTCAAAGTTTTCTTTTTTGTTCCAGGATAACTTGGGTTCATTAGAACACTGTGTAATGTGCCTTGAAACAGAATAATGACTCACCTAGCAAAGTGTTGAGTGTATCTTTCCTGATTACAGACCTCCACCTTCAGGCTGGGTGGTGACCCTGTCAGAGAAGGATGAGGAAAGAATATAGTTTTAGAATTTAATAGATGTGCAACAGCCTGAGTGTGATATTGTTTTCTGTGCTGGGTTTCAAGATAGCTGTGAATTAGAACATGTTCTTTTCAGATGGAAATAACACCACTGGTTTCCTCTTCATGGGTGGATGTTGAATGTTAGTTTTACTGTTGGGTCTGAGGAAGAAGCCAAACACCTTCCTTCTACATAGGCTAACATTTTGTATCTTTATAATCTTTGAGTAGATTTTGTTTTTCTATCTGGATGCTTTTTTTTTTTTTTTTTTTTTGCCTAGCACTAGTCTGTCTTTCTTGAATCCTACTGCCTTATGCACATGGAATTATAAGCAGCCAAACTTCCGAGGCCCAAAATGTAGGCCAAGTGCTTTTTAAAGGAATACAGTTATTTTTATTCAATTTTTAAAATACATTCATTTTGCCTGCACATAGTCTGTGATCTCTAAGCTTATCTGAAGAAATGTTAAATAATAAAGCAGAGTTCTCCACAAAGATCTGCACTGATAATAAGGGTAGACTGTGGAAGATTTAATAAAGATGTAAGATCCATTAGATAATACCACATACCTCCACAGAGCTGCTACTCTGTTAGTCTCAAATTTAGCACGTTCAAAATTTCACCAATCGACTTCCCTCCGCTTTGACAGAGCCATCACCATTTTCCTATCCTCCCAAGGAAGGTAGCACAATGATTAGGAAAGTGCATGGGCTTTCTGACTCAGGCATAATTAGGTCTGCGTGCTAACTTTAAGACCTTTGCAAGGTGGTTCAATTCTCGGAGGCTCTTGTTTCCTTATCTCTAAAAATGGAATAATAATTCCAATGATGTAGCGTTGTGGTGAGAATTAAAGGAGCTATCAAATGTATCACAAGCATAAAGAGTAATGGGCGTCATGAGAACTCCTGGTATCTCTTACTCTCCTTTTCTCTCTCTTCCCAATATCCAGTCCTTGTTTTTTTTTTTTTAACATCTTTATTGGAGTATAATTGCTTTACAGTGGTGTGTTAGTTTCTGCTTTATAACAAAGTGAATCAGTTATACCTATACATATGTCCCCATATCTCTTCCCTCTTGCGTCTCCCTCCCTCCCACCCTCCCTATCCCACCCCTCTAGGTGGTCACAAAGCACCGAGCTGATCTCCCTGTGCTATGCAGCTGCTTCCCACTAGCTATCTATTTTACATTTGGTAGTGTATATATGTCCATGCCACTCGCTCACTTCGTCCCAGCTCCCCCTTCCCGCTCCACGTATCCTCAAGTCCATTCTCTAGTAGGTCTGTGTCTTTATTCCCATCTTGCCCCTAGGTTCTTCATACCTTTTATTTTTTTTTAGATTCCATATATATGTGTTAGCATACGGTATTTGTTTTTCTCTTTCTGACTTACTTCACTCTGTATGACAGACTCGAGGTCCATCCACCTCACTACAAATAACTCAATTTCGTTTCTTTTTATGGCTGGGTAATATTCCATTGTATATATGTGCCACATCTTCTTTATCCGTTCATCTGTTGATGGACACTTAGGTTGCTTCCATGTCCTTGCTGTTGGAAATAGAGCTGCAATGAACATTGTGGTACATGACTCTTTTTGAATTAGTTTTCTCGGGGTATAATCCCAGTAGTGGGATTGCTGGGTCGTATGGTAGTTCTATTTTTAGCTTTTTAATGAACCTCCATACTGTTCTCCATAGTGGCTGTATCAATTTACATTCCCACCAACAGTGCAAGAGGGTTTCCTTTGCTCCACACCCTCTCCAGCATTTATTGTTTCTAGATTTTTTGATGATGGCCATTCTGACTGGTGTGAGATGATATCTCATTGTAGTTTTGATTTGCATTTCTCTAATGATTAATGATGTTGAGCATCCTTTCATGTGTTTGTGGCAATCTGTATATCTTCTTTGGAGGAATGTCTGTTTAGGTCTTCTGCCCTTTTTTGGATTGGGTTGTTTGTTTTTTGGATATTGAGCTGCATGAGCTACTGGTAAATTTTGGAGATTAATCCTTTGTCAGTTGCTTCATTTGCAAATATTTTCTCCCATTCTGAGGGTTGTCTTTTGGTCTTGTTTATGGTTTCGTTTGCTGTGCAAAAGCTTTTAAGTTTCATTAGGTCCCATTTGTTTATTTTTGTTTTTATTTCCATTTCTCTAGGAGGTGGGTCAAAAAGGATCTTGTTGTGATTTATGTCAGAGAGTGTTCTGATTATGTTTTCCTCTAAGAGTTTGATAGTGTCTGGCCTTAAATTTAGGTCTTTAATCCATTTGGAGTTTATTTTTGTGTGTGGTGTTAGGGAGTGTTCTAATTTCATTCTTTTACATGTAGCTGTCCAGTTTTCCCAGCTCCACTTATCGAAGAGGCTGTCTTTTCTCCACTGTATATTCTTGCCTCCTTTATCAAAGTTAAGGTGACCATATGTGCGTGGGTTTATCTCTGGACTTTCTATCCTGTTCCATTGATCTATATTTCTGTTTTTGTGCCAGTACGATACTATCTTGATTACTGTAGCTTTGTAGTATAGTCTGAAGTCCAGGATCCTGATTCCTCCAGCTCCGTTTTCTTTCTCAAGATTGCTTTGGCTATTCGGGGTCTTTTGTGTTTCCATACAAAGTGTGAAATTTTTTGTTCTAGTTCTGTGAAAAATGCCAGTGGTAGTTTGATAGGGATTGCATTGAAACTGTAGGTTGCTTTGGGTAGTATAGTCATTTTCACAGTGTTGATTCTTCCAATCCGAGAACATGGTATATCTCTCCATCTATTTGTATCATCTTTAATTTCTTTCATCAGTGTCATAATTTTCTGCATACAGGTCTTTTGTCTCCTTAGGTAGGTTTATTCATAGATATTTTATTCTTTTTGTTGCAGTGGTAAATGGGAGTGTTTTCTTAATTTCACTTTCAGATTTTGCATCATTAGTGTATAGGAATGCAAGAGGTTTCTGTGCATTAATTTTGTTTCCTGCTACTTTACCAAATACATTGATTAGCTCTAGCAGTTTTCTGGTAGCATCTTTAGGATTCTTTGTGTATAGTATCATGTCATCTGCAAACAGTCACAGCTTTACTTCTTCTTTTCCAATCTGGATTCCTTTTATTTCTTTTTCTTCTCTGATTGCTGTGGCTAAAACTTCCAAAACTACATTGAATAATAGTGGTGAGAGTGGGCAACCTTGTCTTCTTCCTGATCTTAGTGGAAATGGTTTCAGTTTTTCACCTTTGAGGACGATATTGGCTGTGGGTTTGTCATATATGGCCTTTATTCTGTTGAGGAAAGTTCTCTCTATGCCTACTTTCTGGAGAGTTTTTATCATAAATGGGTGTTGAATTTTGTTGAAAGCTTTCTCTGCATCTCTGGAGGTGATCATATGGTTTTTCTCCTTTAATTTGTTAATATGGTGTATCACATTGATTGATTTACGTATATTGAAGAATCCTTGCATTTCTGGGATAAACCCCACTTGATCATGGTGTATGATCTTTTTAATGTGCTGTTCAATTCTGTTTGCTAGTATTTTGTTGAGGATTTTTGCATCTATGTTCATCAGTGATATTGGCCTGTAGTTTTCTTTCTTTGTGACATCTTTGTCTGGTTTTGGTATCAGGGTGATGGTGGCCTCATAGAATGAGCATGGGAGTGTTCCTCCCTCTGCTCTATTTTGGAAGAGTTTGTGAAGGATAGGTGTTAGCTCTTCTCTAAATGTTTGATAGAATTCACCTGTGAAGCCATCTGGTCCTGGGTGCTTGTTTGTTGGAAGATTTTTAATCACAGTTTCAATTTCAGTGCTTGTGATTGGTCTGTTCATATTTTTTATTTCTTCGTGGTTCAGTCTCGGAAGGTTGTGCCTTTCTGAGAATTTGCCCATTTCTTCCAGGTTGTCCATTTTATTGGCATATAGTTGCTTGTAGTAATTTCTCATGATCCTTTGTATTTCTGCAGTGTCAGTTGTTACTTCTCCCTTTTCCTTTCTATTTCTATTGACTTGAGTCTTCTCCTTTTTTTTCTTGTTGAGTCTGGCTAATGGTTTATCAATTTCGTTTATCTTCTCAAAGAACCAGCTTTTAGTTTTATTGATCTTTGCTATTGTTTCCTTCATTTCTTTTTCATTTATTTCTGATCTGATCTTTATGATTTCTTTCCTTCTGCTAACTTTGGGGTTTTTTTGTTCTTTCTCTAATTGCTTTAGGTGTAAGGTAGGTTGTTTATTGGAGATGTTTCTTGTTTCTTAAGGTAGGATTGTATTGCTATAAACTTCCCTCTTGGAACTGCTTTTGCTGCATCCCATAGGTTTTGGGTCGTCGTGTTTTCATTGTCGTTTGTTTCTAGGTATTTTTTGATTTCCTCTTTGATTTCTTCAGTGATATCGTGGTTATTAAGTAGTGTATTGTTTAGCCTCCATGTGTTTGTATTTTTTACACATTTTTTCCTATAATTGATACCTTGTCTCATAGCATTGTGGTTGGAAAGGATACTTGATACAATTTCAGTTTTCTAAAATTTACCAAGGCTTGATTTGTGACCCAGGATATGATCTATCCTGGAGAATGTTCCATGAGCACTTGAGAAGAATGTGTATTCTGTTGCTTTTGGATGGAATGTCCTATAAATATCAATTAACTCCACCTTGTTTAATGTATCATGTAAAGTTTGTGTTTCCTTATTTATTTTCATTTTGGATGATCTGTCCCTTTGTGAAAGTGGGGTGTTAAAGTCCCCTACTATGCTTGTGTTACTGTCGATTTCCCCTTTTATGGCTGTTAGTATTTGCCTTATATACTGAGGTGCTCCTATGTTGGGTGCATAAATATTTACAATTGTTATATCTTCTTCTTGGATTGATCCTTTGATCATTATGTAGTGTCCTTCTTTGTTTCTTCTAATAGTCTTTGTTTTAAAGTCTATTTTGTCTGATGTGAGAATTGCTACTCCAGCTTTCTTTTGATTTCCATTTGCATGGAATATCTTTTTCCATCCCCTCACTTTCAGTCTGTATGTGTCCCTAGGTCTGAAATGGGTCTCTTGCAGACAGAATATATATGGGTCTTGTTTTTGTATCCATTCAGCCAGTCTGTGTCTTTTGGTGGGAGCATTTAATCCATTTACATTTAAGGTAATTATCGATATATATGTTCCTATCACCATTTTCTTAATTTTGGGGGGTTTGTTATTGTAGGTCTTTTCCCTCTCTTGTGTTTTCTGCCTAGAGAAGGTCCTTTAGCATTTGTTGTAAAGGTGGTTTGGTGGTGCTGAACTCTCTTAGCTTTTGCTTGTCTGTAAGGTTTTAATTTCTCTGTAGAATCTGAATGAGATCCTTGCTGGGTACAGTACTGTTGGTTGTAGGTTTTTCTCCTTCATCACTTTAAATATGTCCTGCCAGTCCCATGTGGCTTGCAGAGTTTCTGCTGAAAGATCAGCTGTTATCCTTATAGGGATTCCCTTGTATGTTATTTGTTATTTTTCCCTTGCTGCTTTTAATATTTTTTCTTTGTATTTAATTTTTGACAGTTTGATTAATATGTGTCTTGGTGTGTTTCTCCTTGGATTTATCCTGTATGGGACTCTCTGTGCTTGGTGGACTTGATTAACTATTTCCTTTCCTGTATTAGGGAAGTTTTCAACTATAATCTCTTCAAATATTTCCTCAGTCCTTTTCTTTTTCTCTTCTTCTTCTGGGACCCCTATAATTCAAATGTTGGTGCATTTAATGTTGTCCCAGAGTCTCTGAGACTGTCCTCAATTCTTTTCATTCTTTTTTCTTTATTCTGCTCTGCAGTAGTTATTTCCACTATTTTATCTTCCAGGTCACGTATCAGTTCTTCTGCCTCAGCTATTGATCCCTTGTAGAGAATTTTTAATTTCATTTATTGTGTTGTTCATCATTGTTTGCTCTTTAGTTCTTCTAGGTCCTTGTTAAACATTTCTTGTATTTTCTCCATTCAGTTTCCAAGATCTTGGATCATCTTTACTATCATTACTCTGAATTCTTTTCCAGGTAGACTGCCTATTTTCTCTTCATTTTTTAGGTCTGGTGGGTTTTTATCTTGCTCCTTCATCTGCTGTGTCTTTCTCTGTCTTCTCATTTTGCTTAACTTACTGTGTTTGGGGTCTTATTTTCACAGGCTGCAGGTTCGTAGTTTCTGTTGTGTTTGGTGTCTGTCCCCAGTGGCTAAGGTTGGTTCAGTGGGTTGTGTAGGCTTCCTGGTGGAGGGAACTAGTGCCTGTGTTCTGGTGGATGAGGCTGAATCTTGTCTTTCAGTGGGCAGGTCCACGTCTGGTGGTGTGTTTTGGGGTATCTGTGGCCTTATTATGATTTTAGGCAGCCTTTCTTCTAATGGATGGGGTTGTGTTCCTGTCTTGCTAGTTGTTTGGCATAGGGTTTCCAGCACTGTAGCTTGCTGGTCATTGAGTGGAGCTGGGTCTTGGTGTTGAGATGGAGATCTCTGGGAGATTTTCGCCATTTGATATTACGTGGAGCTGGGAGGTCTCTTGTGGACCAGTGTCCTGAACTTGGCTCTCCCACCTCAGAGGCACAGCCCTGATGCCTGGCTGGAGCACCAAGAGCCTGTCATCCACACGGCTTAGAATAAAAGGGAGAAAAAAAAGAAAGATGAAGATAAAATAAAATAATGTAAAATAAAATAGTTATTATGATAAAAAACAAAAAGTAATTATTAAAAAAGTTTTTAAAAAGTAATAATAAAAGAAAGAAAGAAAGAAGAGCAAGCAAACCAAAAAACAAATCCACCAATGATAACAAGTGCTGAAAACGATACTAAAAAAAAGAAAAATGGACAGACAGAACCCTAGGACAAATGGTAAAAGCAAAGCTACATAGACAGAATCACACACAGAAGCATACACATACACACTCACAAAAAGAGAAAAAGGGAAAAAAAAATATATTGTTGCTCCCAAAGTCCACCTCCTCAATTTGGGATGATTCTTTGTGTATTCATGTATTCCACAGAGGCAGGGTACATCAAATTGATTGTGGAGCTTTAATCCGCTGCTTCTGAGGCTGCTGGGAGAGATTTCCCTTTTTCTTTGTTCGCACAGCTGCCAGGGTTCAGCTTTGGATTTGGCCCCGCCTCTGCGTGTAGGTCGCCTGAGGGCATCTCTTCCCACCCAGACAGGATGGGATTAAAGGAGCAGCTGATTCAGGGGCTCTGGCTCACTCAGGCCGGGGGAGGGAGGGGTACAGATGCAGGGCGAGCCTATGGTGGCAGAGGTCGGCATGATGTTGCAACCAGCCTGAGGCGTGCAGTGCGTTCTCCCGGGTAAGTTGTCCACGGATCACGGGACCCTGGCAGTGGCGGGCTGCACAGGCTCCCCGGAAGGGGGGTGTGGACAGTGACCTGTGCTTGCACACAGGCTTCTTGGTGGCGGCAGCAGCAGCCTTAGCGTCTCCTGCCCGTCTCTGGTGTGCGCGCTGATAGCCGTGGCTCGCACCCGTCTCTGGGGCTCCTTTAAGCGGCGCTGTTAATCTCTCCTCGCGCATCAGGAAACAAAGAGGCAAGAAAAAGTCTCTTGCCTCCTCGGCAGGTCCAGACTTTTCCCCGGACTCCCTCCCGGCTAGCCGTGGCGCACTAAGCCCCTGCAGGCTGCGTTCACGCAGCCAACCCCAGGCCGCTCCAGGCGCTCCGACCGAAGCCCAAGCCTCAAACTCCCAGCCCCCGCCCGTCCCGGCGCGTGAGCAGACAAGCCTCTCGGGCTGGTGAGTGCTGGTCGGCACCGATCCTCTGTGCGGGAATCTCTCCGCTTTGCCCTCCGCACCCCTGTTGCTGTGCTCTCCTCCGTGGCTCAGAAGCTTCCCCTCTCCGCCACCCGCAGTCTCTGCCCGCGAAGGGGCTTCCTAGTGTGTGGAAACGTTTCCTCCTTCACAGCTGCCTCCCAGAGGTGCAGGTTCCGTCCCTATACTTTTGTCTCTGTGTTTTCTTTTTTCTTTTGCCCTACCCAGGAACATGTGGGAGTTTCATGCCTTTTGGGAAGTCTGAGGTCTTCTGCCAGCATTCAGTAGGTGTTCTGTAGGAGTTGTTCCACATGTAGATGTATTTCTGATGTATTTGTGGGGAGGAAGGTGATCTCCACGTCTTACTCTTACGCCATCTTGAAGCTCCTCCTCCCAATATCCAGTCTTTAACAAAGTTCTGTAATTTCTTTTCTTGCAAATAGCTCACATATACCTTCCGTTATATTCTTACAGCTATGAGCTTATTGCATTCTGCTTGGATTACTGCAAAAATCTCTTAGCTGACACCTGTCTCTTCTCTTCCCTTTTACAAATCATTTTTTCCCTTAGTATTGAAAAGTAATTCTGAAATCCTCTTAGAACCCTGATTTCCATATGCCATATCCTTCTGTCAGACCTTTATCGGCCCTCAGATATTTTCAGAATCATGTCTAATCACCTATTTGACTTTCAGTACCTGGAGAGGAGGCAGTGTGCTGATAGTGGAAAGAGCACAGATTTTGGATTCAAACAAAAGTAGATCCAAACCCTGTATAGAGTGTTTACATCTAGTAGATATTGAAAAAGTAACCTAAGCTCTCAGAGTATTCGTTTATTCAATTATAAATAATGTCTATTTGTGCAGTGAAGGATTAACTCAGCAGGTCTGCGCTGTCCAAACCCTACACATTCCAAAGGAAGTTTAGCCCTTGCCCAGCTTCTTAGAAATAACCTCTAAGCTATTGGAATATCGTGTCTGTTAAGAGTTTTATTTTGTTTCGTTTTGTTTTTTTACCTGAGGGCCTTGTTAAGAGTGTTTTTGTTTACCTGGGCCACACCAGGTAGCTTATGCTGACAGTATGGTTTTTATGTGATTGAGTCTGAGTCTTAGAATTTTTGTAAGAATGAAACGAAATGAAATAGATCATATAAAGCATCTGGATGATGAGTTGGGTGTTTTTCTCCTTCACATTCTTCGTAATTCCCTCCCCATCTCTTTAGTCATATACCTGACAGCTCCCCTGCCTTTACCTTCTGAGACATGGAGGCTGCATTTCTCACTGACTGGACACACACTTGATCCCTGTGTGTCTTTGCCCATGCCACTCCAAGCAAAACCTATGTATTCCTTCCTAGTACAGTCCTCCCTTCTTTTGTGGATCTTCCACTGACTACTCCAGCCTGGGCAAATTTCTGTCTTTCCTGAATTTTGTTGTACTTTTACCTGGTAACAAACTCTGGGTGGCAGCACTTATATATTGGGTCTCTAAGTAGACTGTAGTAAACTGAAAGGGATGGAATAATTTTCTTTGTCTCCTCCTTGGTAGATGCTCAGTAAGTGTTGATTTATAATTTGCTCAGAGCTTTATATTTTGAGCTCACACACCCTCAGGAGTGAGTAACTTTAACTTAGGTTGAATGTCTGTTGTCTGTGTGCTGAGTTACCTAAGTATTTTAATGTCCCTTCTGCTGTGGGCCAGACAGGTGTTGGCAGCAGCCAGGGTGACTTGCCCATGTCTGTGTCACTCCCATGGCTCTAGAAGGCCCTGGAGTTTGCAAATGCATGACCTGTGTAGGGGTGTGCCAACCGAGGGAGGCCAGCTTGGCCACTATGGACAAGTGTATGTTGCCAATTTATCGAGGAGTCTCATTCCTTAGGGTATCGCCATGAAATGTCTTTATGCCTCAGTAAGTGCCTTCTAACTGGGTTGTGTTGAATCCCCTTTCCACTGGGAAACAGTTCCTTCAATTATAAGTTGGCTGTATGTATTTCTTTATTTTCAGTGATATTTTTTAAAAAGTCATTTTAACCCCTTGAAGTTTAAAATTTCAGTCTCAGTGTAATTCAGAGCTCTCCTTCTTTCCCACCAGCACAGGGTAACCCCATCACTTGCTCTAGTTGTGATGAGGGCTGATCTCATTATACTCTTATCCCTCTTCCCTCTTCCAGTGCTAGGGGCAGGGAGAAGGAGGGGCAAGAAGAGAAAACCCCTCTTACTTATCTGAGTAGGGTTTCAGACTTCTCCCTGATTGGCAAGTACTGTGGTCCTGGTTACCGCTGACTTGCTATTGATCAGTCTCCAAATGTTGGCTGTCTCATGGTGGGCATCTGTGGGTGCTCTGATGGTCCTACAAGGCTTCTTGCTGCCCAGTTCCCTGATATAGGACCAGGGCTTTGTGAGTGTGGAAACTGTGGGAATTGAGAACAGTGACACAGGACCTTGTGCTCAGAAACGCCCCCCATCCCTGGGAGTTTAATGCTCTGCAGTTGCCATCTTGAAATTCTTAATAATTTTACCTTTGATTTGTGTTTTGTAAGTGGAGTCCCATAGGACAATGGAGCGTTGGCTGGGCAGCTTGGCGCCTCAGCTCTTGCGTGGTCCTGTCTTGGTAGCTCCTTCCCTCCCCTGGGCCAGGTCTCCATCATGTACTCTCTGTTCCCTAGTGACAGGGCTTGCTCTGCCTCCCTCTCCTGGCAGACTACAGCTCCCGCCTTCTGCCCAGGGCAGTGAGAGAATTACAGTGGTGGTGGTGGGGAAGACTCAAGTTCCATCATCGCCTGGATGCAGGCATGGGGAGAGTCAGGGTCGGGTGGGCCAAGGAAGTGCCTCAGTGCCTTTGGCACGTGGCTTCTTTAGGGCCTCTTGGCCTTCTGCCGGCCCCTAACCCCTCCATTCGGGCGCCATCATTCAGCATACCCCTGCACAGAGGTAGCAGTCCTGGGGGTTGCTCATCCGCTGTGGGCTGGAGCCAAGGGGAGACTGACACCCCAACCCCTGCACTTTCATTTTGCACCAGGCTACAGATTAAGTCGTCAGCCCTGCAAGATCTCTGGCTCTGGCTCTTCTGCCCCCTGTAGCCATACCTCAGCCTCTACTAAAGGAGATACATCCACTACTGCCTGGGAGGCCCTCTTGGGAGGGATACTTAAAGGCAGATCAAGCCTACCTGTTTTTTTTGGGGTGTCCGTTCAGCCTGGGGAAACACGATTCAGTTTGTTATGTCAATTGGTAGAAGTGCAGGTTGCTCCTCTGTTCCCTGTCTCAACCCCACCATTTCTCCCTTCTTTCTCCTTCCTGCTTAGGTGTATAAGCACCCGTACCTCTCATCTCTCAGTCTCTCCTTATGTGGACGGGGTGGGGGGGAGTGGTTGGTGGTAGGGCACCTGTCATTGACCTTTGAAGGAAAATGGTTGGTTGTCTCCAAGATCTGGCAACTGACCAGCATCTCTCTGAACCTAGATTATGGGGTGCTCCCTTGGGACTTAGCTGTAATTTTGGGCAAAAGGAATAATTCCTCTTGGCACCCAGTTCACAAAGAATGGAAGATAGACAAATTCTTCAGAAAACTCACAAACTTAAGGACCCTTTGAAAGGCAAATCCTGTATAAGCTAATGGTAACAATAATAAGCTTCCATTTATTGCATGCTTACTACATGCCAGGTATAGTATGCACCCCACTTTATTTACATACACACATTAGGTACACATATGTACATGAAAATGAAGCTCAGAGGAGTAAAGCACTTTGCTCAAAATCACACACATGGTAAGTGATAACAGCTCAGGATCATGACCAGTCTCTCCAACTCTGAAGCTCGACTCTTAGTCATTACACCATGCTGCCAACCACAGAGCTTGAACGCTTACAATTAGAAACATAGACTTTGGTCCATTGTCTTTCTTCTGTGTGAGTGCATGTTTCTAACTGTAAGTGTTGTCCAAATCCAAGGGCAATGGGTTAAGGTCTTACTTCTCTGAGGGCAGGACTAAAAATACCACTCACACAATATTTCTTCTAAGTCACCAAACCACAGTCAGACTAAATAAATGTAGGCTCTACAGACTATTTTTTTTCTTAACCATGGGATTGTATCCATAAAAACTGAGAAGTTTCAGAGAGAGCTTTGGCTTTTTCCCTTTTAAAGAAATAACTTTAGGAATTGCCTGAAGAAAACATAAACATGAAAATTATTAGGATAGTAATGGTTTCTATAGGAAAAATAAATCTAGAGTTTTCCTATAGCAAGAGTGCTTCATCTTTTAGAGCAGATATTTCATTGGGGATATAGCCAAGGGTGGGCTGGCAATAGATCTTAAAATTTAAGGGGTCAAATGCAGTGTCTGGTAAACTAGGTCTGTTTACCAAAGGCTACATTAAAAATAGTTTTTGGTATATTTCTAAAGTTTCTTCTCAAGTCTGCAGGCATTAGTTACTTACACCATTTGTTTTCTCAATCAAGGAGTACAAATGGCCATTTTAAATTACCCCAAATAGATTGAGATTATCAATTATTGTTTCTAACCATTAATATAAACAATTGACAATTGTCTGCTTGCGGCCTTTCTTCTTAAGAATCCTGATTTGTATAGGCAGTTTTTCTCCGAGCTTGGCCACTAGGTCCTACGGATGCCCTTTGGGAAGCAGTACAGCATGGGTGGCTTTGGCATCAGACAGACCCAAGTTCAAGAGCTGGCTCCTTCATTTAACGTGTGTGTGACCTTGGGCAGCTTGCTTATGTACTCTCAGCCTCATGGTTTGTCTCCGTGAGATGAGGTTATTAATAGCTACACACATAGGGTGGTTGTAAGCATTAAATAACAGTACTTGTAAAGCACTAGCACATTACATGGCACAGAGGACAGACAATAAGTGGTATTCTCACCTTTAGTTCACTAAGGACAAGATATGTTTGGCCTAATTTACCCATTCACTTTGAAATTACCTATTTACTAATTCTGGGGCTTTATGAGGCTATCACCAGTATCAGACTGGTGAAGCCCTCTGCATGGGTTTTTGTGGAGGGAATGGGGTGAGTAGGTTGAATCTGAAGAATACTGATGAGTTACAAAAATAAAATAAAGTGGAGTTTGGTTTTTCTTCACAGTGCATGGGAAGAGAAAAGTGTTTCAAGTTTTATCCGACTTAAAAGACATGAACATTTTCTTATATTTTTTAAAAGACGAGAGTTCATTTCACAGTGCACGGTTCTCTTGTGTAGAGACAATAATGGCAAGTTTTAACTATGTAAATCTTTGCCTTTACAAAACCATTGAAGCCATGTGTTCTAAATGGCTGTGGGTGAGAAGAAACGTACAGTCCAATTTGTCTGAAATAGAGGCTTCACAATAGGGAGACCAGTAGGGATTGGTCTCTGCTTTGTTGAGCTGCTCAGCCCAAGCCTCTACTCCCATGCAGCTTCCTGCCACTCCCCAACGCTATCCACTCTAACTGGCTCCTTACTTGCTGTTTCCCAGACACACTGTGCCCAAGGTATTCTTGCTTTTATATTTGCTTCTCCACCTGTTCAACATCTACATATTAGTTAAGGCACAATGAAAGGACTGCTTCCAGCGTAAAGCCATTCCTGATTACATCAGCTCGTGTTAGTTTTTGTCCGCATTTATGGAACTGACTGTCTATATACGATTATCAAACCACAGAGCAGTCCATTGTCTGAGGAATCTCCAAAGTGGTCACAGTTGTAAGGATACCATCCTCCATGAGCTCCCTATCTCAGCTTCTGCAGCACAATGATGATACGATGATAATGTACCATTTATTGAGCACCTACTTCATGAGCGGTACCATGCTAACCTCTTTCTATACATTATCTCATTTAATCTTTACAGCAGTCCTATGAAGAGGCTATTAGGATTATTAGCCTTATTTTACAGATTAGGGAACCAATGCTTAGAGATACTCAGTGACCTGACCATGTAGACCTGAGTCTACATGGATAGTAAACAACAGATTCTGGATTTGAAAACATGTCTGCCTTGTAGGTTACCAGTACCAGGGTGCTTTTCATCATTCTTGGCTTCTCTTGAGATTTTGGGAAAGAGAAAATTTCACTCCTTTGTAAAAAATAATTGGAGCTTCTTGGCTTTTACCAATAGTTTATTTATCACCATGTTGCCTTAGATTATTGTTTAACTTTTCAAGGCATAATTCCTTCAATTTGTTACAAACTTCCCTAGGGAAAGATTCACTTTAATACTTTGTATTTTTGACAATGATTAGCAAAGTACCTTGAAAATAATAACTGAAAAAGTATTTGCTTCTTTCTGCCCTACATTGATATCTTTCCCCAAATCTGCTTTGAAGATATTTGTTCACTCAGCCAGGGTTATGGCTGACACTAGTGCTTGGTGAGGTCCTCTGAATGGCTTTTGTGTGACTTGAGAAATCATCCCAGACTATTGCCATGGAAGTTCTAGATGGTTCAGTGCCAGTTCATGGTTATACTTTAGAAGTAACACTTATTATATTTTTTAGTGGATTAAGAAGTTCTCTAGTAACCCTTTTTTCATGAGTTGAAAAAAACTGTAAGAATTAGGCATCTTCCTGATGCTTGTTATGAAAAATGTCCTTTTTATCTTAACTACCACCATAGGATCCAGGTCACACAGTATATGATTGATACCATTGTATTTGCAACTTTTAAGGGAAAATTAGTTATTGTGCAAAATAAAAAAAATACTTTCTATAAAATATGTAGCCTCACAGTGTACAAACTGTAGAGGGATTCTGTTACTTTTGCTCACCAAATTTAGAAAGCCAGTAATAAAGATGTGTCTAGTTATATAGAGAGATGATTTTCTTGATACACCGTCAAGATGGAAAACAAAAAGTCTCCCCATGATTGAATAGTAGTAGTCTGGGCCTTTATGTTGAGAATTCTGAGGCTGTGCCCTAACTCAGAGAAAAGGAAAACCGTAATTGATTAGTGATTCCTAACACAGATATGGGAGGGAGAGTAGCAGCCTGTGTGCTAAATAATTGTTACACCTGGACCAAAGTTTTGAGTTATTTCTTAGTAGTGGAAATAGCTTTTTCCTGATTCCTGGTCTTTTCTATTTTCCTCTCTTGATAAATGGGATATGCCTACGAGATTACTCAAGTATAGTTATTAAAGAGAGCAAAGGTAACAGGTACACCCAGAGAACCAACTCGTGATTAGTTTCATTGTGACTGAACTTTAACCACCTAAACTCAACAGCCAGCAACTAACAAAGGCGATTAACTCAAGACCCGAAATGTTGCCTTGAAACAACATTCACCTGTGCTCCACGTGTCCTGCAAGTCATCTCTAATGTCAATAAAAATATTTTTTGATGGTGAAAACCACTGCAGAGTGAGTGTATTGTGATAAAAATTGGGACAAGAATAAACTGTGCAGTGTTCTTTTTTGTGTGTGTTTTGATCCCAAAGCAATTTTCATCCAAATCCAATTTCAGAATCATTATTTTTGTTGAAAAAATACTATATATGGAAAGGAGGGGGTCACAGTTTGAGTTTCTGATCTAGTGCTGGATTTATCTGGCAGAGCTAACATGTGGAAATGTTCTTGTTTACCTGTCCACCTAGAAAACCGTCCTCTGAAAATCATTGCCAACGGAGCTGTATGGTCCTCACTGATTTTTTTATGCAATATTTTTGGTCACAATAAAGTTACATACCCAAGATTCCAAAGTAAGCTTGGTAGGAATAAAAATATTAATTTGTCTCCTTATAATTTTATTTAGAAAAATATTTTCTTCAACCTCTTTCTTAACATTTCTTTGATCCTTAAATTTCTAGTTTTATGGTAATTTCAGACAATTTACCATCAGCAAAAACAACTCGCAGACTAAATTCATGAATTTTTTAATATTTCCAAACTTTATGAGAAATGTGCAACGATTATGTCTCTTAAAAAACCAAATCATTAAAAAAACCAAATAATCCCTCACAACCACCTGAGACAAATTAGGGGTGGGGAAGTTGAAGCCAGGATATCCCCCCCAGCCCCCGCCCCACCAAAATCAGTCAGGCTATACAAACACTAGCTCACATCTAGTAATACTTTATCAACCATGCTTACCTTTCTTCAGAGCCTCAGTTCTGAACCCTGGTGGCACATTAGAATCACCCTTGCAATGTGTCTGTTCAAATTCTGATTTAATTGGTCTGGGGTTGGACACAGGTATTCATATTTACTAAAAGCTCCCCAGATTATTTCGGTATGAAGCTAGGGTTGATAACTTCTGCCTCAGAGAAATGGTTTTTAAACTTGAGCGTGCATTAGAAGGTCTTGTAAATACATGTATTTCCAGTGTTCTGTATAAGATGTTTTAACATCTTAAAAAACCTTTCTGGCTGGGGAGAGACTGCCCCTCCCAGGGCCAGCTAATACCTAAAGATAATAATACCTTGCCTAGAGTATGCTTTTCATATGCAAACCAACAAATCCCAAGTTTATATTACCCCAGCTACCTCCTCATCTAACTCTCCAAACACCAAGCCCGTATTTCCCCTGCCCCAGGTATCAAGTATCATCCCAGGGCCAGGTATCAAGTGGCTAGGGACCACACCTATGTCAGAGCCCACCAGAATTATTTAAACTAGTCAGTCCTAAACTGTTTACTCTGCTTTGTCTTGCATTTCCCTGGAGACCCCAATAAAGCCTCTGCTTAAACCTTCTGCTCACTTGTGTCTTCTGCCTCCTGACCACCTACTGTTTTGCCCTGTGACCCTGCCTAGCATCCGGTGACTCTCTCTCTGGGACCTGTGTGTGTAATACACTTCTTCTGAGCCTTGTCATCATCTCTTCCTGTGGCCACACCAACTTTACCATACTATATCCAACAAGAATCGCTTGAAGGGTTTTTTAAAAACACAGAGTACTCAGGAGTGTAATATATGGCATAAGGAATATGGCCAATCATATTGTAATAACTTCGAATGGGGTCAGATGACTACTAGACTAATCGTGTGATCATTTCAGAGTGTATGCAAATGTCAGATCATCATGTAGTGTATCTGAAACGAACATAATATTGTATGGCAACTATATTTCAATTTAAAAAAGCACACAGATTACTGAGCCCCACTCTCGGTTTCTGATTCAGTATGCCTGAGATAGGCCTGGAATGTGCATTTCTAACAAGTTGCCAGGTGATGCTTATGTTGCTGGTCTGAGGGCCACATTTTTGGGAACCACTGTCTTTGAGCGTTGCTGCAGTGTTGAACCATTATTATTAGTATGACTGGTTTGGGGAAGCCTCTCAAGGGTGTTGGTGGGAAAAGTCACTGGAACAGTGTGCCTTCAACTTGAATGGGCATCACCTGGAAACCTTGCTGCAAGGTAGATTCTGCATTTCTAACAGGTTCATAGGTGATGCCTGTGCTGCTGGACCACAGAGAGAACACTGCAGAGCAGTGCACTTAAATAAATTATCTGTAACGATCATTACAAACCTCAATTCAATCATCAGGGGTATTATGGTAAAAAGAAGGACAGAGCCACATGTGAGTCTGTCAGGTAAACAAGTTTGAAAAATGACAGCTAGTACTGGAAGGACCTAAAGTAGAGACGCGGGAGCTGTATGACAATGATCCTGTCGTCTTCCACGCTAATTTGGCCTTTAATGGACTTTTCTTGCCAGTGTCTTGCTTTTTAATGTATTGTGTTTCTTGTTATGAAATCTACTGTGTATAAGTATCTGAGGGACATTGAAAATATACAGGAGAAAGCAAATAGATCCCCATTTAAAAAATTACTCTGACCCAGAATCAAAAAAAAGTCTTAAGATTAGATGAAAACATCAGTCACTTTTGAGTAATTGAGAGACTTCACCAACACAAAACTGTTTCCACCACACTCAAGGCTCTCTGGTGCCTGAAATACCATCGGAGATTTATTTCTTTGGATTAAGGAACTTTAACATGTAAATGCTCCCAGAAAGATTATTATTATCACTTGCTTTGTGTTCTGAACCAGATGAGACGCACCAGAAGTGGTCATATGTAGGGGTGCTCTTGGAAAACACACGTCTGACCCTATTCTCAGAGATTCAGGTATAGTAGATTTGATAGGCCATAAATCTCTATTTAAAAAATCTCCCTGGGTTGGGGCTTCCCTGGTGGCGCAGTGGTTGAGAGTCCGCCTGCCGATGCAGGGGACATGGGTTCGTGCCCTGGTCCGGGAAGATCCCACATGCCGCGGAGCGGCTGGGCCCGTGAGCCATGGCCGCCGAGCCTGCACGTCCGGAGCCTGTGCTCCGCAACGGGAGAGGCCCCAACAGTGAGAGGCCCGCGTACTGCGAAAAAAAACCCAAAACATCTCCCTGGGTTATTCTCACGTGCGTCCTCAGTTGAGGTCCATTGCCTTAGTGGGCTCTTTTGAGAATAGCATCATTCAGAATGAGGAGTGGAGCAGGAGGCAGTGGAAAGATTTAGGGCCAGAAGTCTTGGGTTTGAGTCTTAGCTCTGCCCTTAAGTATGGTCTTAGGTAAAATGTGTAAAATGAGAATTATTAAAAACGGATTCCTCACAATGTTGTTGTCTGAGTTAAGTGAGGTATCACATAAAAGCACCTTGTAAATTCTAAAACGCTACACAAATCTACACTATCATCATCATTGGGTTATATAAAAGTGGGAGAGATGGTGGAGAGATGGCAGATATGCCATTAGTTTTTTTATGAGCTATCTTTACATGTAAAGAGAATAGGGATTATTTAACCTGTAAACAGGGTTTCTCAACCTCAGCACTATTGACATTTTGGGCTGGATAATTCTTTGTTCTGGGGGAAGGGGAGGAGAGGGAAGAGCAGAAAAGAGGGGACGCTCTCCTGCACATGGAAGATCTTTAGTAGCATCCCTTGCTCTACCCACTAGATGCCAGTAGCACCCTCCCACAGCTCGAGGTTGTGATAACTAAAAATGTTTCCAGAATTACCAAATGTCTCATTAAGAATCACTATTGTAAAAGTACTTACAATCTTCAATTAAGTTAATAAAAACAGATTATCAACATAATGAATACCGTTTTTTCTGTTCTACTTCACAAAACAATAAAAAACGGTATTCAGGGACTTCCCTGGTGGTGCAGTGGTTAAGAACCCGCCTGCCAGTGCAGGGGACACGGGTTTGAGCCCTGGTCTGGGAAGATCCCACATGCCGTGGAGCAACTAAGCCCGTGCACCACAACTACTGAGCCTGCACTCTAGAGCCTGGGAGCCACAACTACTGAGCCCATGCGCCGCAACTACTGAAGCCCACGTGCCTAGAGTCCGTGCTCCGCAACAAGAGAAGCCACCGCAATAAGCCTGCGCACTGCAACAAAGAGTAGCCCCCGCTCGCTACGAGAGAAAGCCCGTGTGCAGCAATGAAGACCCAACGCAGCCATAAATAAATAAATAAATATAATATATATTTTTTAAAAAAACACTATTCAACATCAAGAAGGAACTAATAGCCATATACTTACAACTTGGAATATTTATCAAATGCAGCCCTTGGAACAATGTGCCCCAGGGTGTTAGCACTGAAAGTCCTAACTCCTGGGAAACCCCTTCCTACAATTTATTTTGTTTTCTGTAGAACCAAGAGGAGGGGGTCATTCCACATTTGTTGGCACAAAAGGGAACTGACATTTGTTGGGTGCCTATTTTATATTAATTAGATGTCTTATACGTTTATATGGCTTCGGCTTCACAGGGCTAAGGCGGGTGGTCCCCTATCACAGATGAAGAAGCTGAAACCCAGAGTAATGCAGAAACTTCCCCAGTATAGCAGAGCTAGCAAGTGGCAGAGGGAGGGTTCAGCTCCAGATGTTTCTTGATCTAATGTCTGCATTCTTTTCACATCACTTCACGCACCGCTGTCACTAGTGGTCTTGATTATTTCGGAACCCCCTAAGTGGCAATTTGATTTTCTAGGGTCTTTGAAAAGTGTTTCTTAATAAAGGAAGTGGACGCATAATTTCTAGCTCAACAGTCTGTTATAGTTGACCTCTGCTTAGTGAGTTTCCAAGGTTAGAATCATTTGGAGAAAACTCCCTCTAACTCTTTGTTTGTTTCTGGTCCAAGAAGAGCACCTACAAAACACTGGAACATCCTTTCCTGTAAGTAGAACCAAACGCAAAGCTGCTATGAGAATCCATGTTCACTAGGGGCCCAGACACTACAGTTGGAGTTCATTAAATTTCATTAGATTTCATCAATCTTCCGCACTTCCATCTAGCTCTCCAGGTGAAAAAGTAATATTTGTGTTTCTCATCGGTATGTCTTAGTTAATTATATTTTACAGTGGCCCATCTGCTGTAAAAGGTACATTGATTAGCAGCAAAATTGTATTAGAGTTGTCTTATTATGTTTGAAATACTATTAACTGTCTCAGTTCACTGTAATAGGACAGAGCAGAGTAGCTTAAAATTGTCCTTCAGTCACGGGAGAACCTCAAGGGAAAGGAGGTTAGGAGAATGCCATAAATGGGGAAGTAAATCACTGAATGTAGCTATAGGGTCTGGGATGTAGCAAAAAACAGGCTGAGTGTTTCTAAAGACTGGAACTGAAATCAAATTATTGGTTGTATAAAGCTTTTCTGGAAGTGGCATTCTTACAAATGCCAATGAGAAAGTTAAAGGTAACCAAAAATTGCTAGTTGTCACTTACTAAGTGAGCATGACTTGCTAAAGAAACAAATTTGCTTAATCAGTTATTTAAGAATAATTTTATATCTCTCCAAACTTTAGAGAGATCTATAGACAACCTTTTTAGACAGGATAAAAAGAAGAAAACTAAGATGAGTAGAATTCTGCTGTGTCTGTTGTCAACTCTTCATGTAATAAGAATACTTCCCAGCATTTGGCAAATCATTTGCATTTACTGGACATTTAAAGGAGAATAACATTCTGTATTGTCACATTTTCCAATGGCAAAGTAGAACATTAGCAGATTTTGGCTGTACTGACCTTTTGTTTCTAATTCTGTGGTTAGTTTTTGAAAATAAACAGGGATTTGTGGATTATCAATCTTCATTGAGGGCCCCTAGTCTTTTAAGGAACTCAAAAATCACACATGGAATGGAGCGCCAAAGACGGTTCAGTCTAAAGAGACAATTCAGGGAACATAATCATCTTCAAATATTTGAAGAAGTTGCAGGTAGAAGACAGATTAGGGTTTTTTTCCTCCAGCTTTATTGAGAAATAATTGACGTATAACACTGTGTAAGGCCTACAGCATTATGGTTTGATTTACATATATTGCAAAATGATTACCACAGTATGTTTAGCTAACATCCATCTTCTCATTTAGAAAGAAAAAATAGAATGAAAAAAGAAAAACAGACAAAATTTCTCCTTGTGATGAGAACTCATAGAATTTACTCTTAACAGTATTCCTATATATCATACAACAGTGTTGGTCCTAGTCATCATGTTGTACGTTACATCCCTAGTACCTATTTATCTTAGAACTGGGAGTTTGTGCCTTTTGACCACCTTCCTCCATTTCTCCTCCACCCACCCTCTGCCTCTGGTAACCATAACTCTGATCTCTTTTTTTATGGGTTTGTGGGGTTTTTAAAAATTATTATTCCAAATATAAGTGAGATCATACAGTATTTATCTTTCTCTGACTTTTTAAACTTAGCATAATGCCTTCAAGGTCCATTCATGTTGTCACAAAGGTAGGATTTCCTTGGTTTTTTTAATGGCTAAATAATATTCCATTGTATTATATATACCACAGCGTCTTTATCTATTCATCCATCAGTGGACGCTTAAGTTGTTTCCATGTCTTGGCTATTGTAAATAATGTTGCTATAAACATGGGGGTACAGATACCTTTTCAAGTTAGTGTTTTCGCTTCCTTTGGTGATATTCCCAGAAGTGGAGTTGCTGAATCATATGATAGTTCTATTTTTAATTTTTGAGGGTCGTCTATACTATTTTCCGTAGTGGCTTCACTAATTTACAATCCCACCAACAGGGCATAAGAGTTTCTCTTTTCTCTGCATCCACAACAGCATTTGTTATCTCTTGTCTTTTTGATGATGGCTAACAGATATGAGGTGATATCTTGTGGTTTTAATTTGCATTTCCCTAATGACTAGTGATATGGAATATCTTTTCATGTACCTCTTGCCTTTTCATGTATGTTTCTTTGAAGAAATATCTGTTCAGGTCTTTTGCCCATTTTTTAATTGGGTTATTTATTTATTTTTGCTGTTGAATTATATGAGTTCTTGGGGACTTCCCTAGTGGCACAGTGGTTAAGAATCTGTCTGCCAGTGCAGGGGACACTGGTTCAATCCCTGGTCTGGGAAGATCCCACATGCCACGGAGCAACTAATTCTGTGCGCCACAACTACTGAGCCTGCGCTCTAGAGCCCATGAGCCACAACTACTGATTCTGTGTGCCACAACTTCTGAGCCCACATGCCACAACTACTGAAGCCTGTGCACTCTAGAGCCCATGGTCTGCAACAAGGGAAGCCACCACAACGAGAAGTCTGTGCACCTCAACAAAGAGTAGCCCCTGCTCACTGCAACTGGAGAAAGCCTGTGCACAGCAACAAAGACCTGATGCAGCCAAAAAAAAAAAAAATATATATATATATATATATATAAAATTTTTTTAAGTGTATGAGTTCTTTATATATTTTGAATATTAACCCCTTATCAGATATATGGTTTGCATATATTTTTTCCTATTGCGTAAATTGCCTTTTCACTATGTTGATAGCTTCTTTTACTGTGTAGAAGCTTCTTAGTTCGATTTAGTCCCACTTGTTTATTTTTTATTTTGCTGCTTCAGCTTTAGCTGTCATATCCAGAAAATTATTACTAAGACCCATGTCAAGGAGCTTTATTCCTATGTTTTCTACTATGAGTTTCATGGTTTCAGGTCTTACATTTAAGTCTTCAATCCATTTTGAGTTAATTTTTAGAGTGGTGTAAGATATGGGTCCAGTTTCATTCTTTTACATGTGAATATCCAATTATCCCAGCAGCCGTTATTGAAGACTCTCATTTCCCCACTGAGTATTCTTGGCTCCTTGTCAAATATTAGCTGACTGTATGTGCTTGGGTTTATTTCTGGGCTCTCGATTCTGTTCCATTGGTGTATTTGTTTTTATGCCAGAACCATCCTGTTTTGATGACTACAGTTTTATAGGATAGCTTGAAATCAGGAAGTGCGATGCCTCCTGCATTGTTCTTCTTTCTCAGGATTTCTTTGGCTATTTGGGGTCATTTGTGGTTTCATATAAATTTTAGGAGTGTTTTTTCCCCTCCTGTAAAAAATGTCATTGGAAACTTGATAGGGATTGCACTGAATCTATAAATGACTTTGGTAGTATTGACATTTTGACAGTATCAATCCATGAACAAGGGATACCATTCCATTTATTTGTGCCTCCTTCAGTTTCTTTCATCAATGTCTTGTAATTTTCAGAGAACTTTCACTTCTTTAGTTAAATTTATTCCTAAGTATTTTATTGTTTTTGATGCTATTGTAAATGAGATTAATTTCTTTTATTTTTCAGAAAATTTGTTGTTAGTGTATAGAAACACTACTGATTTTTGTATGTCAATTTGTAGCCTACAACTTTACTCAGTTAATTTATTAGGTCTAACAGTTTTTTTGTTGAGTCTTTAGGATTTTCTATACATAAAATTATGTCATCTGCAAATGAGACAATTTTACTTCTTCATTTTCAATTCTGATACATTTTATTTCTTTTACTTGCCTGATTGCTCTAGCTAGAACTTCTAGTACTGTGTTTGAATAGAAGTGGTGAGAGTGGTCACCCTTGCCTTGTTCCTGATCTTAGAGGAAAAGCTTTCAACCCTTCACTATTAAGTATGATGTTAGGTGTGGGCTTGTCATATATGGCCTTTATTATGTTGAGATATGTTACTTCTATGCCTGATTCAGTAAGAGTTTTTATCATTAATGGATGTTGAATTGTGTAAGCTGCCTTTTCTGTGTCAAGGATCATATGATCCTTTTCTTTCAATCTATTAATGTGACATATCACATTGATTGATTTGTGTATGTTGAACCATCCTTGCATCTTAGGGATAAATCACACTTGCTCATGGTGTATGATCCTTTTAATGTGCTGCTGAATTTGGTTTGCTAGTATTTTATTGAGAATCTTTGCATCTATATTCATCAGGGATATTGGCGTGCAGTTTTCTATCAGTGTTCTTTTCTGGTTTTGGTATCAGGTAGTGCCAGCCTGGTAAAATGAGTCTGTGAGTGTGCAGTCCTCTTTGATTTTTTTGGAAGAGTTTGAGAAGGGTATTGTTAATTCTTTAACTTTTTGGTAAAATTCACCAGTGATGCCATTTGGTCCTGGGCTTTTCTTTGTTGGAAGATTTTTGATTACTGATTTAATCCCCTTACCAGCAATTGGTCTATTCACATTTTCTATTTCTTCCTGATTCAATCTTGGTAAGTTGCATGCTTCTAAGAATTTTTCCATTGCTTTTAGGGTGTCCAGTTTGTTGGTGTATAGTTGTTCATAGTAGACTCTTATGATCCTTTGAGTTTCTGCAGTATCAGTTATAATGTCTCATTTTTCATTTATAATTTTGTTGATTTGGGTCCTTTTTCTTTTTTCCTTGGTTAGTCTAGCTAGCAATTTGTCAGTTTTTTTAATCTTTTCAAAGGACCAACTTTTAGTTTGGTTAATCTTTTCTGTTGTTTTTCTGTTCTCCGTTTCATTTATTTCTGCTCTAATCTTTAGTATTTCCTTTCTTCTCCTTTGTCTCTGAAGGACAGCTTTGCTGGGTATAGAATTCTTTTTTTTTTTTTTTTTTTTTTGGCGGTATGCGGGCCTCTCACTGTTGTGGCCTCTCCCGTTGCGGAGCACAGGCTCCAGACGCGCAGGCTCAGTGGCCATGGCTCACGGGCCCAGCCGCTCCATGGCATGTGGGATCTTCCTGGACCGGGGCACGAACCGGTGTCCCCTGCATCGGCAGGCAGACTCTCAACCACTGCGCCACGAGGGAAGCCCTGGGTATAGAATTCTTGGTTGACATTTATTGTCTTTCAACATTTAGAATATGTCATCCCATTCTCTCCTGGTCTGAAAATTTTCTGTTGAGAAATCCACCAATAGAGTTATGGAGTTCTCTTGTATGTGTCTTCTTTTTTTTCTTTTTCTACCTTTAAAATTCTTTCTTTGTCTTTGATTTTTGACAATTTAACTATAATGTGTCTCACTGTAGTCCTATATGGGTTCAAACCATTTGAGGTCCTTTGGGCCTCATGGACCTTCATGTCTATTTCTCTCCCTAGGTTTCGGAAATTTTCAGCCATTGTTGCTTTAAATATACTTTCCGTTCCCTGTTCCTCTTCGCCTTCTGGCACTCCCATAATGTGAATATTATTTCTTTTCCTTATGCCCCATAATTCCAGAGGCTTTCTTCATTTTTTTAAATTAATATTTATTGGAGTATAGTTGATTTACCGTGTTCTGTTAGTTTCAGGTGTACAGCAAAGTGAATCAGTTATACATATACGTATATCCAGTCTTTTTTAAGATTCTCTTCCCATGTAGGTCATTACAGAGTATTGAGTAGAGTTCCCTGTTCTATACAGTAGGTTCTTATTAGTTATCTATTTTATATATGATAGTGTGTATGTGTCAATCCCAATCTCCCAATTTATCCCTCCACCCCCTCTCCCCCTTGGTAACCATAAGTTTCTTTTCTACATCTGTGATTCTCTTTCTGTTTTGTAAATAAGTTCATTTGTACCATTTTTCTAGATTCCACCTATGAGCAATATCATATGATATTTGTCCTTCTCCGACTTACTTCATCTTCATTCTTTTTCATTACTTTTTCCTTTTGCTCCTCTGATAGGGTAACTTCTAACGTTCTATTCTCTAGGTTGCTGGTTCTACTGCATGGTTGAGTCTGCTTTTGAAACTCTTTATTGAATTCTTTAGTTCAGTTACTGTATTTTATTTTTCAGCTCCAGGACTTCTGTTTACGTTTTGGGTTTTTTTTTTTTTTTTTTAATGATTGCTATTTCCTTGTCGAACTTCTTGTTTTGTTCATGTTCATTTTCCCAGTTTCTTTTAGCTGCCTGCCTATGTTTTCTTGTAGTTTACTAAACTTCTTTAAGAGGATTATTCTGAATTCTTCATCTGACAGTTCACAGATCTCCATTTCTTTAGGGTCAGTTACTGGAGCTTTTTTAGTTGCCTTTAGTGGTGTCTCGTTTACCTGATTTTTTGTGATTCTTGATTCCTTATGTTGGTATCTGTGCATTTGAGTAATTAGGCTCCTGTTCCAGACTTTGTAGGCTTGCTTTGGCAGAGATGGTTCTTCACAGTCAGCACAGTTTGGGTTTCTGAGTGTGCCTGCTGGTAATGTCCTGGGGCAGGTGAGGCCTGCTTTTATGGTCTATTTTTATTTTTTTAACTAATTATTTATTTATTTGGCTGCACCGGGTCTTAGTTGCAGCACGTAGGATCTTTGTTGCAGCATGCAGGCTCTTAGTTGCGGCACGTGGGATCTAGTTCCCCGACCAGGGATTGAACCCGGGCCCCCTACGTTGGGAGCGTGGAGTCTTAACTGCTGGACCACCAGGGAAGTCTCTTATGGTCTATTTTTGGGCAAGGCAACTGTTTGAGCTCTGAGGACGGGGATGGGGTGTGCCACTGGCTAAGAACACTTGAATAGGACTGCGAGCTTGGTTTCCTGCCCAAATGAGGCTGGAGGATGGGTTCTGTGGTTGCCTGGATTCTCTGGTTAGGCTTACTAGATGGTCAGGGCTGAGTACTATGTTCAGTAGTAAATGAGGCTGTGAATTAACTTTCCTGACCTGGCAGGGCAGCAGATTGCGACCCAGGGCCTGTACAGCTTGTTGTATGGGGACCTGATGAGGCCAGAGTGTGCACTGAATCCCCTGGTCAGGTGAGACCACTGGTGTTGTTCCACCGACAGGGGAAGCCATGGACTGTGCTCTCTGTTCAAGCACCACTGTACATGGGGCCGTTGGATTGGCTCTGCAGCTTCCTGCGTGCTCTGGTTAGGTCTCCTGGTTGGACAGGCTGTAGGCTGTATTCAGTGAGCAGGGCTGCAAGTTAGATTCCCTGCCCGGGTACAGTGGGAGAAGCAGCTCTAAAACTGGTGAGGTTCTTTGCTTGTTGTCTTAACTCAAGCCAACCCACACCCCAAGCTTCCTGACCAACTAGGGTTGCCAGCTTTGTTCCGCAAACTATCAGCTCTGCCTGCCCATATCTTCCCATAGCTTCCAGGAGTTGTCTCCAGCTCTTCTGGGCAGAGAGGACCAGAAGACATTGTCCATAGTGAGTGGGGCTGTGATTCAGCTCCTTGCCTGGGCAGGAGAAACTGAGCTCGGGGGCCGGCAAAACTCCTCCTTTGAGGATCTGAATCAAGTATATCTACACCCCACAGGGTTCCCTGGTCAGAACATGCCCCTGACTTTGTTCTGCAGGTAAGCAAAGCCGCTGGCTGGGATCACTGGTTGGGCACCGCAGGTGTAAGCTTGGTCTGCCAAGATCCGTGTGCTGGTTATTGCAAGCCCCTCCCCACTTCTCCATCACGGTCAAATTACCAGTGGTTTAGCTCCACAGACTCCCCTGCCGTCCCCGTGATGCAAGATCAGAGTAGGGGCTCCCTCAAAGTGATCCACAATTCTGGGGAGAACTGGTTGTCCCTGCTAGGTTCTCCTTTCCCACTGGAGGAACCAGAGGTTCAGGGGAGAGCTGTCTGCACGGTGCTGTCCTGGCCTTGGGAAAGGGCGATTCAGTCAACGTGTAGCCACTTCTCTTACCTTCTAATGCAGTCTGTATTGGTCTCTGTGGTACACGGGGTGCTTCAGACTCACCCCTGTGTTCTAGGATTCTCTCAGTGCTGCCTTGTTCTTGAATAGTTATTAGTCGTTCTTCTCGTCGGGGGGAGTAAAGTCAGGAACAATCTAGGTCGCCATCTTGATAGATCGCCCTCCCAGATTAGGATTTTATGAGTGGCAGAGGAGTGCATAATTGGGATCTTGGGTAGAAGTTATAGGGAGACAGATTTCAACTTCACTATAAGGCAAAACACTAGACTGTTCCAAAATGGAATAAGCCGCATGGTGGGACAGTGCGTTTTCAGGCACAGCAAGATTATGTTTATATTTGTTCATTCCTTTAACAAATAATTTCAAGTGCCTACCAAGTGCCTGGCACTGTTCTATTAATAAATTCTGGGAATATAGTTATAGACAGGAAGGCCAAGGTTCCTGATCTCATGGAGCTTATATTCTAGAGTTCGGGGTTGACAAACTTTTTCCGTAAAGGGCCAAATAGAAAATGTTTTAGGCTTCTTAGGCCATTTGGTCTCTGTTGCAACTACTGAACTGTGTCATTGTATTGCAAAAGCAGCCGTAGACCTTGAGTTGGCCAACTATGGCCCACAGGCGAAATCCTGCCCATCTTTACAGAATAAAGTTATGTTGGGACGCACCAATTCATTTTTGTATTATCTATATCTGCCATTATTCTACAATAGCAGAATTGAGTGTTGTGATAGAGACGGTTTGCCCCGTGAAGCCTGAACTGTTTACTTTCTTACCCTCTACAGAAAACATTTGCTGATCCCTGCCCTAGAAATACATAAACAAATGATTGTGGCTGTGTTCTAATAAGATTTTGTTTATGGATGCCAAAAGCTAATTTTATATAATTTGCACATGTCATGAAATCGTCTTTAAAATTTTTCCCCAATCATTAAAAATTGTAAAAACTACTCTTAGCTCACAGGTCTAAAACTAAGGGGTCTAAAACTAAGGGGGCCCAAATTTGGCCTGTGGGTCCTAGTCTGCCAATTCCTGTGCTAAAGTAGTTTAGCCAATTTACATATCTTGAATAGTACTATTTTCATGGGTGAGAGTCTATTTCTAACTTCATTTATGCTGATAATTACAAATTTCACCATTATGCTCATTAACAAAATGTCTGATCAGAGAAGAAGGTCACCAAAGTGCTTATAATAGCTCTGTCTGGAGTGTAGGGCCTTTTTGATAAAATCTAGCTGCCTCCCCTGCTCCCTTCCATCACGTCAGTGCGAAATTCTTATTAGAACGTGCCCGAGTTGTATTTTAGCCTTACTAATACATAATGTCACTCTATCAATGCTGAAGTATTTTAAAGTAAATTACAGATGTCATAGCACTTGAATATGCAGAGACATTTATCTCTTTTTTTGCCTCACTGCTCCCTATATAGGTTTTTGGGCATTCTTTGCATAATTAAAAAGGTCTATGAATCTCCCAAACAAAAGAGCCATTCGTCTGGGAGACGGTGTTTAGAAGCTGACTATAAAAAGTAGCTGTTTTGTTTTCATGTTACATATCAAAATAAACTACTCATGGTCAAATGGAAAAAAAGTAAAAGTATTTGACTATGTGTTTGACATGACTAGTAAGTTCAGTTTTAAATGGCTGATCTAATAACCACTTTTTTTTTTTTTTTTTTTGCGGTACGCGGGCCTCTCACTGTTGTGGCCTCTCCCGTTGCGGAGCACAGGCTCCGGACCAGCCGCTCCGCGGCATGTGGGATCTTCCCGGACCGGGGCACGAACCCGTGTCCCCTGCATCGGCAGGCGGACTCTCAACCACTGCGCCACCAGGGAAGCCCCTAATAACCACTTTTAAGTACCCCCTGAATAATTCATTCTGAAATAATTTCATTTTTTCTTCTAGGATAAATTTTTGTTTTTGGCAGATAGGCCACCTCTATGTCAAAAGTTTCTTATGTAGAATCCCTTTATCCTATCCTTATTGGCCTCCTTCCCTCAAGCCACCTCTCTTTCAGTTGATAAAAGTCAGATTGTAGGTCCCTTCAGTTTTTTAAATCTTTTTTCTGCTCCTTCATGTATTAGTAGATTTAACTCTGAAAACTGAAATTACTTTTGAGTAATAAAACTGAACCCCCTCCCATTTCATAGATTAAAAGTGTTTTTCGTTTTGTGCTTTTTTTGCCAGTGGATCGACTAGTGCCGCTTTTGAGGAGCTAAAGCCATTAGGTGTCTGGCTAAGAGAGCTTATTGCTGGAAGCTCCCAATGAGGTGCAATCAGGGCTCTGAAGAGAAACTTGGGGATGATCTAACCATTGGGGTGACCTTAAACGAAATCATTTAGAGCAGCATCGTCCTCAAACATAAAAGGTGGCATTGTCTTGGCCTGTTTATTTCCTTGCTTTGAAATCAAAACAGATCTCTGTTTTGTGAAATAAAGGATGAGATTGAGATTTCCATTGACTTCAAGTGCTGACCTTCTGCCAAGAAGCTTGCTAGAGAATAGTCAGGTCACCTTGACTGAAGGGCCCAACCCTTATCTAAAAGTCCTTCACAGTAAAATTTCTACTTTTTATGTGAAAATACGAGATTTTATCGGTGAAAGTTTGTGTAGATCACATACATAAAGATACAAACAAATTCAGTGCTCACTGCTAACACAAACACCACTCTTATCCTCACTTCCTACAAAAAGAGATATTTAATTTTGGAAGAGGTAGGATGACTTCTGTTTTGGAGGCATAGATACAAATCCTCTGAAACTGATGTTGCTTCTGGGACATGGACAAATACAAGGACAGTGATGCCATAACTTGTAAACAGTGATCACAGTTATTACACTCACTCTAATCGGTTGTACACAGCCTTCCCTTGACTCACTATTGCAAGGTTAGAAACTTTGGCAAAATCCAAACCCTGGTTAACTTTGACTCCCCTTTAACTCTGCCTGGACGCAGGCAGCTAACGGTGGGCGGGGGTGTGCGGGTGGGTGGGCGGGGAAATAATCATAAGAACTGGTGTCAAGTTCATTTCATTGTGCCGACCTCTAGTTGGTCCTTAATACTTCGGAGGACTCTCCTGCACTTCTCTCTCTCTTCACCATTCTCCTCTTTCAGACTATTTTCTTATACCCAGAAAGGCACTGAGGAGTGTTTATGTGGTGGGTTGGGGTGTGGAGAATGAACAAAAATTACCAGACCTGGTTTAGAAGGGGTCAGGACCTGAAATCAAAGGCAGCGTCCAGATTTTTAGTCAGCCAGTCTCTAGTCTTTAAAAAATATCTCAGGTACCAAATTCTTCAAAAGGTGATGGTGCATAGAGGTTGGCTTGGAAAAAAATATAGTAATAAAAGAGACTATAGAAAATTTATGCAATAGTCCTATATAGAGTAAGATCAAAAAACAGTGGCCAGCCCCCAAATTTAATAAATAATTTCAATATAGAATTTTTACAATATAATATTCTTATGGCTCTATAAAATTTCAAAATATATGATATTACAGCAAAATGAAATATTTTAAAAACAATCTTTATTAACAACGTTATAGAAGATCTTTGCATTTTAAATGTTTTCATCAATATATGGCAAGTTACATATTTGTAACTGATTGCATTGTCTTTGAAGTAGCTACATTAACTATAAAGTATGAAATGCTAAAATAAGTACAGCCCTCCGTATCTGTGGGCTCTATATCCGTGGGCTCCACATCTGTGGATTTCAGTATACCAGTTCCTTGCAGATGCTGTGGGACAACTGTATTTCAGCCTCTTTACCCCGCCCCGCCCCGAAAAGTTGTACATAAAAGATGGCTAAGGTGTCCCAAATCTTTTTCAAAGGAATTAATGATTCAATGGGAGGTTGTGAATTTCACAGAGATCTTTAAATCTAATCATTATTCTTTAAAAATAGTGTACAAATAAGAGTAATATTTTCAAATTGGTATCTTTAAGCCTGTTTTTTTCCCAACTCTTCCAAAGCAAGAATTGAAAATAATCAGTGATCAAGATGCTTTTTAAATAAATTTGTTAATCGATCTCATGATAATTTTTTTTACTATAATTTCCCTAGTTTTCTTGCAGTTTAAGTACCCCATTTACGATTTCAAATATATGTAAAAAATATACTCTATAATTTAGTAGTATTTAAAATTTAATGTTAATCCTTTGAACTAAAAATTCTACAGTGTATCTAGTACTGAATAAAATTTCATTAAACAATTTCCTATTAAATTACTAAATTATTTAATTAATTAAATTACTAAATTAAATTATTAAATTTAATTACATTAAATTACTTCCATGTGTAGGATAATATTAAAACTCTTCTTTGTTGCCAATGATCAGTTTATAAAATCATCTATTATTCAAGGGATTACTCTCAATTTAATGAAACTTCTAACAGCATTCTTTCATTTGTGAAGACTTTCACAAAGATTCTTGCCAACCGCACCTTGTTGATGAATATGTAGTTACATGCTAAAGAACTTGATGCTACTTTTTGTAAAGGTTAAAACCTACATTGTCAACCATCTATAGCTATGCATCTTTTTTTTTTTTTTTTTTTTTCCGGTACGCGGGCCTCTCACTGTTGGGGCCTCTCCCGTTGCGGAGCACAGGCTCCGGACGCGCAGGCTCAGCGGCCATGGCTCACGGGCCCAGCTGCTCCACGGCATGTGGGATCTTTCCAGACCGGGGCACGAACCCGTGTCCCCTGCATCAGCAGGTGGACTCTCAACCACTGCGCCACCAGGGAAGCCCTTCTGTCCATTTTTTGATTGGATTGTTTGTTATTTTTGTTGTTATTGTATTAGCTGTTTGTGTATTTTGGAAATTAAGCCCTTGTCAGTTGCATCATTTGCAAATATTTTTCCCATTGCATAGGTTGTCTTTTCATTTTGTTGATGGTTTCCCTTGCTGTGCAAAGGCTTATAAGTTTGATAAGGTCCCATTTAATTTTGCTTTAATTTTCTATTGCCTTGGGAGACTGACTTAAGACGAAATTGCTATGATTTATGTCAGAGAATGTTTTGCCTATGTTCTCTTCTAGGAGTTTCATGGTGCCATGTCTTATATTTAAGACTTTAAGCCATTTTGAGTTTGTCAGTTAATCTTCAACAAAGAAGGCAAGAATATACATTAGAGCAAAGATAGTCTCTTTAGCAAATGGTGTTGGTAAAGCTGGACAGCCACATGTAAATCAATGAAGTTAGAACACTCCCTCACACCACACACAAAAATAGACTCCATATGGTCTTCTCTCTTATAATTTACTATATTGCATGAATATCACAGTGCCTGCTTGCATGTCCATGCATTCCACTATTTTTAAAGCCTCGGTCAATGTTTTATTCATCTACACTAATTCCAGATCACTGAATTGAAACACTTTCAATGCCATGGAGATAATTTGGGCTTAAATAAGGGGTCAAAGGCAGTCATTTTAAATTCTTGAGCTGAAAAGCAGTATGATTACATGAGTATTTTTGGAATAATAGATTTTAGCAGTGGGCCACCTGTATGAGGAAGGGAAGACAGTAGAAACAGGAAGACAAAAGAGGAAAGTGACACAACAACAATAACACATGAATAACAATGCTTTATACGTGCATAACATTATTTTGTGAAAGATGCTTTGTGTGCAATTTCTTGGAAATTTAAGCCTTTAATTCTAAGTATATTAATCCTGTGAGCAGGTATTATTAGTCTCATTTTAAGGATAAGGAAACTTGGAGAGGATAGGGACTTGGCCAATATCATGTAGAGGAAAGAGACACAAATCAAAGCCACTTCAATCAGAGTTCAGGATTACTCTTACAAGAAGGTACTCTTACAAGAAGTCTTTGTCTAGGTGTTGGCAGTGATGTAGAGAGAAAGGAGAACTCCTGCAAACCATGAGACTGATAAACCTTCAGAACTAGATGACTGGTTGCACATAGAATGTAAAGAAAGGGGTGAAGTTAAAGATACAGCCCAGCATGCGACCCTGGGGATCCTAGAGAGTGATGTTCCTCTTAGCAAACCTGGGGAAGCAGGAGCATCACTGGTTAAACTCTTTACATAGAAGATAACATGAGCTTGTGGGACTGTGTGCAGGCAAAGCTTTTCTAGGTTTGGATAGTAGTTTGTGATAAAAATACTGAACATTTGTTTTTATCATTTACCAGGAATCTACAGGGGCAGAGTTAAGCATAATGATACGCATAGTGCATTTCAAACAAACTATTTTTTTTTTATTTAATTAATTTATTTTTGGCTGTGTTTGGTCTTCGTTGCTGTGCGTGGGCTTTCTCTAGTTGCGGCGAGTGGGGGCTACTCTTCGTTGCGGTGCGCGGGCTTCTCATTGCGGTGGCTTCTCTTATTGTAGAGCATGGGCTCCAAGCATACGGGCTTCAGCAGTTGTGGCTCACGGGCTCTAGAGCGCAGGTTCAGTAGTTGTGGCGCCCGGGCTTAGTTGCTCCTTGGCGTGTGGGATCTTCCCGGACCAGGGCTCGAACCCCTGTCCCCTGAATCGGCAGGCGGATTCTTAACCACTGCACCACCAGGGAAGCCCAAACAAACTATTTTTTGAGTAGTTTTCTCATGTATAGTAGACTTTTTAAGTTGCCCAGGCAACTGTTTTGGATTCTACCTTTTGTGTCCAGAACAGTGCTACCTATATTCTTTCCTAAAAGAGGTGAGATGAAAAACTTTTCTTCTAAGATTTCACTGGACTATCTTTAAGGTCATAGTCAGTGTCTAATTCTTCTATGTTAATTTCATTTCCTTGAATCCAAGGGCACTGAATGCCAAGGAGATAGTTTCAGCTTAATTCAGGAGCCCAAAGGGACTTGTAAATATGTGACCCAGAGTGTACTTTTGCAGATAAGTTTTTGAGCAATGGACAGTCTGGATTAGGAAGGGAAGATGGTAAAAGTAGGAAGAGAATAGACCTTATGTAAATTGGAGAGCTCAATATCTGATGTCAGGGAAGAGGACAAAGGAGAATTTTGAGATCTCTTCGGCTAGGGCAACAGAAATGCAAAGTCTGAGTGCTTAGATCCAACCTAGGAAAGAGCTATTTCCTCTGCAGTGACCTTGTGTAATCCTAGGCATGATAAAATATGGATGGCTTGGGAGAGCTGGGCTCATTTTCACACTCTCTTTGAAAGGCTGTCATCTGGAACACATTTTTTTGGGGGGAGGGTGTGTGGTGAAACAGAACAAGTCAAATACAGTCAGCCTGGGAAATTGAATTAACTATGTATTTCTTCCCTTGGGTTTTCTCTGGTACAGCCTCTTCTCTTCTTTGCCAATCACCAGAGTTTATCTGCAGCTCCAGGACCTGCTGTAACAGCTGGTGATAGTTTCCACAAAACGCCTCTAAACATGAGAAATCATCTTCAGTAGACATGTTGGATCAGGGTTGAGTAGAGAGAATGGAATGTTCGACTAGATGTTTTTCTCTTGTCAATTTGTAATTGTCTCACTGAAGTCTTTGTCTTCATTCTGGGCTAGATGAAAAGATTATATGTCTAACACAAATCAAATAGTTGGTCTAGAAAATTATTTGCCACATGATTGATTTCATGCCCACTCTCTGGGCTTCCTAGATTTTCTCTATACTCATCTCTCTTATAATTTACCATATTACATGGATCTGAAAATGCCTGATTTTGTATGTCCATGTATTATACTATTTTTAAGGCCACAGCCAATGTGTTATTCATTTATATTAATTATGGTTCACTGAATTGAAGGCTTTGAATGCCATGGAAAAACACTGATTTACATATACTTTACATAGATCTCAAGTGATGTGACTTAGCCCCTCCCTTCCCATCACAGCATCCTCTGTTCTACCTCCTGCTTTGTCTCCATAATTTGTGCCTAATACTAATGTCCTCATGTTGCTCAGAGACCTCCACTTAGCAGTTCTCCTTATCTGTTCTTATTGCAGTGGTCCTATGCACCGGGCAATCCCCACACTTTTCTTCATCTTAAAACTTAGGTTATGCAGATATGACTGAGAGTGGTCCAGGGTATGCAGGGAACAACAGGCAGATCAACAATAGACGTCAACTTCTGGACCCTGATCATTCTAGGCAACCAGAGCCCATAAGCGAGAAGTCTCCCCCTGGCTCCAAAAACGAAGGCTAAAAGAGAACATAGTAGAAGACCTTGTGCTCTTGGTTCAGGCAACTGTTGGACCATATTCTAGGCTAATGTGTAGGACAAAGAGATGATAGAATCTCCTGTCTGAGAAATTTCAGCTATTCTGTTGATTTGGAAACTTCAGGGAGGTGCTTAATTAGATCTTACATAGGTCATTTAGTTGGACGGAACTTAAACTTCCCACTGACCCATACAGAGAAGCTACGTTTTACTGGCAGCTTATGTTCTAAAGCCAGAACATAGGACAAAAATGTAGTATAGGTAACACCACCCTCAGCAGTCCGTTTGAAAGGATTAGGATTGGGCATTAACTATGCCAGGGTGGATCAGGTTAATTTCTCTTTAGTTGAGTACAAGATGAAGCATTGCTCTCCTTCAGGGGTCATGTTGTATGAAATATGTGTATACGTCTCTAAGCGCGAGGCTTGTATTCAGCAGGGTGATACAGTCATGTTATGAGAAGCTCATGGGAATGCAGAGAAAGGTGGATCGACATCTTCTATCTCATAATCAATGTATACTTAGCTCATGGAGTGGAATGGTGGGAAGAACTGCCTGCACTTTTGAAATTTTCCACTCTCTCTCTCTCTCTCTCTCTCTCTCCCTCCCCCTCTCTTTTCCTCTTTCTCCTTTGTTTTGTCTTGAAGGCATTCAGTGAAATCCTTCTAAGAGAAATTCTTCTCAAACATGACTCCTCTATATAGGCTTTCATCCCTGGCAGAGGCCACGCAGGGCCTCTTTAAGGAGGTCCCAATCTAGGGACTGCTGTGATAATAGCAATTGTAAGATTGGCCAAGGGAGAGAGATAAAAAGCTAGAAGAGACCTTGTATATGAGGTAGGTGACTTGTATAAGACCACATGACTCAAGAAAACTGAACAACACTAGATCTTTCAAAGGGAGGAGATTTAGTATAGGAAATTTGTTACACACAAGTTGGAAGGATGAAAAAGCAAAAAGGGGAGGGTAAGAGAAGAGCCCAGATATTAGAAACTTCAGGGATCATCTATCCCACCTAGAGCTGTGGGAAGATAAAAGGAGAGGAGGTGTTACAGAATTTAGGAGCTTGGAGGAAGTGCTTACACAAAGCAGGTGCTCAGATCTTTAAGAGGGTTGCCTTACAGCAAGTGCTGGGACCTCTATAAAAGGAGGTGGAAGGCATGGCTGGTGCTAGTACCTCAGGTGGGGGGAGTGTGTCAAAACTAGTAGTTTAGATCTCTATGGGGGCACTCTGTGCTTGGTCACTTAGACCGCCAATGGGGGTGTGATGTGCTGGGCAGTGCTGAAAGCATCTGGGTTCTGGAGGTGAGGCTGTCCTCCATAGCTGAAGAGACACCTATAGTTGCTCCCAATTTCCAGTCTACTAGTGCCTCCTATTAGAGAATCTAACAGACAGCAAGTTGGCAAAGGAGTCTGGGAAATTTAGATTGCAGGCCCCAGCCCCAGCGTCACAGAGTAGAGTATAGAATACAGAAGTGGGCTCTCAGGGTTGAGATACAGCAGGTCAGGTAGGATGGTGGCCAGAAGCAGAGTCCAATCCAGATCATATTAATAAAGCTTCTTCAGTTCAGTTAACGAAGGAGAGAAAGAGAGAGAGAGAGAAAGAAGAAGGGGGAGGGGGAGATTGAAATTAATAATACCAAGTGTTGGAGAGGATATGGAGAAAAAGGAATTCTCATATTTTTTTCTGTTGAGAGCATAAATTGGTACAACCACTTTAACGGTATAGTTGTATCTAGAAGCTAAATATACATCTACCCTATAACCTAAAAATCCCACTCATAGGTATACACTCAAGAGAAATAAACCTGATCTTTGGAGCCTAGGTCCTAAGTCAGCAGTCTGGTTACTACCAGGTAAATTTCTCCATAAATAACCACTGTAATATGTGGAAATAGTTAGCTTCTGATTGATCCAGTTAGAAGCAGGCAAGCAATAAAGGAGATGGCAGCAGGAGCAGTGTTGGGAAGTGCTGGTGAAATCTACCTGGAGAGAGAGCCACCTGGGGTTTTGTGGAGCCATAGAAAAATGAAAGCAGACGGCAGGGAGGAAATCACATTTCTAATTTTAACATTCTGGCAATTCAAAACTGTAAGATATCAGAGTAAGTGCCAAAATACCATTAGGATTACCTCCCAGTCAGAGTATTATGCACGAAGAAAAATAGTCCACTCTGCTGTCTCTGAAATTGCAGGTGGGAGTAGGGGAAAGTATCACACGTTCATCTGATCATCTATTATCGGTTGGTCCATTAATCAGTCTGCTGGCTGACGCATTCATTTATTTGTCAGTCATTATTTAGAATCTGATTTAGGCTTTACAAAGATTGAGTGCTCCGAGAATGTGAAGACCAGAGAGGCAGTATGCTGTAGTGTACGAGGCATGGGACTCAAAGTCATTCATATACTCACATTCATTCAATCAACAAATATTTATTCAGTGTCTACTGTGTTCCAGGCACTGAGATAATATCCTGGCTCCCAAACGTAAAATATGTATAACCTAGAAAAAATTGCTTAGTCTACCTGAGTTTCACTTTCAGTATTTGCAAAATGGAAGTATTTATACTTATTCAGTGGGTTTAGTTACATGGAATAAATAAGATCATGTATGTCAGCCCCCACCCCAGGGAGCTGGCAGTGCTTAATAAATAGGGACTCTAAGAGCTCCAGTTCTGAGAATCTCGTAGCCTGGTCCAGTTGTTTTTAAGCCCTGATTGTGTATTTGAATTACCTGGGAAGTATTTTTTGAAAGACCAACACCCAGGCTTCTCTTCTGAGTTTCTGGCGTGATTCTGGTTTAGGGTGGGGTATTTTATGTTTTCTAAGTTCCCCAGGTGGTTTAAATGGGCACACAATGGAACCACTGGTCTAATGGTGAAGCAGACTTGTGAATAAAAAACTCTCAAAACAACATTATAAAAATTCAACATCGGGTTAAGCTAGGTACAGACACGAGGCTAGAAGTAGCCTAGATGGAGGGCGTCTGACTCCTGTTGGGGTATAACCCAAATCACAAGGTCAGTGGGGATAAGTCCAATTTGTGCTTGGTCTGGAATGGGACTGGTCAAGAGTCAAGGAGTTATATCTGGTAGCTGAGGTTCAGGGGTCCCTTAGCATTTCTTTGGGGGTGGGAAGTTACCGAATGTCAAATGAGCGCTACAAAATTGTTTTTAGATACGAATTTTTAGGAGGAAAAAACCCCTGTTGTTCAAAGGAAAATCCGATTTTAAGCATTGTATAAAAATATCTGCAATTTTATATTCAATACTCTAAAATTTAAAATTTTCTACTGCTTTTGAATTTTTATTTCATACATTGCCTTCATATGGACCTGATTTAGAAAATGCTAAAATCATAAAAAAATATTTTCTCAGTGTGCAGTCATGTTGCAAACAAGTGGAAAGATAGATTCTTTTGCCAGTACAACTGTTTTTAATCAAGTAAATTAGGTCTAGTTTTAGATGAGGTCTGACTCATGTGCCTTTAATCCTATGGATAGACTTGAAATACCTTTCAATGAAAAGCTGTCATTCGTATTATAGTTCAGCTTCATAGCCCATCAAATTTGAGAGGATGGCAACAGATAAATATATGGAAGATAAGTATAATTTTAGATATGATTTTACAGAATATGTTTGTCTTATAACTCTTAAAATTTGGAGAAGAGCTCACATAAAATAGACTTTTATAGACTGCCTGCCATAAACTGAATGTTTGTGTCCCCCCAGAATTCATATGTTGAGACCTAATCCCCAGTATGATGGTATTTGGAGGTGGGACTTTTAGGAGGTGATCAGGTCGTGAGAATGGGGCCCTCATGAATGAGATTAATGTTCTTTTAAAAGAGACCCCAGAGGGACTTCCTTGGTGGCGCAGTAGTTAAGAATCCGCTTGTCAATGCAGGGGACATGGGCTCGAGCCCTGGTCCAGGAAGATCCCATATGCCGTGGAGCAACTAAGCCCGTGTGCCACAACTACTGAGCCTACGCTCTAGAGCCATGAGTCACAACTGCTGAAGCCTGCGTGCCTAGAGCCTGAGCTCCGCAAGAAGAGAAGCCCCCGCAGTGAGACGCCCACGCGCTGCAACAAAGAGTAGGCCCCACTTGCTGAACTAGAGAAAGCCCACGTGCAGCAACAAAGACCTACCTCAGCCAACAATAAATAAATAAAGAATAAATAAATTTATGAAAGAGACCCCAGAGAAATCCCTTGCCCCTTCCACCATGTGAGGTTACAGCAAGAAGACAGCAGTCTATGAACCAGGAAGCAGGCTCTCACTAGACACCCAAACGCTGAATCTGCAGGTCCCTTGATCCAGAATTATGAGAAAGAAATTTCTGTTGTTTATAAGCCACTCAGTTTATGGTAGTTTGTTACAGCAGGCCGAACAGACGAAGACACTGCCTAAAAGTAAGAGTTCTCTTCTGTGTTTGAAAAGTAGCCATTTCTCCAGATACCCACATGATCTGTACCTTTGAACCACATGTCCAGATGAAGTCATAGGAAAGAAAGTATTGTCTTTCCAGTCATGTCCAAGGGTCAACAGAATCTTGTCAGATGTACTGGCTGACTAAAGATCTAGCATGGAAAGGTGTTTTTACCTTTACCTGGACTATCTATTCTTTTTCATCTCCATTGTAACTTAAACAATGCCTGATGGAACATTTTAAATGTCTGTAGATCTGTATATTTTTTGGCCTTATGTTTGTTCTGAGCAGATCAGTGGGACATATATATGACGTTGCCTTTGTGTTTCTTGCAAATAATCTTTGGTCTTACCTCTGTCTTCTGAGATAGTATATTTCAGGGGTATATAGGAAAATTCCAGGCATGAAATTTAATTAGAGATCATAATATATTTAAATATGTTTAAAGATATTTAAATATGCCTTACTTCTACTATTTTTTAAAGGGTGCTAAGAGAAATATTAAAGCTACTTGAGGTCGAATCCATTCATCTTTTTATTTTGTGGGTTTTCCCATTATAATTTTATACTGAAAAGATTCTCCTCACTCCAGAATTTTGGTAAGGGCTCAAATTTGATATCTTCCACTATTTAAGTCTTCAGTCTTTCCAGACTTAATATGGGAGAATGGAATGAAATGAGAAACTACATTGATTTTTTTTGTTCTGAATTACTAAACAATTGTATCAGCACCATTTATTAGAATAATGGCTGTCTTCTTTATTGATTTGTCAGAACTACATTATCATATAAAACTCGTATGAAATCTGAAATAGAATCTATTTATGGACAGTCTGTTCTGTTTCATCAGTTTTTCTGTTTACATCTGTGCCAGTGACCTTGAAATATGTGTCAGTATATGGGAGAGCTGGCACTCCTTCCCTTTAAAGATCTTATCTATTCTTGCCAAAATCTCTTTACATAGATAAACTTATTTTTAAAAAATCTTTGGTAATTCTTAAAGTATAATGTCATACAAAAATGGAAACATTATTGAAATATAAATAGGAAAGGCTGAAATTCCGTGTTCTTCCCTGCCCTCACTTTTCCACTTCCTCCCTTCCCTAGGTATAACCACTGTCAACATTTTGGTGTCCTCAGATCTACTCTCAAACACCTGGTAAGGCTCAAAAATATTATCAGTGATTTTTTGTTGTTGAAACTGTGTTCAAATTATACATTAAGAAAAGTTGCCATCTTATGTTGTCTTCCTATTCAAAAACATATTCTGTCCATTTAGTTCAGCCTTATTTTATATATCTCATTTAAAACTTCATAATTTTATTTATATAGATTCCAACATTTTGTATTATTTATTTCTAGATAGTTAATATCGTGAAAGGATTTTTTTTCAGTCTGTTGTCTTTCTAATCACTGGTGGTGAAAACAAATGCTCTTTGTTTTTGTCTAGTAGTCTTACTAATTTTAATAGCTTTGCAATGGATTATTTTGGGGTTTTATGTTACATAATCACATCATGGGCAAATTATGATAATTCCACATCCTCTGTATTTTATTTCTAGTTCATGTTTTATTGCTTTTTGAAAACTTTTAGAATAACAGTAAATAGCAATGGTAATAATAGAAATTCTTACTGGTCCTGATGATAATCAGATTCCCTCTAATGGCAATGTTTAGTATAAAATTGAAAGTCTTTGTTGAGAGGCAGAATGGCATACTGCCACAAGTGGAGTCTCTGCAGCCTCATTGCTGAGTTCACATCCTGGCTGGGTCTTCCTAGAGGTGTAAACTTAGGCAAGTTTCTTCTCCTTTCTGTGCCGCACTGTGCTCATCTCTAAGACAGGGGCAATGATAGTTTCTACCTCATACAGTTTTCATGAGGATTAAATAAGTATTTTATAAGCATTTACAAGAATTTTGATACTATATTAAGCACTGATTCCGTCAATAAAGCAGTGTGCTTTATGTTATCAATGGCTTTTAGACACATTCAAAATGCACTGATAATTCAGAACACGAGCAGTGTGCTAGTTTAAAAACATTCTACTGTTGCAGTGTAGTACTTGTGTTTTCTTTTTTGCCGCTCTCTGTTTTCATGCTGAAGTATATGAAATTAGCTCAATATTTTCTATTCTAACATTTTCCAAAGAATATTATTTATTACTTGGAGTCTGTGTAAATTTATACCATTTGTATTTCTGTAGTTTTAGGCTGCTGGACATGAAGTGTAGCTTTTTAGTAGTTCCAGCTGCTATAAAGCCCTGCTGCCTAAGCTGACGCCACTACCTTTTTACAATTCGTTCAAAAACAGTACTGCTCTTCATTTTTTAAAAGGAATTGTTAAGTTTAAGGTAGCTCCCGTGGTCAATTTCTGCCTTATAGTGGCTTCTGCCTAGTCAACACAGATATGATTGGGTGTGTGTGGCATGGGGCCCCAGGAAGGCATGACAACTAGAATGTATCAGTCTCTGGTTTCACAAATATTCTCTTTTTCCTAGATACTCTCATTCCCTAGAGGGTCTCCTCCAATCCCCAGACTTAAATGCCATCTGTGTACTCCCCAATTTTTGCCTCCAGCCCTGACCATATTCATGTATCCAGCTGTCTACCTGATATTCTTATGTCTGGGGTTAACCAGAATGTCTCTAATATTACATTTTGTATGATATGTGTTGATTCTATATAGTCCTTGTTGAGAGGCAGACTGGCATGCAGTCTCAAGTGTTAACCTTCTCATGTCTAATAAGTATCTCAATTTTAATATCTCCAGACCTGCTCATCCCTCGTTTTCTCCATTAGAGTAAAGCAAAGCATTGTCCTTTACTTTGCTCAGGTCAAAACGCTGGATCACTCATGACTCCTTTCTTTCTCTGAAATCTTCATCCAGTCCGTTAGTAAACCGATCAGTTTTACACTCAAAATTTACCTAGTATCCTATGGCTTCACACAACCCCCTCCGCCACCGTTCCAGCCTGAGCCATCAGCACCTGTCGTTCAGCTCTTTTGCAGAAGCTCCCTTACTGCTCTCCCCGCTGCGGTCCTTGTTTCTATGTGGTCTATTCCCAACACAGCTGCCAGAACCATCCTGTAAAATACAACTTAGATTTGTTGTTCCTCTGCCTCAAATCCTCCATTGACCTTTCATGTTAAACTGAAAACCCCAAGGCCCCTAACGTCCACCAGGTCCCCCGCTTCCACACCACACCCCGATGTATGACATTATCACATACTACTCTCTACCTCTCTCATCCACTCCAGCCTCCTGCACCTCGCTGACCATTATTCTCCTGTGTCAATGCCTTTGCACTTGTTGCTTTATCTCCCTACAACATTCATCCCTTAGATGTCCACAAGGCTCCCTCACTGTCTTCAGGTCTCTACTTAAAAATAACATCTTATCCAAGAGCTTTTCCCATCATGCTACATAAAATGGTCCTTCTTCTCTACGCTAGACGCTATCCATTCTCTGTATCATTTTTCTTCACAGCACTTATTTTCATTTGACACTTCTTTTGTTTGCTTATTGTCTGTCTTGTTCACCAATATATCCCTAGTGCCTAGAAAACTCTCCAGCATCTAGTAGGTACTCAATAAGTGTTAAATGAATGAACACTGTCATCACATGAGGACAATCTGTAATACATTGACAGTTAACAATATAAGGATCTGAAAAGGCATGAAAACTAATACATACCACGTGTTTCCTGGCTGCCAGCCCTGTGCTAGCAAGTTTATACAGAGCTTCTGAGAACAGGGGAACTTACTCAGTAGAGTCTAATTTCTATTTAGAGATTTAACGCTTTGCAAGGATTAGATTGTTATATAGGTGGAATGATTTCAGAAATGCTCACAAAAATAAAAGTTTATCTAGTCCCCTAAGGCCTTAGATATATTTAAATGGGGGGAAAGCCATCCATTTCATTCATGATGAAAAAGTTAACCTGTTAATCCTTCATTAGAGAGGTGAGACACGTTGAGTTATGACTGTTGTGTGTTTATTTGAACACATTTTGGTAGAAGTGAGGGAAATGACACGGAATAGGGAAGTAGGGGCAGCAACAGCAAACTGCCCATTCCTCTGAAGCAGCACAGCCTCACTGGGAAGAGCAAACAACATTCACATGGGCCTGGTTTTAAATTCTTGCTCTGAATTTGGTTTCGCTATGGTCTTTGGCAAGTGCTCTGAATGTCCGTTTCCTAACTTAAATAATAAGATTTTCCTAAGTATGAAGGGTGAAACTATAAGGGTAATGCTTAGGACAGTGCCTATCAGATTTAGAAAATGACAATAAACAGTAGCTATTTTAAATTTTCTCTAGGGCTAGACTCTATTTCATAAAGAATCTTGTTAAAGAATGAGTACTAGATGTCAATAATTAGAGAAAAACACTTCACAGTTCCATTATCAAAGAGATCCTTAATGTTTTACTTCCCTGGATGGGCACCGTGACTTCCCGCATAAATGTTTTACTGGACAGATGCTGTGACCTCATTCAAATATATGCTTTCAGTACCTCTTACAAGTCTTCTTGAAGCTCATTATTTATTGTACAGGGTCCAGCTTGAGGACTGCGAGGTCTCTTTTTTCCTACCTGAATAATTTGAGGGTTCTCGAACACTCTGACTACAAGGCAATGCTTGGAGGGTGTCTTAGGGTCTTAAGTTGTCCTCATGTAAGAAAGCAAGGCTATAATTTATAAGTGTTACGGAGTCCAGGAATGTGGTTGTCCAGACGCTGTCTCATGAGCATGCTCCTTCTTTCTTCCCCAGTGGAGTTTTTTAATATATAAAAAAACTATAATAATCACCATCTTCTTTTTAAGTTCTGAGCTTGTAGTCTTGTTTTCTACATCATAATGATGTAACACTGATTATTAAATTAACTAAAATATTGGCAGTATAGCTGTATTGTGAAGGTGGGAGAGGAAAGGTGAAGGGAAGTGTGCTGAATCTCTCATATTATAACAGGAAGTCAGTCAATAAGTAACTTAAATAAATACGTGAATTACAGAATATGTATATGATTTAAAAGTATGGAGGTAAGCGTAGTAAAGATAAAGATGTGCATTTATCAGATAGAACATTTTCAATAGACTAATGATGCTACTATGAGCTGACTATGTCCAGTTGCTATGGGAGTACAGCTTAATCATCTTGCCCGTGGGGAAAGACTTATTATAGGAGAGATACTCAGGTGTCTCTTTTAGAAACAAGGTGTATAGAGGATTGGTCTTTATGAGATAGATTGTGATCATAGGGTAGTTAGGTAGGGAAAATCTTCTATACTGGAGGGCAGGGTTCCCCTCCCCACCCCCACTTTTTCTGTCAGAAACATAGACTCATTTTCTAAAGTTACTTTTACTTTAGCCTTTGAGTTCCCAGGTCCATTCTCTCTTCTTCAACATTCCCGGTCTGGAATCTGGTAACTACACATGGAAATCCTGAGGATAACACTCTGGTGAGAGAAGCAGAATAAGAAACCTCAGAGATCACTTGCCAGAAAGTGACCAGACTGGACAATTTGCTTTTATTTTGACATTTCAGAGGCTATATATTCCAGATATGGAGCCAATCTGGGATAAAACTTTGAAAATGGTTAAGCAGTACTTTACATCTTCACATCGAAAAGAGCCTCTAGACCCGCTAAGGCCTTGCTACATAAAGTGTGGTGCACAGAGCAGCAGCCATGCCGTCACCGGGGAGGCTGTTGGAAAGCCATTATCTTATAATTCATCCTAGTGAATCAGAATCCACTGAGTCAGAATCTGCATTTGAGTCAGATCCCCAGGTTATTTGCACATCAAAGTTGAAGAATCACTGGTTTGAGGAATGAAGACGTGGAAACCGATGGGCTGATGGGAGTTGTATGAGCAAGGATTAAAAAGCCAAGCTGGAAGGAGCTGATCTCTAGCTGCACGTGGGCTGGAGCCTGGCTGGGTCACAGAAGCTGGTGAGTGCAAGAGAGGAATGCATTACAGGGCTAAATGGACCATCAATGTCTAGTGCCAGTTACTGGGAAGGAGAAAGAATTTTCAGATTAAGAAATGACATAATCTAGTGTAGAGATTTATTTTTAGCTCCAGCACTCTGCCCCACACTCAACCCAAAGATGGACAGGCAAAGGCAAAGGCATATGCAAGATGGCTAGAAGTAGTGATCCTTTGCAAAATTAAAGAAGTATAGCTGATGAGAACTTTTCTCTCCTCTTCCTAAAATGTTCAGAGATATATTTTCTGACATATCCATCTCTTCTGAACAAGAGAGAAAAATAACACCTAATTAAGACTAAAATATTCAGAAAAAATATTAAAATTCATAAAACCTAATGATAGGTCTCCCTTCATCTCTCATTTACCAATAGAACTGTTAAGCTGGTCACACTTCTAATTTCTACAGAGAAATTCATGAATCAAAAGATTTGAAATGATAAAGGCTCATTTTAGTAGCTCCTCATCCCAATGAAGATATAAATGATTTTAGCATTTTATTTTCCAAAGATCTTAAACTTTTTATATCTCCTGGAATGTCAGCGCAGGCCTTGAAATTCACAGACTCATAATCCCATAACGCAAACAGGAAAAGCAGTGAATGGTTTTGAAACAAGTGCACCGTGATATACTTAGCTCATGTTGGACACCAAAAAATATCTTATTCACCTACTCAAAACATTCATTCCGGGCTTCCCTGGTGGCACAGTGGTTGAGAGTCCACCTGCTGATGCAGGGGACACGGGTTCGTGCCCCGGTCCGGGAAGATCCCACATGCTGTGGAGCGGCTGGGCCCGTGAGCCATGGCCGCTGAGCCTGCGCGTCCGGAGCCTGTGCTCCGCAATGGGAGAGGCCACAACAGTGAGAGGCCTGCGTACCGCAAAAAAAAAAAAACAAAAAAACAACATTCATTCCCACACCATGTATGTAATCACCCATTGACTATATATTAAATATTTATATATAGTAAAGAGTAAATTTCCATTCCTTTATTGAATAGTTTATATATTTGCTAAAGGAAATTACAGTTTTGATTAGGTAAGTAAGCCATTAAAGAAATACCTGGAGGCTGATTTTTATAGTTATCTAAACTTTAATCATCTTATTGAAGTTCCTTCAGAATTCTTCTCAAGATACACTGTAACTTCAAATAGAAATGGGGGCAAAAGACATTTATGCACATTCACAAAAACTTCCAAATGGCTGACTTTCCTCTTCTATCTTTGTCATTGTTTCCATCCCAAGCAGCTTAACCATTTTTCTGCACTATTTTGTGTCAGAGGTTTGGTAGGTTATTTGGATGCAGTAGTAAGTGGTGTTTCTACAAAATGAAGCAATTGAAGGATAATTATCAGTTGAAATACCTCCAAAATGTTCATATTTTGTGTGTCGGATTTTTTTTGAAAAAATTGCAGTTAGATAAGAATCTCATCTGAGATCTTTGTTATCTCCAATCTTCAGTTTCTTTGGGTTTTCTAAAGGCTCTCACTGTTCATAGACTGTTCTTTTGCTCTCAAGAGCTCCTCAACAGTAAGCACGTTGGCGTGTTCTTGGTCCTGGATTTCTCACTGACAGACTCAGGATCTGAGGAACATGACACATGACTCACATTCAGACTGTGGAAGAGCCCTGTTCCTTTGAACATTTTGGTGCTATTGCTTAAAAGTTGAGCCATAGCTGGAAAATAGAGGCTGGGAAATGGAGAATGCTTTAGAGTTGGTAGGAGGAGGAGGGAGAAAGAGAAAGAGGAGAAGGGTGTAAATGCCTCTAGCAGAGGTTTTGACAGATGGCTGGGGCCAGATGAAAGAGTAATTGAGGCAGGATTTTTTTTTTTCTGTGTATGTTTCCATTTGTATTAAAATATCAGAGTTGTTGCTGAATCTATTTTATATGAATCTATTTTATATCATGAGGTAATAATTAGGTAAGCTGGAGCAAAGATCTGGGCCAGGGCATTAATGATACAATGGCTATAAAAATATAACACACAAAACTCTGTATACAGACAAAGTAAAAGTATCAGTGGTTTCTGGAAGTGGGGGAGACATGGGTCAGGGGGAATAAATAGTGGAGCACAGAGGAAAATACTCTTTATGATACCATAATGGTGGATACATGTCATTATACATTTGTCCAAAGCCATGGAATGTACAGCCCTAATGTGGATTCTGGGTGATGATGATGTGTCAGTTTAAGTTCATCGATTGTAGCCAATGTACCACTCGTGTGGCTGATGTTGTTAATGGGAGAGGCTGTGCGTGTGTAGGGGTAGGGGGTATATGGGAAATTTCTGTACCTTCCACTCAATTTTGCAGTGTACCTAAAACTGCTCTGAAAAAATAACGTCTATTATATATCTGTATCTATAGTTATATCTCACATTAGCCTGTGCATTTGCTTATGTTTGACTGCTATGGAAAGGAATGTTACATAATTTGCACATGAACAAAAAAGAATATATACAGTAATCAAGAAGGAATAGAAAACCAGCCATCTCTAGCTGGCCTCCAAGAGTATTATGAGATGAATATCTGTTAAGAGTATTTTGAGATGATCTTATAACTGTGCACCTGCGAGAACAGAGAGGACTCCAACATGAAGTAATACCAATTGTGCGAAAGTTACACAAAATGCATAAAAAAGGCAAAATCTGAATTATTTAGGCACCATACATATGTTTCATGACTAGCATAAAAGAAATGAAGAAAAAGAGATTATTTTATTTTATTTTTAATAAATTTTATTGGAGTATAGTTGATTTACAATGTTGTGTTAGTTTCAGGTGTATAGCAAAGTGAATCAGTTATACATGTACATATATCCACTCTTTTTTAGATTATTTTCCCATATAGGTCATTACAGAGTATCGAGTAGAGTTCCCTGTGCTATACAGTAGGTCCTTATTAGTTATCTGTTTTATGTATAGTAGTGTGTACATGTCAATCCCAATCTCCCAATTTATCCCTCCCTCCTTTCTCCCCTGGTAACCATAGGTTTGTTTTCTACATCTGTGACACTATGTCTGCTTTGTAAATAAGTTCATTTGTACCATTTTTTTAGATTCCACATATAAGCGATATCATATGATATCTGCCTTTGTCTGACTTACTCAGTATGACAATCTCTAGGTCCATCCATGTTGCTGCAAATGACATTATTTCATTCTTTTTTATGTCTGAGTAATATTCTATTGTGTATGTGTCCCACATCTTCTTTATCCATTCCTCTGTTGACGGACATTTAGGTTGCTTCCATGTCTTGGCTATTGTAAATATAGTGCTGCAATGAACACTGGGGTGCATGTATCTTTTGGAATTATGGTTTTCTCCAGATATATGCCCAGAAGTGGGATTGTTGGATCATATGGTAGTTCTACATTCAGTGTCTTAAGGAACCTCCATACTGTTCTCCATAATGGTTGTACCAATTTACATTCCAACCAACAGTGTAGGAGGGTTCCCTTTTCTCCACCCCACTCCAGCATTTATTGTTTGTAGATTTTTTGATGATGGGCGTTCTGACAGTGTGAGGTGATACCTCATTGTAGTTTTTATTTGCATTTCACAAAGAGGTTACTTTAAAAGCTCAATGCAGTTTGAACTCTTTGATCTTTGAAAAAGACAGTATTCCTTTGGGGATGAAAATGGTTCTTTTGCTTGAGGAAACACCTTACAGACAATGCACTGTTTTGAAAGACAGAGTCTAAGTGAGAGGGCTTTAGGCAAATAAAAGCTAAATAATTCTACAAAATGAAGTGGAAGAAAGATTAATTACTGGCATTTGTAAAAACAAGGATTCGGGTCTTGGTAGAGAGAAGAAACTTGAGCAAGATGGCAGCCAGCAAGGTCCTAAAGTCAAGAATGATTAGCAACTAATCCACCTGAGAAGGAATGGCCATGGACCTTTAAAACACTTACCATGAATCACTGTCTCATCTGAGGCATAATCTAAACCTCTACGTGATACTCCATCCTTTAGGGGAACCCCATCACACAGGGCAGCCAAGTGCTCAGAGAGTTGTTGGAAGGTGTCAGGGCGAATGAGTGAAGAAAAAAATACTCATGAGAAGTAAACTAATGAGCTGTGGATTGAGAGTTCAAAAGAAGGAGTTCATAATACTCAGGATTCCTCTTCGATCTACAGAAAGGCACAGGCTTTGCACAATGCATGAGATGAGGCTAAACCTATTTTATTTGGATATTAAAGGAGAGAGAGAGCACAGAAAGCTCAAGGTTTAAGGCATCCATCTAGGCAGTAGATACTTATGAAAGACAAGTTAATGAGAGTGGTTGTGGTCAAAACGTGGATGACTTGGTGAACCATGGAAGCTGGGATTTGGGGAGGGGGATAAACGTACACTTTACTTAAGTTCTGCTGAATTCCACTGGGTTGTGCCTAGGGACGAGTGTCCACTACTATGGTGGTGACAAAGCCTTTCTAATAAGATTGAGTTTGAATCTATAAGTTCATTTTTCTCAATCAAGATGATATTAGTTAGGCTCTCCAGATTTATTAAAGTGATTTTCCCAAGATATTCAGCTATTGATGGTGGAAAAACTTGGGGTTTTTGATTCCCTGGTACAGTCCTTTTTTTTTTTTTTTACCGTACAGTGCTCTTATATTGATAATTAAAGCTTCTCACTTTTGTTAAACACTCACAATGTCTAACATGTGCAACATATGATTACCATATATATATTTTATATTTAGAATATCTATATTAAGTATATTAGTCCTGCAGTTACTATAGACAGCATCTACTATATGAAGATGCAAAGGTGAAGAAGACATACCTTTTACTTAAAAGATAAACACGATGTGATTGTCATGGAGAAGATAGGCCAATAAACCAACATTGCAAATCATTTTGCTGTGTGTCATAGTGAAGGTATTTAGAGGGCGTTTGGAAAGCAGAAGGGAAGAAACATTTAACTCTAGAGATTCAGAAGGGATACATGTAGAGAATGAGTGAATGAATGAATTTTACACTAGCGCATTTCTTTATGAGTCTCGTCTCGTATACAATGAAAGTATTATTTCAGTTCTACCTGATTCGTAGGACCTTGCGAAAATATGCTTTGGTAGAATCCTGTTTATTCTAAAACGTTTATAAGTGTTTTAAAATAACAGTGAGCTTTAAAATAACAGTGTTTTAAAATAGAGGCTTCAAATTCCCTTTCTTCCATTCTGGGCATTTACTGCTTCTAGAATTTAAGCCAAACTCAAAATAAGCCTTTTAGTTTATGCTGTTAGGGTTTAACTTGTAAAAGAAAAATAATGTTACAACGTAAGTTGAAAGTTAATATGATCTGAATTTATTAGCCCACAGGGTAAAGAATTACGATTTGCAAGACTATTAAATGGGCCCAGAAGTCAGTCTCACCAAGTTCTAGAAACAAGTAAACAGATGACGTTTTTAGAGGATGACACACAAGACCTCAGCTAACCCAATAATTTTGGTTTTCTTAATATATAACAAAATTAATGTGCTTTTGTGACTATAATTTATTGAAAAGGCAGTTACAGAGTTTCACCTGTTCTCGCTATAGTCGAAGAGTATAAACATGAACACATTTGTGCTCAAATATGAACCTATCAATGGTTACCAGCTGTAGGGCAGGTCTATGTTTTTTTCAAAATCAGCATAATTAACTTGAAATATATTTTTTTATTAAACGAGATTGTAAGAGAATTATTTCAGACAAATTTGATTTTTTTTCCTTTTTTTGATCAGACATTTTTACAATTGAACTATAGTTGATTTATAATATTTTATTAGTTCCAGGGGTACAGCACAATGATTCAGTATTTTTAAAGATTGTACTCTATTAAGAGTTATTACAAGATAATGGCTATAATTCCCTGTGCTCTACAATATATCCTCGTTGCTTATGTATTTTATACATAGTAGTTTGTACCTGTTAATCCTCTACCCCTAATTTTTCCCTCCCCCCTTCTCTCTCCCCTTTGGTAACCTCAAGTTCGTTTTCGATATCTGTGAGTCTGTTTCTCCTTTGCTATATACGTTCATTTGCATTATTTCTTAGATGCCGCAAATAAGTGATATCATACGGTATTTGTCTTTCTCTGACTTATTTCACTAAGCATAATACTCTCTAGGTCTATTCATGTTGCTGCAAATGTCAGAACTTCATTCTTTTTATGACTGAATAATATTCCATTGTGTATATACACCACATCTTCTTTATCCGTTTGTCAAATTTGGTATTTATGTTTATTTATAGAATCAAGTGAATACATAATAAAACTGAGTAATAAATCCACAAGTTATTTCAATATAATCCCACAAGCTATTTTTTTCTGTAAAGGACCAAATATTAGATACAATCACAAAACATTTCAATATTCATCAAAACCATAACCATACAATTGTCCCAAGAAAACACACTGAAATTCTTCTGCACAGCATAATAAGCTAGGAGATACAGAACATTTGAAAACGCAGTTCCAAAAATGGAATACTAAATATACAACATCAATTCTTTTTTTTTTAATCTTTATTGGAGTATAATTGCTTTACAATGGTGTACAATATCAGTTCTTAATAAATTTGCTATAATAATGAGCTAAAGCATCATAGAATATGTTAAGTCAGAAATCCTGTGATATAAAGACAACTACTTTCAAGTGTGGAGATGCTAATTATTTTATATTAATGCTAATTATTCTGATATTACTATCAGACTTATTCTCAGATTTCCCTTTCTGAATTTGCTAATTTGACCCTGGAACACAAAAATATTTAATTCACTCTATAACACTTTGTTTTTATTTAACATATAAATTAATGTAAAAAGATGCGATATATATATCTATAATTTAAAAATGGCATTTAATTTTCACCTAAAATATATAGTTTTGATGCTGACATACTATAGGTCACATGTACATTTTCATTCATCATAATTTAATGTACCTAAAAACTGAGTTAGAACAATATTCTTAAAATGCCTGTGTGTGCACTGGAATTTATGTGATTCCACCCATTTAAGGCTCTCTTGGGGCCTTAAAGGAAATAACTCTTCCTGTGAATAGTTCTTAAATTTTTGCTCAAATTGGCAGAGGTCAAATTTTAATTAAGAAACATTCTCTAATATTTATTCTCCATGTGCTACTCATGATGTCAAGTGTTGCCAATGACACTGAGTGGCACTAAAAAGACCACAGGGAGGGAAAGGACAGGGATACAGTGGCTGCTTCTACACCTCCAGGACTAGCATCCCAGGTGGCCCTGCCCTGAGCTTAGTCTAAGTAAAGAAGTTGCCTCCAGTATGAAAATCCGTAAGGGCCCAGTTTACATGGGTTTAAAGGAACCAAATCTCTGATATTTGCGGTTGAGGATGAGGCTTAATTTCTCTCTAGATGGCTTCTAATTATGGTAGGGTCAAACTCTGAAGCTATAATTTAAAGCTCTGAGTGTCCAATTATGTTACAAAAATATAGGTTTTAGAGTCTGAAAAACATAAAAATTTAACCTAATTGGATTACTTTACTTGTGAATAACAATGAAAGTTGTGTTTCTTAATCATCAGTAGTTGTCCTTTCTAGGAACTATAATAAGTTTGGAAGGGTACTGCATGTTATTAAGATTACTTGATTTTTTTTCTCTTTGAAAACCCCACCCAGGATTTCCCTGGTGGCCCATTGGTTAGAACACTGCGCTTCCACTGCAGGGAGCACAGGTTCCATCCCTGGTGGGGGAATTAAGATCCTTCATGCCATGCGTGTGGCCAAAAAACTAACGTAAAATAAAAATAAAAAAATACCTCCCTCTCTTAAGAAAAAAACCAAAAACGCTTCCCTCAATCATGGCATGAGACTTCATTGCTGATGGTGGAAGTTCTGTGTGTAGGACAAATATTTAATTAACCAAAGAATTTCACTAATTTCCTTCATAGTTATTTTTACACTTTAAAAATACATGTCCAAAAATTAACCCATTAAGCACTTAATATGTACTTAAAAATGGTTTTTTCATCATCAATTAATGTTTATCAAATGTCCAATAGAAATATCACCAGTTTCTCCTTACTGGTGGGTTATCAATTGCATTTCCCATACCCACATAGATACATTAATATTGTATACTTGCAGGATCTTCCCACAGGTAACTGGCAAATAAAATAAGGTGATGAAACACATTTATCCTTGACTGCAAACCTTCATTTAAGATATCTCAGGTCTTCTCTTTGGTCAAGAAAGGGAAATCTTCCCTTCCCAGTATACTCTTCTTCCTTACCACCTACAATTTCCTTTCTTCTGAAATAGACGGTCAGGACTCTTCCAATTTGGAATATTGTTCTGGGAGATCTAAATGCCATTCCTGGGTGTATAACATTAGGAAAGTTTAGCAGCTAGGTAAGTTAAGCTTCTCAGCCTAAACCGCAAAGAATAAGACCACGTACTTGCCTAGTGCAGAACTAGCACCCAGATCTTCTGGTGTCTCCCCAGCCCCTTTTCTGCTATCTCATGTCCTGATGCATTTAAAAGGAGAAAACATGGCTGGGTAGGTTAATTTGCACCTTATTTGAGAGATGTTCCTGTAAATAAGATTCAAACTGATTTTTTTTACTTGGAGGTACACGTCAATATTTTGAAACAATCTATACAAGAACTATGAGGTTATTATTTTGGAATTGCATTTAGAAAAAAGCGGGCTCTTATTTGTTCCAACCCAAAAGGCTTTAGCTTTGAGTTGTCAAAGTCAAGCTGTCAAAAGGGCTGACAACATTACAGAGGGCAGGGATACTGAGATGCTGCTATGACTCAAATAATGAAGAACTGATGAATTTAATTGATGGCTCATATTGGACAATGCCCTTTAAGAGACATATTTGTTATTTAAAAAAAAAAGCAGAATTCTAAAACCTAAGGGCGTAATCTCTATAAAACATTTGGAAACTTTTTTTTTTTTAGGCATATAAATCCAGGGAGAAAAAGGCCTGAGAATTTGGAAAGGCAAGAGAATGAAGAGGAGTGAGGTTGATGGTTCCAGGTTTTCGTAGTGCCATTCAGTGCTCAGTTTCTTATCGACAAAGTTTAAAAAAAAACAATAATGCTATTAAAATAGCTATTACTTCCTCTAAGGGATGCAAAGTATTTATGATGTATCCTCAAATCATTGCAAGGTCTCTAAGAAGGAAAAGGAGCCAGACAGAATAGCTCAAAAAACCCCACTGAGTTCCATTAATGAAAAATGCAGTAACAACAGCCAGTAGTGTTGTAATTTACCTCTGTTTAGAAATGAAAGAAGTTGATGCTCTTGGCTGGCTTCAATTTACCTGCAGTCAAAGGAAAGCAAACTCTCTCTTTAAATAGGAAAGCTTTGGTTAGGCAGCAGTTAGACTTAACAGTGGCCGTTGGCGATGCTTTCCGATTAATCAGCAGAGCTATATTTAAATTTTAGGATTTTGTATGCCAGACATGAAACCAACACATTCTGGTTAATGAAAAGCAAACAGGAAAAAGCTGTGAAGTTTTGAAGACCCCCCCTCCAACCCCCGCTGCCTGGGCAAAAGACTGTAATAAAAGCAAGAGCTAACACTCATACAGCACTTGACAGTTTAGGAAGATCTTTTCACACACTTGATTTCATTTCGTCCTTACAACGACCCTGTGAGGTAAGTGTTATCAACGCCATTGTACAGCCTAGGAAATGGAGGCTTTATGTCTTTTTAAGCCATTTCCCTAAAGTCATGCACTTAATAACGAAGGAAGCCAGACTAGATGCAGAGCAGTTTTCTTTCTATTTCCCCGCCCTCTTCCTGTCCAGCCCTGCTTCTCCTCCACTGTGAGACTGTTTGACGGGTGGGTGATCAGAAGGAAGGACCAAGTTATTTTTAATTAAACATGAGGGAACATTCAGTATCCTGAGTCATTCTTTAGGAGACTCATATCTATGAATCTGGATTCCTCAGACATGAAGTAATGATGGTGTTAATATCCAGTATAGCACAGGATACCTTATAACACTGGTCAAAACATGTTTACAATTTTCTAGAGAAAGCCTACATAATACCTTAGGCAGTCTACTTTCTACTCTTCTAATAAAATTGCATATTTTTCATACAAATCTGACCTTAAAGCAGCTTTGCAGTGGGAAGAAAAAGATACTATCGGCCAGTTGACAACATTTTCTCTAACCTTCAGCATCTTGGTAATCGTGCTTTTGACAACCAATGAAACATGAGGAACCAAAGGAGGGAACTGCCAGTTTTAAAGTTACTGTTTTGAAATGGAGGTGATTTATAGCTTCTAACAGAACTTTCCTCTTTCCACTCTGCAACAGGCACCCCCTACTCAATATACCTCAAGCTCTCATGCCTCTTCAAGGCACCATCCCACTCCAGGCCATGGTTTGAGACTGCATTTTCTGATACATAAATTAATTTTACTGGATGGAAACATAATTTCTCTGATGTCTCTTCTAATTCCTTTCAAACCCTAAGGCTGCTGATGAGCTTACTTTGTTCAGAAATAATGCCCCTACATTATACGACTTCTAAACCAACCAAACCTTAGTTATGTCAGAAATAAAAAGAAAAGAAACCCACAGCAAAATATAAAGCCAGGTGATTATGCTTTTTCCTTTAGAAATATGACTTCTGTTATTTCTGGGTTAGGTCTGCAGATTTTAGTGTGGCATGTTTTTATTAACATTCCATATAAAACAATTCATAGCTTTTGCTTGTAGCAATGTGAAAATGCAACTAGAAACACAGTCTTGTACTCAACAGATTGATTTATCTTATATTTGTTCTAATAATTTCTAGCTGGATTCAATCAGTGGGCTGAAAAGTCCATTACAGGAGTCAGGCTGCATGCTCAGGATGAAACAGGAATGAATTGGATGGACTTGGAAGATTTAGCTGAGTCCTTCCACACGCCGGTCCTATTTGTGGGGCTTCGGTTGTTAGTGAAGGAAGTCTGTTTTCGGCTCATACTGTCAGAATCTTCTTTGTTGAATATTTGTTTCATGTTTTGGCAGCATGGGAAGCTTTGGATACAGTCTTGCAGGAGATGGCCACTAAAAAACATGTATATCCAGGGATTGCAGCAACTATTCAAGGAAGCCAGTAATGCAGTGATGGTGGTGGCCGGGTTTTCCGACTCTGTATGGAAAACATAAGGGGAGAGCATTTAACTAGTCAAATGCAAGTGACAGCACTGGATAAACTCATTTTTCTGTTGGTTCATGAAAGCTGGAAAATGTTATGGGTCAATATAGAAAATAAAGTATTTTGTTTATCAGTCAGGGAAATGGTTGGTGAATGGAAATTGCTTGGTTGTAAAATATTTTCGTAGGCAAGATGCCTTGAAATTAATTCAGGGATTTTAAACCACTATTAAAATATTTAAGTAGAATGAGTGGGACTTCCAAGAGGTTAAGAATATTAAATAACTTAATAAAGTTTTGAATCCTTTATGTTAGCACTAGCGTGTGCTAATGAACACAGCACTTAGAGAACGGCTTCCATTTCAGTGAAATTTCTAGAGGCTATAGCCACATATACCAAATTATATCCATCCTGATAACTCAGGCAAAAGTATGACATTATGGACCATGTTTAGTTGTTTTAAATTTTTTACTATTAAACATATTCTTGTAATAAGAAATCTATACCGAAGGGGGTAGTTGAAATAGGTCCCTGAAAGATGCAATATTTAGTTGTTTTCTTTGGTTAATTAGAAGCTTCATCTGATTTTAAAAGAAAACCATCTTTGATTGTGGCTTGAACAATTAAATTATATTATGAAGAACAGATAAATTAAGAAATTCCAACAGTCCTTTGAACTATTTTTTGTGTATTTGCACTGGTAAACTACATAAATATCACCTTTCACCATAGAACTATTGCACTGAGAATATACCTTTTCTAAAGGTAAGAATAATAGGCAAGCACTGATTTTCCCTTATTAATTATGAACTTGGGCCTTCTCACTCTTGTTGCGCCAGAATAAATTACAGGTTAGTTAATCAAACTTTGTGCTAAGATGCTACTCTTAAAGGCGATCAGGATCCAGGACTAAGACTGTATTCAGAAAGAATGGAAATCATCGACATACCTGTGCACAAGTGAAGAATTTTTTAGTAATTGTGTCTGAATCCTGATAGAGCAACAAATAGGCTGAATTTTTTATTTGATTAATACTTAAGAGGCTGCCAAGACCAAACAAGACAGGAAATATAGCATTTATGTTGTATTTTTCATCATCAGTGCTATTATAGCCATGACTTTTATTTGTCTGAATTAAATTCACTCTCAAGTGTTTAATTTGTACATACAACTTTCAAAGTATATCACAAATAACAAAAGGAGACACTTCTTCCCAGATACCTGTTTCCCAATTACAGTTGTTGCCAGCAACATTTCTGTAATATATTTGATGTGAAAAAAAATTTTTGTTTTCCTTATCAAAGGAAATTTTTTTTCAAGATACAATATTAAATAATGCTTTTGGGGGTAAGTTCTCGTGAAGCTGGTTTTCCTAGTTTGTGAAGGAATTAAAATCAAACGAGCTAGTAGGTGCGGAGGACATTCTCAGAAAACTACAAGAGTTGTGTGGAGAGATGTACAGCTGTGTGGTCAAGTTAGTGCTGAAGGACTAATGAATCAGTCTAACAAATTTAGAGTTTATTAATAATCCTGCTTTGAAACACTGGGGAGAAAAAAGTGTTAAAGTAATTGTAGGAAAAAATCAAAACATTATGATAAGAAATGGAACACTAGCTAAATGCCAAATTAGAATGATTGACTTAAGAATCTCTCTTCAACACATTTAAACTATTTTCAAATTAAAAATATGTCCGTTTTACCCTTACTTTGGGGCATTTCTACAAAAATTTTACATTGCGATACTTTTCACAAACTAGCAAAAAGCAGTTGTGACAGTATACATATTGCTCTGAATCCAACAGACTTCAAAGCAGGGTTTTAACACAGCGGTTAGTGCTTTGGCAAGAAGTCATTATTCTGTTCTGTAATTGCGCGGCTGACTCTAGGGCACAGTTTTCTGGATTTGTGGTTTTAGGAGCTCGTTACAAATGCAGATTCCTGGGCCCCATTCCAGATCTACTGAATCAAAACGTCTGGGGTGGGGACCCCACGACTTTGGCTTTTAACAGTTCCGCTCAAGATGTGATTCTCATGCACGAAGTTTAAAAACTATTGCCCTAGAGGATATTATGAAAAGAAACTCTCTCCCCCCACCCCCCCCAAGCACACAGACCCCATCTGTGCACCTTACTCCATCGTCCCGCGACACCTACCGACCCAGGGGAAATTCTTATCCCAGACAGACCACATCTGGATGATGAAGAAGGGCGCCCAGCAAACGATGTAAGCCGTCACGATCACGAAGGTCATCTTCACCGTGCGGATCTTGGCGCGGGAAATTGTCTTCACGCTGCTGACGCACGGCGCGAGCAGGAGCTCCTGGTGGAAGGCGCCACCTGCGCCCTCCGCGCGGGCGCCCTTGCCCTGGCGCACCGCAGTCTTTCCGCGGACGTTGCGCCAGATGTGGTAGCAGATGAAGCCGTAGCAGGTGCCCAGGCTGACCACGGGCGCCACGAAGATGCTGCCGGTCATCCAGGTCACGTAGGCGGGGAGACCCCAGGGCTGGATGAAATTGGCCCAGCAGTCGTAGGCCTTGGTGACGTTGCTCACTTCGACCACGGAGAAGACGAAGTACTGTGGAGTGCTCAGCACGAAGCTCAGCACCCAGGCGGCAGCGATCATGAGGCGCGAGCGGCGCGCCGGCTGCTGCAGCGTCTTCAGCGGGTGGCACACTGCGATGTAGCGGTCGGCGGTCATGACCACCAGCATGTAAGCCGATGCGAACATGGCGAACACCTGCAGGTGCTTCACCACGCGGCAGAGCCCGTCGGGTCCGCGGAAACGGTAGGTGATGTCCCAGCACAGCTGAGGCAGCACCTGGAAGAGAGCGACGGCCAGGTCGGCCAGGCTGAGGTGGCGGATAAAGAGGTGCATGCGGGACATCTTGCGAGGCGTGCGGTGCAGCGCCAGCAGCACACTGCTGTTACCCAGCACGGCCACCACGAAAATCACGGCCAGCACGGCGACCTCCAGCTTGGCCAGCTCCTCGTTGCGCTCGTCCGCCAGCGGGCTGTCATCTTTCCCGAGCGCCTCCGCTTCCCAGCTGGTGTTGGCACCGCTGGCGTCCAGAGGCCACCATGGGCTGGAGTTCCCTGCGGGCCCCGCGCCGGGGCTCCCGGAGAAGCTCATGCTGTCCATGCAGCGCCTCCTCGGCCTCGGCGGAGGCCCGCTCCCTTCCCGCCTGCTCGCGCGGTGCGCTCCCTCCTTGTAGCGCTCACCGCGAGCCGGGCTCTGCTCGCTCTCTTGCGGGTGTCTCCCGGCGCAGCGTGTGCCACCAGCCAGTTCGGCCGCTCTCGGTCGAATTGCCCGCCCCTTTGCCTGCGCTGCCCTGTCTCAACTCGGGCGAAGCTGGGGAGGTGCGCTCCGAATCTCTGAAAGCACTGGGCTCCAAACTCAAATTATTGATGCGGAGTTTGTTTCCCCAGATCGCGTTCCCTCTCGCCTCAGTGGTTGGAGACTGCTCGGTGCCTACACTCGCTGCCTCCCTTCCCTCTTCCCTGGGGGTTTTCTTTTTTCCCCCTCCCTACGTCGGTGATTTGTCCTCTTTGCATCGCTGCTGCAGGGGTGGGGCTGGGAACTCGCGGATTACTTGGCGTAATAGGGGGTTGACCGTGGCGCTTTCCCTCTCTTCTCTTCTAAAAAAAACCTTGGAGATCTGGACATGTCATGCCTTTTCAGGGTTTACCATCATTTCCTCTAGCCTCCGTCAAGGGTCACCTTAACCCCCGCATTTGACTTCAACAGACGCTGTCAACATGATACCCAGAAATCCCGAGTCCACCGCCCGCGTGGGTGCTCTTGATGCTGAACTTGGCGCGTGTGCCCACCTGCTTCAGCTTGGGTGTCTCCGTCCGCAGCGGGTCCGCCCATCCCGGGGAAGCCAGTCTAATTTTATTCTCAGGGCAACGTGGCTACGGGAATTTCGTCTCACACCAACCCCGCTCCTCTCCGCCCTCCTCTGTAGGGTAACAACTGGGTGACTTAAAGGACGCTCTCTTCCCGGTAACTTTGATGCCTGCTGTTTGTTACTCTGCCCGCGTTCGCGGACCGGAAGGACGCGCTCGCAGTCCCGGCGGCTGCCTGTACAGTGCACTTATCTACAGCGGGGGGAAAAGGAATGTCTCCTGGTTTTCCAGTTTCCCCCGGGGCTGGGAGCGTGTTGGGGGGTGGGTGGGACTTAAGGAGTTTTCTCTAAACTTGATTCCCGGGGTTTTCTCCGGGAAAAGCCTGATTCCCACAGCTGGGATGGGCGGGATTTGGGCCACAGTAGTCCATGGGGACTTCGTCTGGTTACTACTGAATCCTGGGGACATCTCCTCGGGTGGACGAAGAGCCGCTGCTGGAGAGCGGCAGCCCAGGCAGCGCTGTCCAGGACACCGGAGCGAAAAGCCGCCAGGCTCCTTGTGCTGGTGGATGAGAAAGAGGCAACCTCCAGGCAGAAAAGAGACTCTCTGAAGCAAAGAGAGAAAAGACCACCTACCTATTAATTAGTTACTCTGGGCAGCTGGAGCCCAGCTGCAGGGCATGAGACGGGCAGGATTACTAACCCTCTCCCTTAGCTCTGCCTTTAAACTTTGGTGAAGATACGCTTGGAAGGACGGCAAGGGGGAGCTGTTTTCAGGCTATTTCACAAAAGAAGAAAAAAGGAAAAAGTAAACACTTTATAAGGTTATCTACTCTGTAGATACACGAACATGACATTTTGGTCAGAACATTTGTATATTGTGGCCATGGTATAATTTGATTGAGAAGAATATCTATGAAATGTAGGCAAAGAAACCAAAAGATTTTCTGAGATGCAGTTCTCAGTGATAATTCCACTTTGCTTCCCAGTTCATGCACGCTGAGTCCCAAGGCTGTCACACTAAGAGTGCTGGACTCGACCCTGGGAGTCCTTCATTGTGACTGCATAAGCCTCGGTTTATACCTCTTTAAAATGGGAATGAAAGTACTCGTCTTACCTACTTTTGAGGTTACTTTGAGGATCAAGTAAGACAATGTTCTATTTGGGGAAATGCTCTCAAAACTACAAGGTGTGTGGCGTTGTCTCACTTTCTCCAAGATATCTTGGAGGCAAAAGACTTGAAAAGTTCAGAGACGTCAGTAAGTAAAATATTTCCAGACCACCTGTCTGGAAAAATCCTTCAAGCAATTAGGTAATAGTCACTGACTCGGAGAGGTGACCTTCTTTTGAGTCACAAATTACATTATTAGTGTTGCATATGAAAAATAATGTCTGACCCTAGTGTCCCAGAGTATTGCAAAAGTGGTCCATTGGCCAGAACCTGGCAATTTTATTGCCCTTGGTCCTACACCTTTGAGCTTTGAGGTTTCCTGAAGGGAAGGAATCTACAGTACAGGGTTACCAAAGTTCCTTTGCGTGTTCTTATTCCAGATGGATGGTGTGGTAGCCTCTCAGAAAATCATTCATCTGTGTCAGGCCCTCTGATCCAATAATAAAACTATATCCAAGTTATAAAAATAACTTGTTAGGCTACATTGGTGGGCACAGTTGGAAGATATTCTTCTTCAGTGAACAGTAGTGCTAATTACCTGTGTGTATTATATATATACACACACATATATATAATACATATGTGTGTATATATATACACACACATATATGATACGTGTGTGTGTGTGTGTGTATATATATATATATATATATATATATATATATATATATATGAAAAAATGTTCAAGGCAGATTCCACAACCCGGTCCCTCTTTTAAACTACGGAGTTTTAAAAATGTGTTTGTCTTGGTTTTACTGGTTCTCTATTCAAAGGAAACCAGGACCACTGAAATACTGACTCACTATTCATGTATCTGCTATGAAAATTACTCAGTGGAAGGTAAAGGAATTGTGGTACTAAAATGTGAAAAGAACATAGTCAGTATTTTCTGTGGCATCTTGTGCTTTGTCTTAGAGCTATTTGTATTTGCTCTGTACTTCTTGTATTAAGACTTACTACTTTCCCCATCTTATTCTCAGTGGATTTCAGTTAACATATTTTGGGGGTGAAATGATGAAAAGAAAAAAATGGGAGTTGTGCATACTTGTCCTGGAGTTACCTTTCTCTGTCATTCTTCCTTCTTCCAGTTTGCAATTCCATATATTTAAGAAGTATTTCAGTTAATGAAAACAGGCACCCCTTTCCCTTACTACAATAGCTGTGTGACTTTATTTTAATCTTTCAGCTTCAAATTCTTCTTCTGTAAAATCTTGGTGATAAAACATAATGCAGTGACTGCAAGGATTATTTAAGTTGTCATTTAAGTTTCTGGCATTTCATGGGTATTCAAAACATTAATTCTCCCTTTTTCCCCTAAATTTCTTCCATATTACTTGTTATTTTGCTGATAAGATTTTTCCTTCCAATTGAAGCAGCATTTCCCCACCTCCCTTCTGTGCAATAGAAAATGATGATAGGTTTTCTATGAGAAAAGAGTTCCACAGTTGAATACATTGGGGGAGGTGCTGTATTTGCATCTTATTCTCTCCTAGAGATTCATACATAAAAAACCTCTGAGAAACCTACTTAACTGTGTTTATCAGTGTTTCCCAAAGCTATTTGACCATGGAAAACACCCATCCTTTTACTTTCCCCGTGGAAGAGTGATGAACATGTCACAGGACAATGGATACAGTTTGAAGAACACTGAGTAAGTGTACTTGGAGTTCCAGAACTCTGGGGTACTACCACCAGATTTAGTCAAATCAGAAAGTCCAGGGGCAGAGATGCCCAATGTCAATGGATTACATTTAGTTTATCACATTACCTTATGTACTGCCTTATAGCTGCAGTCAATATGTTCTTCTTCCTTTCCTTAAACTTTCAGTTTACTTCTTGTCTTAGTGAGAAAAGGAAGAAATTGGGTGTCTGTAGGAGCATTCATTTTACTTCCATAGCCCACAATGACTCTTTCCCCTTCAATTACAAATTAATGACACTCTAGTCACAGGGCTGTAGTCTGGTATTCATACCATTACTTCTAGCAAATCAACAAATATTTGTTGCACATCACTCTGCTAGGTCTTGAGCTGGATACCAAGAAGTGTGTAATGGTCACTAACATTTAGTAAACACTTTGGGCCAGGCACTCTCACAAGCGCTTTACTTCATTTAATCCTCCCAATGACCATCTAAGGGATGTACTCTTATTATTTCACTTTACATTTGAGGAAACAGAGGCACAGAGAGGTTAAATAACTAGGCTTGGGTGACACAGTTGGTCAGTATTAGAATAAGGATTTGAACAGAAGGAACTGATTCTGGCAGAATTTACAATCATAACCATCACACTGTACTGCCACCTGTGAGCCTCATGTTCCTGCATTTTACAGTCTCATATGGGGTACTTGGGTGGTTACTTAACATTTCATCTGTGTATGATATGTTCTCCTTTAAGACTAAGAGATCAGGTAGGATCTGCTCTGGTTATTCTATATCTTTGGTTTTCTCGTTAGTAAACTAAGTACAGGATAGTAGTAGTAGTAGAATAAATAATAATAGATAATATTAATATTTACCAATGCTGAATAAGCTCTTAATTTGTGAGTAAGAGCTTTAAATTTATTATTTTATTTACTCTTTCAAGTAGTATTTAAAATAAACTGTGTATAGGAATATACTTACTATTATCCCACTTTACAGGTGAATAAAACAAAGGTTAGGGAGGTTAAGCAACTTAACCAAAGTCACAAGACTCCAAGTGGCTGGGCTGAATCACACATCAGTCTGTCTGAAGTCCAGGCCTGTGTTCTAACCTCTGTGCCCTACTGCTGCCCATATACATCACAAGCATTTAACACATATTTGCGGAAAGAATTAACAAACATTGTAATAGAAACTGTTTTTTGAGTGCTGAAGGAACATACATTTCAGAAAGTGTTTGATGATTGGATAAATTAGGGATGAGTTCTTGAGGAGCCATCCTTAAGCACCTAAATCTCTCTAGTATCTCCATGAAAACAGAGAGTCAGCTTTTATATCTAGAGGGTCTTCAATGATTCTAGTCACCTTTCTGCCTTATGAATCCTGGACAGGTAAGTGTATATTTGGTTTTAAAATTACCCAGTGAATGATTGTCTTTAACACACACACACACACACACACACACACACACACACACGATTCTAAAAAATGCTGCATGTCAAACATGGAAAAACATCATGTCTTCATTATAACACTGTTTACTCTATTGGGGTCAAATGAAAAATGAGGACAGAATTTGCTCCTATTTAAAAAGTTTTATTTTCTTATGTGATAAAATGGGCTTGCCTGTTAGAAAACAGAGCTATGGCATTAAAGAGAGGCTCCCATGCTCAACAAAATCTCAAATATCCTAATATTTGTTGATGAAAAATTAAAATCTCATCACTTGTTTTGAATTTGAAAAATTCTAAGTCAGTCAATACAGCATTAGTAGAAAAGCCACTCCAAAGGAAGATTTCTAAATTTACTATTGATATCATATGTTCAGAAAATTGTTTGCATTAAAAATTATATGGTTGGGGCTTCCCTGGTGGCACAGTGGTTGGGGGTCTGCCTGCCAATGCAGGGGACACGGGTTTGAGCCCTGGTCTGGGGGGATCCCACGTGCCGCGGAGCGACTGGGCCCGTGAGCCACAACTGCTGAGCCTGTGTGTCTGGAGCCTGTGCTCCGTGGCAGGAGAGGCCACGACGGTGAGAGGCCCGTGCACAGTGATGAGTGGCTCCCACTTGCCGCAACTGGAGAAAGCCCTCGCACAGAAGCGGAGACCCAACACAGCCAAAAATATAAATAAATAATTAATTTAAAAAATCATATGGTTGATTTAATTTAAAACTTTAAAAAATATAAGCACATTTAAAATGTTGAGTTTAAAAATTTTGCTCCTGATGAATTAGTATGTATTTGGATTCTCTGCATTTTCATAGTTCAGCAACTTCAATATTATGCTTAGAATTTGATAATCATCAAGACACATTCTTCTAGTGAGTCGGCATCATTGAATCCACCTCTGTGTATTTATTAATTCCTTTTTCACAAGAGAAAAGGTTTGTGGTGTTTGAAGGGTGCTGACATCAGGAATTGTGATACTGTCATTATTTTGTTGGTCTACTGTGAGTACTATCTTTTTAAAATAGACAAAAATTCTTTTTGCTTCTCCTTTTCTTCTTTTTTGAGGTTTGACAAGGGGTTAGTTTTGAAGAAATACATTCCATTTCTACATCCACTCCTCTTACCTCTTCTGTCTGCCGCCTCACATATACTTGCCAGATGCTTGAAAGTTTCTGAAAATCTCTCTTTTTGCTATTACCAGGGAGGACTGTGATTAATATGAAATATGGTGCATTTTATTTTCATTAGGATTTTCATGGTGATAATTACATATTTACAACTAATTTATCCCTGGATAAAGCAGACCTGTTTCCTGAGAAAAGGTTTAATCCATTTGGACTACAACTACTACTCTATGTATATGTAAGAATCTCTAAGGTTTAATTTCTCCAAGTATATTTAAGATATGGATGTAAAATAGAATAGGTTTGAAATAGTTGGGGCTTTGCCTCAGTGTTCCCAAACAGACTTTTATCTGAAAATGTTTTCTGAGTACATGGTAAGTCAGTAGAATGAAATAACTATAAAGACATCATCATTACAATTTCCAGAGTACGTGCAATCAAATGGATGTCTGATGCTCTTTATTTATTCCTACATGGAATACAGTATTAAAAAGGAAGAATTATTATGTAACTGATCTTGAGAGAAGACTTTTACACTTTCCAGAATCTCTGCCTATCTTGTGTTTGAAAAGCCAGTCCATCTTCTCAAGAATATAACTATTCTTTCAAAGAGGATCTATCACAACAATGCAGCATTTTAAAAAGTTGTGTCAGGGCTTCCCTGGTGGTGCAGTGGTTGAGAGTCCGCCTGCCGATGCAGGGGACACGGGTTCGTGCTCCAGTCCGAGAAGATCTCACATGCCGCAGAGCGGCTGGGCCCGTGAGCCATGGCCGCTGAGCCTGTGCATCCGGAGCCTGTGCTCTGCAACGGGAGAGGCCACAACAGTGAGAGGCCGCGTACCACAAAAAAAAAAAAAAAAAAAAAAAAAAAAAAAAAGTGGTGTCACACAACTAAATCCTGTATGGATTTATTTTATCATAATGGAATATTAACTTGGAGTACTCAGCCATAGAAGACCTGGGCAGACAAAAAATCTGGAACACACTTTTAATATTACTTCTACTGTGGTTATGAATAAGGGGAAGAAGAAAAAGAAGCTATATTCATTCATTTATAATGATAATAGCTGTATTTTCTTCCTAGAACAATATTATTTTATAAAAATGTGAAAACAGAGAAAAATGTAAATAAAATTTAAAATGTTTCATACTACTCCCAGCACCCATAGATAATCACACGTATCATTTGCTTATGCTTTTCCAGTTCTTTTACTGTGTGTATATCTTTTATAAAACTAAAATTAGACCATATTATATAATATAATCTGATTTTTCAAATTCACAACGTATTGTAAACTTTTCTCCATGTCATTGAATATTCTTCTGTATCATCAGTTTTATGGCTTCAGACTTTTCCATCCCATTGATGCACCTAACTTATTTATTTTATATGTTTTTCTTTTTTTGAGGAGGAGGGTAGTTTTGGCCTCCTGGATGTCTTTTTTTTTATCATCTTTATTGGAGTATAATTGCTTTACAATGGTGTGTTAGTTTCTGCTTTATAACAAAGTGAATCAGTTATACATACACATATGTTCCCATATCTCTTCCCTCTTGCGTCTCCCTCCCTCCCACCCTCCCTATCCCACCCCTCTAGGTGGTCACAAAGCACCGAGCTGATCTCCCTGTGCTATGCGGCTGCTTCCCACTAGCTATCTGTTTTACGTTTGGTAGTGTATATATGTCCATGCCTCTCTCTCACTTTGTCACAGCTTACCCTTCCCCCTCCCCATATCCTCAAGTTCATTCTCTAGTAGGTCTGTGTCTTTATTCCTGTCTTACCCCTAGTTTCTTCATGACCTTTTTTTTTTTTCTTAGATTCCATATATGTGTGTTAGCATACGGTATTTGTTTTTCTCTTTCTGACTTACTTCACTCTGTAGGACAGACTCTAGGTCCATCCACCTCACTACAAATAACTCAATTTCGTTTCTTTTTATGGGTGAGTAATATTCCATTGTATATATGTGCCACATCTTCTTTATCCATTCATCTGTTGATGGACATTTAGATTGCTTCCATGTCCTGGCTATTGTAAATAGAGCTGCAATGAACATATTGGTACATGACTCTTTTTGAATTATGGTTTGCTCAGGGTATATGCCCAGTAGTGGTATTGCTGGGTTGTATGGTAGTTCTACTTGTAGTTTTTTAAGGAACTTCCATACTGTTCTCCATAGTGGCTGTATCAATTTACATTCCCACCAACAGTGCAAGAGTGTTCCCTTTGCTCCACACCCTCTCCAGCATTTATCGTTTCTAGATTTTTTGATGATGGCCATTCTGACCGGTGTGAGATGATATTTCATTGTAGTTTTTTTTTGTTGTTTTTTTTTTTTTGCGGTATGCGGGCCTCTCATTGTTGTGGCCTCTCCCGTTGCGGACCACAGGCTCCGGACGCGCAGGCTCAGCGGCCATGGCCCACGGGCCCAGCTGCTCCGCAGCATGTGGGATCCTCCCAGACCAGGGCACGAACCCCTGTCCCCTGCATTGGCAGGCGGACTCTCAACCACTGCGCCACCAGGGAAGCCCCTCTCATTGTAGTTTTGATTTGCATTTCTCTAATGATTAATGATGTTGAGCATTCTTTCATGTGTTTGTTGGCAATCTGTATATCTTCTTTGGAGAAATGTCTATTTAGGTCTTCTGCCCATTTTTGGATTGGGTTGTTTGTTTTTTTGTTATTGAGCTGCATGAACTGCTTGTAAATTTTGGAGATTAATCCTTTGTCAGTTGCTTCATTTGCGAATATTTTCTCCCATTCTGAGGGTTGTCTTTTGGTCTTGTTTATGGTTTCCTTTGCTGTGCAGAAGCTTCTAAGTTTCATTAGGTCCCATTTGTTTATTTTTGTTTTTATTTCCATTTCTCTAGGAGGTGGGTCAAAAAGGATCTTGCTGTGATTTATGCCATAGAGTGTTCTGCCTATGTTTTCCTCTAAGAGTTTGATAGTTTCTGTCATTACATTTAGGTCTTTAATCCATTTGGAGTTTATTTTTGTGTATGGTGTTAGGGAGTGTTCTAATCTCATACTTTTACATGTAGCTGCCCAGTTTTCCCAGCACCACTTATTGAAGAGGCTGTCTTTTCTCCACTGTATATTCTTGCCTCCTTTATCAAAGATAAGGTGACCATATGTGCGTGGGTTTATCTCTGCGCTTTCTATCCTGTTCTATTGATCTATATTTATGTTTTTGTGCCAGTACCATACTATCTTGATTACTGTAGCTTTGTAGTATAGTCTGAAGTCAGGGAGCCTGATTCCTCCAGCTCCATTTTTTGTTCTCAAGATTGCTTTGGCTATTCAGGGTCTTTTGTGTTTCCATACAAATTGTGAAATGTTTTGTTCTAGTTCTGTGAAAAATGCCAGTGGTAGTTTGCTAGTGATTGCATTGAATCTGTAGATTGCTTTGGGTAGTATAGTCATTTTCACAGTGTTGATTCTTCCAATCCAAGAACATGGTATATTTCTCCATCTATTTGTATCATTTTTAATTTCTTTCATCAGTGTCTTATAATTTTCTGCATACAGGTCTTTTGTCTCCTTAGGTAGGTTTATTCCTAGATATTTTATTCTTTTTGTTGCCATGGTAAATGGGAGTGTTTTCTTAATTTCATTTTCAGATTTTTCATCATTAGTCCTCCTGGATTTCTTACATTCTCCCTTCACCTCTGCCCCCACCCCACCTGCCTGCCCCTTACACACAATGCTGATTACAGATACCTCTTTACTCACATCCATGTTTATTTCCTAAGGTTAAAGTTCTGAAAGTAGAATTACTGGATCAAAGGTTATATAAAAATTTGACCTTATTATCAAATCACTATATCAGCCTAATTATATAACATATAATAATTAACCAGCAGTGCATGAGAGTGCCCATTTTCCACAGCTTTATGGGCGTGGAATGTCTTCATTAAAAAGAAGTCTTTCCATATTTGATAAATGAATAACTATTGTTTGAATGTGTATTGATTGACAAATAATGAAGTTAAATATTTTCCATAAACATCTTATCTAATTATATTCATTCTTTTGCAAATTAGTTACATTTTTGCTACATTTCTGGTAGAATTCTTAGTTTTCTTTTCATTTGGAAATGTTCTAATATATATATGATATTTTCCCCAGTTTATCATTTACCTTATTTAATTTGCTTTTAAATTTAATTTCTATTTCTTTGCTTTCTAGTGGGGTTGAATATCTTTTCAAATATTTCTAACTTTTTGTATTTCTTCTTTTATATATTGCTTACATATATCTTTTGATTAATTTTCTATTTGGGTATACTTTTTTTGATATTGATTGGTAAGAATTATATACAAATATTTGCATATTTTTGCAATACAGAAGTTTTAAATTTTCCTCTAGTCATATTTATCTAACATTTCCTTCAATAGCATGCTTAGAGGTCTTTTTCAAATTGGAATTATAGCTGTTATGTATATATGCATTTTTATTGATGTATATTGTTAAATTTTAGGTTTTCATGTCACTTAGAACTTATTTTGGTGTGAGGGGTGAATTAGGGATTCTACTACCCCCTTGCAATGGCTAGTTATTCCAATATCATTTATTGAATAAACAAGTCTTAGGTACCTCCAGAACCCTCCAACCCATTAACCTGCCAGCTTTTGATGTCCATCATCATTCTCTAGGTCCTCACTTATCTCATTACCTATTTTACATTCCATAGTCCATTAGTTTAATTAATTCTTTTGAATTCACGTTTCTCCTTGTCTGCTCTTTTTAAAAAAATTGTACTTCCTATGGAAAAATTCCCCTTTTTGTTAAATGCAGTTTTGTTCCTGTAGCAGAGCAGCTGGAATTTACAAGAAAAGCACAATGACCGATCAAGATAACTGGCAAGATAACTCTTCCACACCTTTTATTTTAATTCCCCATCACCCTCTACACTTCCTCACTCTCATCTAATGATCTTCATTCTTATTTCACATAAGAAATGGACATAAATCAGAAGAGAACTTAATACCCCTCCCTCTAGCTATTTACCTGCAGCCATACCCACATCTTCTGCCTCTACTTCTTTTATAGTGTCAGTTTCCCAGTCTTCTCACCAGTTCACTGGATCTCTTCCCTTCTAATCTACTTAAGGGTTTTGCTTCTGAAACTATCAGTTTTCCCCTCTCAACTGGCTTATTCCCATCAACTTATAAATATTCTGTAATATCTCCCATCTTAAAACTTTCCCTTGACCTCATAAACCCCAGTTTTTGCTCCATTTTTCTGCTCCGCTTTATAGCAAAAAAAAAAAAAATCCATCTATATATCCTGTCCCCAATTCTCTTCTGAGCCTCCTTTTTTTACAGTTGCAAATAAAGTATTGTATCATAGAACATTTGATAATATACATGCAACTGAAGTTACGAATCATAAAAACAAAATCATTACACATGAACTTATCACCTTACTCAAGAAATAAAACAACACTTTGCATTTACCTGTATGTTCCTTCCTTCTCTCACCCTCCTGCCTTCTCACCTATCATAGATAATAATTTATACTTTTTTATATTCTTTCATTTTGTAAAAGTGAATGGTTGTATTACAGTTGTTATATATATATATGTATATATATATGTATATATGTATATGTATATGTATATATGTATATACATATATATATATATATATATATAGAGAGGGAGGGAGAGAGAGAAAGAGATCCCTAACAATATATTGGTTAGTTAGGCTTATTTTTTTAGCTATATAGTGATGACATCACATTATATATAATCCTATGTAATGTGTTTTTTGCCACCCCGTGTTAGAAATATTAAGATTCATCCGTGTTGTTACATAGGCTACAATTCTTTCATTTTAACTGTAGTTTACTGTTCATCCTATAAATATGCCAAAATTTATTTCCTTGTCAGTGAACATTTGGAATGCATTAAGTTTTTTGCTCTTATAAATAGTGCTGCTATGAACATTCTTGTTTATTTCTCCTGGCACACAGGTACAAGAGATCTCGAGGGATCTATGAGCAGAATTGCTGGGTCATGGCATATGTGAATATCCAAATTGTCGTCCAAAGTGGTAGTTCTTTAATTAGCAGTAGTTTAGTTCCCAGTATTTTATATTCTTGCCAACACATGTTATTATCAGATTTAATTTTCATCAATCTAGAGTAAATGGAATTGTCTCAGTGGTCTTAATTTGCATATTATTGTTTAATAAGAATGTTGAACATATTTTCATATATTTATTTGCCATTATTTTTCTTTCTTTTTTTTTTTTTGATATATTGCTCTTTCTATAGGTTGCCCAATTTACTACCGCTTCTTTATCTTTTTCTCTTGTTGATTTATAGAAGTTCCTCATATATCTGGATACTAATCCACAGTGTATCTTTTTGTCTGTTTAGAGGTTAGTCTTTCTCTTGTATGATGCTGTCTTTTCATAAATAACAGTTATTAATTTTACTGTACCTGAGTTTACTAGTTTCTTCTTTTATGATTAGCCTAAGCAATGTCTTTCATGTCTTGCCTAAGAAATTCTTCCAAATATCAAGGCTTTATAGATATTTTAATAATTTTTTTCTTATAAAAGGTTTTAAATTCTGTCTACACATTTAACCCACTTGGAAATGGTTCTTGTTGATGGTGGAACATAGGGATCTATTGTCATTGTTTGGTTCATATAGATGACCAATTGATTCAGCAGGATTTATAGGAAAAAAACCTTCTCCTTTCCCTGTTGATCTGCAATGACAAAACTCTGTCATAAATCAAATTTTCATGTATATGTAAATTTTCTAGGTTATTTATTCCTATTCCAAACCCACACTGTCTTATTATTATAGTTTCATAACAAGCTTTGATGTCTATTTGGACAATTATCCCTCTTTTTCCTTTTCCTCCTCCCTCTTTCCCTCCCTCATGTCAGATAGTTTATGCTAACAGTGTTCTTTATGGTGGTGGCCTAGGGCCACCAGTTTCACCTCTGGAGGTGCTAGAGACTGAGAAACTAAGGTCCATCACATGGGCACTCCATGCCTACATGCCTGACTCTACTACACTATGGTTCAGGCGAGCCTCCCTAGTTAGCAGTACTTTGAACATGTTGTCACACGTTGTCACTGGGAGAATTAAGTGCTATCTGTATGTCTCCATTGGACGAGGACAACTGGAATCTCACACTTGTGCTCTCCTGAATTCAGCCCTCTGTGCCTTTCTTCTTTGCTAATTTTAATCTGTATCATTTGCTGTAATAAATGATAAACATGAGTATAAGAGCTTTTGTGAGTTCTGTGAGTTCTTCTGGAGAATCACTGAATCACTCCCTCCAGGTTCAATGGATTTAGAGTAAAGCACAAAAATCTATTTATAACAAGCACATAGATGGTCTGTGGGTTGTACTTTGAAAAACACTGAAATATCCCACAATATCCACTGCTACCAGAACTCATCCTGCTTTAGTTACCATTAAAATATATCACATTAGGTGACTGCATATCCCAGAGTGCCGTGCCACAAGATGTGTCTTACCCCTTTACCTCTGGCCACAGGGTTTTGGGAAGAAGTGTTTGAATTACTTCTAAATTCCCTTTAAAAATGCACATGGATTCACAAAAATGAAACTGGACTAATAACTCAGGAAGGGACAATCAGTGGAGTCATCATATCTTTTGCACACTCAGCTTACATTAATTTAGCTATATGTCCCAGACAGAGTGAGAAGAAGAGAGAGACTGGGGAGGTAGTAGCAGTGGACTCTACTTGGAATTCCACCTATTAAGCATATGCCCCGAAAGGAGGCTAAAAGGAGTCTATTCTTTTCTGTTTGGTTCAGTTCCCATTATGTGTCATCTTAAAATGCTGTGTGTGATCCACAATATTGATTGTTCAAACAACGTTATTCTCAGGCACAAGCCAGCCATGTCTTCTGGCTTCTAATGCTAGAGAAGACCCTGATTGTGTTTGACTCATAGAGAGGTAGTATGTTCATCTCCATGAAGCCTTACTTGGAGAATTTTCAAGGGTCATTTGGACTGTACCAGTTTTTTTTACTGTTTTGCTGACTTTAGGACCATACCTGGTATTATACCAACCTTCCCTGAACTGATGGGTGGTCAGGATTCTTAACCATCTCTGAAAATGATAATGTGGTGTTTACATGTTTTCTGTATGGAGTGAAAGCTCTGAAATTAATTAATTTCTAGTGAGCTAGAAATTAACAGAGGGGCCACAGCTGAACCTTTCTATGCTTATTTACTAATGGGTTGTGCTGTTTTGTTTTTAGGCAAGGTGACCACAACACTGTTCTTTCAAATTAACTTCCCCTGTCTTAGTGTGGAAATTTTTCCCAGATTCTTGCAAATGCTTGATCGCTTCCCCTTGATTTCCAGAATTGTCATAGCTTTTTGCATTTTTGTGAATCCATGTGCGTTTTCAAAGGGAATTTAGAAGTAAGCATATTGGGTACTGTTAGCTGAATCTTTTCTAAAATGGGAAGTTTTTTTTTTTTTGGCTGCGTCGGTTCTTCGTTGCGGCACTTGGGATCTTCCATTGTGGTGTGCTGGCTTCTTTCTAGTTGTGGTGTGCAGGTTTTTCTCTTCTCTAGTTGTGGCACACAGGCTCCAGGGCGCATGGGCTCTGTAGTTCTGGCGTGCGGGCTTAGTTGCCCCACGGCATATGGGATCTTAGTTCCCTGACCAGGGGTCGAACCCATGTCTCCCTGCATTGCAAGGCAGATTCTTTACCACTGGACCACCAAGGAAGTCCCAGGAAGTTTCTTGAAACGCTTTTAACACAGTGCCTCCATTGGAAGAGCATTTTCTTTTAATGTACATTCAAATGTGAAGATTACCATTATGTTATGACAAATGGTTTTCTACTTTAATACTGATTATTTCCGTATACATTTTGATGCCGAAAATTACTACCCATTTTCACCATCATCCTTGTTTCCGAAAATTACTACCCATTTTCACCATCATAATTTCCGTGCTTTTCCAAATTCTCACCTTTTTTTGAGGTCCTAATATAGTATTATTTAAGCAAGTAGGTAGCTGATGCCTTTTGGTTATGGTGTTAAAACTCAGAACTTCATGTCTCATAAGAAACTAATCTTGGGAAGGTATACCATTTAAAATAATTCCATTAAGTATTTTGGTGCTTAGAATTTTTGTCTTACCATACTTTTTATCTTTAGGAAATTACAAGTCACACTGCCTCCTCCTAATAAGACTCTGTATATGTCAATTAAAACCATGCAGAAATTTGTTTTGTCAAAACAGAGTACTATGGAAAGGCAGCATTAAATTAATTCTTATCTCTCCTGACGACTCTCTTCGTAGCAAGTTATTTTACTTTTAATGTTCTATCTTTTTTAAAGTGAGAAATTATTAATATTTGATGAGAAGTAAATATTAAAACAAGTTTCTCCCTTAAGGAGAATATTGTCAGATGTTTCCTCTACCTTTCTCCTGGGAAACAGAAAAAATATATACATGGAATGAAAAGAATATTGCCTAAAGGTGTTGTTTCTGATTTTCAATGAAATGTTCTAGCGTTTCTGAGCAGTTTGGCAAAAAAAAAAAAAAAAAAAAAAAGCTTTCTGTTGTTTTCCTAACAGTAAATAAATGATGAATTTTGGAAATAATAAGGACTGCAGGAAGATTGTCCTGCCTGTTAGTGAGCTTTTCTTCAACCTGCTTACTGTTTTAAAACTAGTAACATAATTGGGGCCAAACTGGTGAAATGAGTCCTATATATTATCCTCCTATAAAGGACCCAGATACAATAAATTTAGTAGCTCATTTATTTTCCTTGTTATTAATAGGAAAAGAATATATTGGAATGAGCTATCATAAATACAGATTAACAAGATAGCCATGTTGGTAATATAACACAGATGAACACTCTCATTTACCAGACTGACAGAAAATTGAGAAAACAACAAAGTAATGTTTTCAACATGCTGAGGGAAAATATTTGTCAATCTGAAGCTGACATTAAACAATGATCTTAGGAGCACATTAAAGACATTCTCAGATACATAAACTTTTAGAGAGTTTCTATCCACAGTCCCTCCCCAGAAAACTGTTATAGGATATATTTCAGCAGGAAGAGAAGTAATCTCTCGAGAAGAGAACACAGTAAACTTATTAAAGAAGTCAGTAAATAATTTGAATAGCTATTGTTTGTAAAACAATGTCAAATTTATGTTTATGTGTTTAATTAAAAAGGTAAAAGAATATTTTGAAAAACAAAAATAGGGACTTCCCTGGTGTTCCAGTGGTTAAAACTCCGCGCTTCCAATGCAAGGGGCCTGGTTTCCATCCGTGGTCACGGAACTAGATCCCACGTGTCACAACAAAGATCCCGCGTGCCACAAGTAAGATCTGGAGCAGCCAAATAAATAAGTAAATAAATAAATAAATAAATTTTTTTTTTAAGAAAAGAAAAACAAAAATAAATATAAGGGATAGGGTCTTCAATGGGTTTGATGCACTGCGGTGTAAGCATGTTTATCAGGGGAAAGAAATATGGAATAAATTTAGGTGTTGTTTGCCATATGCAGAATTTCTGAAATGGTCCCCCCAAATGTCCCTCCTTAATCCCAGGAAGCTGTGAAAATGCTGAGTTATCACTCCTGTGATTGTGTTATGTTTATCATAGTGTTGACCTTAAGATAGGGAGATTATCTAGGTTGGGCCTGATCCAATCACATGGGCCCTTAAATTCAGAGAGCTTTCTCTGGTCGGCAAGTAGAAGTGAAAGTCAGAGGGAGTAGAAGCACAAGGTGGGATTCAGTGTGTTGTTGCTGGTTTAAAGAAGTAGGAGGCCATATGAAAAGGAATTGAGGCAACTTCCTGGAGCTGTGGGAAGCCCTCACTGACAGCCAGCAAGGAAATGGGGACCTCAGTTCCACAACTGCAAGGAGCTGAAATTGGTCAACAATTTGAATGAGCTTGGAAGCAGATTCTTTCCTAGGACCACCAAACAAGAGCCCAGCCTGGTCAACATCTTGATATTGGCTTGTGAGACCCAAAACAGAGAACCCAGTTGGGTCATGCCAGACTTCTGACCTACAGAAATGGGAGCTACTATGTTGCATTGTCATTACATTTGTGGTAATTTGTTACTCAGCATAGAAAATTAATGTGTTGTTAGAAACTTTCATAGTTATAAGTATGCTTGTTAAAAATTAAGGAAATCTGGGGCTTCCCTGGTGGCGCAGTGGTTGAGAGTCCGCCTGCCGATGCAGGGGACATGGGTTCATGCCCCGGTCTGGGAAGATCCCACATGCCGTGGAGCGGCTGGGCCCTTGAGCCATGGCCACTGAGCCTGCGCGTCTGGAGCCTGTGCTTCGCAACGGGAGAGGCCGCAATGGTGAGAGCCCCGCATACCGCAAAAAAAAAAAAATTAAGGAAATCAATGAAAAGGAAAGAAAATCTATAGCCTCCAAACTAGCTGAAGACAGATGGAATGTAGTGAATTTTATCAACCCAACAAAAGTCAGGAAGGAGGAAAAATTCATAAAGCAAACTTAGGAGATACAAAAATAAATAGAACTACAATAGTACTGATAGCAGGAGAATTTAAGTAATAGAACTACAATAGTATTGATAGTAGGAGAATTTAAGTAAATTCTCTTAGCCATAACAGATTAAATCGATAAAAATTAAATAAGGATATTAAAAGCTAAGTAATGTGTTTAATAAGTTATATCTAATTTATTTATATCAAACCTGTATTTTCTAAACTAAAAATACACACTCTTTTCATACGCTCATCTAATAAAAATTAAAACAATACATACAACATTATCTGATTATTATGTATTTAATCTAGAAATTAATAACAGAAGCAGAACATCAAGTACCCTGACCAGTTGGATTTAAACAAAATAAAGCTAAACAATCAAATAAAAAACTCCTCAGGACTTCCCTGGCAGTCCAGTGGTTAGGACTCTGTGCTTCCACTATAGGGGCTGTGGGTTCGATCCCTGGTTGGGGAACTGATATCCTGTGTGCCACATGGCAGGACCAAAACAAACAAACAAACAAAACTCCTTTTGAATCAACTCTTAGATCAAAGGAAATACAAATCATATTACAGAATACCTAGGAAATATTATTATTATACAATATATACTTTTATTTCTAAGATATTCATTTGTGAATATAAATATTAAATATTACTATAAATATTGAATGCTACATATTATCTTCTGAATAGTTCTTTAGCTCTGTATATATATTTCTTAGTTATTCATCTTAAATTTTTAAAATTTCATATATACTATATGTATTTCATATATTGTATTTTATCTATAATATATGTTATATTCATATACAACAATATATTATACATATAAAATATATACAGTTAAAGAATATTCAGAGGATAAGTCATAGCATTAAATATTTATTTTAATAAACAAGAAGAATAAAAATCAGTGAATTAAGACTACTGGAAACTATAAGAAAAAACTATAAATGTAAAGAGAGTAGAAATAGGAACTTAATGATAAAAAATGGTAGCAGTAAATGAGAAAACAGAAAATAATGATATAATAAATTAAACCAAAGAGTAGCTCTTGTAGGGGAAATAAAATAGACACACTTTGACTAACTTAATAAGAAAAAGATGGGAAAATGCAAATAAGGAAAATAAGAGGCTTTTCTAAAACACAGATCTCAGAGGTGGAGTCAAGATGGTGGTGTGGGAAGAGGCGGAGTTAGCCTCTCGCCACAACTAGGGCACCTCCCGGCCGCTGGTGGAAGACTCTGATGCCCAAGGAAACGAGAGGAACCCTAAAGTGAACCAATAGGACACAGTGGGACAGAAGGGGGAGGAGAAGTGGAGGCCAGACAGGATGGGTGCCCCTGAGGCCGGGGAGATCAGGAAAAGAAGGCAGGAGGGGCTCTCCAGGAAGAGCAGGAGAGGAGCAGAGGGCAATTGCCCTGCCCATTCGGCCCCGGGAGCCCGCTAAACTCCCAGGCTGGTCCCCTGCCCTCCAAGGGCTCCCCCTGCTCCCCACCAGCCACACTGGTCTTGGGGGTATAGGAGGGAGGCTGGGGAGATAGAGAGAGGCAGGCGGGAGGGGCCCTCCCAGACCAGAGGAGCAGGAGAGGAGAGGAGAGAGTTTGCCCCACCCACTCGAGGGCAGGAAGGCTATTGGGCTTCCAGGTGAGGTCCCCTGCCTTCTGAGACCAGGGGTGGGGGGCACGCCGGGGCCCCTTCTGTTCCTTAAGCCTAAGCTCCACCCCCCACAGCCCCCAGGGCCTTTTCCAACCCTGTGGGTCCTGAGCATTGGCCCTGTCCACCAGCCAAAACTTGCTTAGGCCCTGCCCTCCACAGCCAAGGCCTTCCTCCCAACCCTCGTTTTTTTTTTTCCTTTTCCTCCTCCTCTTTTTTACTATTGTGGTACTGATGTACCTTCTGGATGTTGATTCATTTATATTTTTATTTTTGTATTCTTTCTAACATATCCATTAGTTTCCTAGTCTAATTTTATTTCTAACTTTGTTATTGTTCTCTCTTTTTTTTTTTTTTACCATCCCACGTGACTTGCGAAATCTTGGTTTATGAGACTGGGGTTGGGCCAAAGCTCCTGCGGTGGGAGCTCTGAGTCTGAACGACTGGACTAACAGAGAACCTCAGACCCCAGGGAATATTCAAGGGAGTGGGTCTCACGGAGTTCCTCATCTCAGTGCCAAGACCCAGCTCTACCCAATAGCCTAGAAACTCCAGTGTTAGAAGCCTCAGACCAAACAACCAGTAAAACAGGAACACAATCACACTCATTAAAAAAAAAAAAAAAAAAGAGATGGCAGAAAATTATGTCACAGATGAAGGAGCAAGGTATAAACCTACAAGACCAAATAAATGAAGAGGAAATAGGCAATCTACCTGAAAAAGAATTCAGAGTAATGATAGTAATGCTGATCCAGAATCTCGGAAATAGAATGGAGGCATGGATTGAGAAAATACAAGAAATGTTTAAGAAAGATCTAGAAGAACTAAAGAACAAACAAACAGAGATGAACAACACAATAATTGAATTGAAAAATAAACTAGAAGGAATCAATAACAGAATAACTGAGGCAGAGGAACAAGTAAGTGAGCTGGAAGACAAAATGGTAGAAATAACTGCCAAGGAGGATAATAAAGAAAAGAGAGTGAAAAGAATTGAAGACAATCTCAGAGACCTCTGGGACAACAGTAAACACCCCAATAAATTATAGGGGTCCCAGAAGAAGAAGAGAAAAAGAAAGGGTCTGAGAAAATATTTGAAGAGGCTATAGTCAAAAACTTCCCTAACATGGGAAAGGAAATATTCACCCAAGTCCAGGAAGCACAGAGAATCCCATACAGGATAAACCCTAGGAAAAACACACCAAGACACATATTAATCAAACTACCAAAAATTAAATTCAAAGATAAAATATTAAAAGCAGCAAGGGAAAAACAAAAAATAATGTACAAAGAAATCCCCATAAGTTTATCAGCTGATTTTTCAGCAGAAACTCTGGAGACCAGAAGGGACTGGCAGGATACACTTAAAGTGATGAAAGAGAAAAACCTACAACCAAGATTACTCTACCCAGCAAGGATCTCATTCAGATTTGATGGAGAGCTCAAAAGCTTTTCAGATAAGCAAAAGGTAAGACAGTTCAGCACCACCAAACCAGCTTTACAACAAATGCTAAAGAAACTTCTATAGGTGGGAAACACAGGAGAAGAAAAAGACCCACAAAAACGAACTCAAAACAATTAAGAAAATGGTAATAGGAAAATACATATCAATAATTACCTTAAATGTGAATGAATTAAATGCTCCAACCAAAAAACACAGGCTTGCTGAATGGATACAAAAACAAAACCCATAAATAAGCTGTCTACAAGAGACCCACTTCACACCTAGGGACACATACAGATTGAAAGTGAAGGGATGGAAAAAGATATTGCATGCAAATGGAAATCAGAATAAAGCTGGAGTAGCAATACTCGTATCAGATAAAATAGACTTTAAAGTAAATACTGTTACAAGAGGTAAGGAGGGACACTCCATAATGATCAAAGGATCAATCCAAGAAGAAGATATAACAATTATAAATGTTTGTGCGTCCAATATAAAAAAACCTCAGTACATAAGGCAAATGCTAACATCCATGAAATAAGAAATTGACAGTAACACAATGATAGTAGGGGACTTTAACACACCACTTACACCAATGGACAGATCATCCAAACAGAAAATAAATAAGGAAACACAAGCTTTAAATGACACAATAGACCAGATAGATCTAATTGATATTTATAGAACATTCCACCCAAAAGTGGCAGAATACACTTTCTTCTCAAGTGCACATGGAGCATTCTCCAGGATAGATAACATCTTGGGTCACAAATCAAGCGTCAGAAAATTTAAGAAAATTGAAATCGTATCAAGCATCTTTTCTAACCACAATGCTATGAGATTGGAAATCAATTACAGGAAAAAACTGTAAAAATACCACAGATACATGGAGGCTAAACAGTGCACTACTAAATAACGAAGAGATCACTGAAGAAATCAAAGAAGAAATAAAAAAATACATAGAAACAAATGGCAGTGAAAACACAATGACCCAAAACCTGTGATATGCAGCAAAAGCAGTTCTAAGAGGAAAGTTTATAGCAATACAATCTCACCTCAAAAACAAGAAAAATCTCAAATAAACAATCTAACCCTACACTTAAAACAACTACAGAAAGAAGAACAAAGAAACCCCAAAGTCAGTAGAAGGAAAGAAATCATAAAGATCAAAGCAGAAATAAATGAAATAGAAGTGAAGAAAACAATAGCAAAGGTTAATAAAACTAAAAGCTGGTTCTTTGAGAAGATAAACAAAATTGATAAACCATCAGCAAGACCCATCAAAAAAAAAAAAAGGGAGAAGACGCAAATCAATAAAATTAGAAATGAAAAAGGAGAAATCACAACTGACACTGCAGAAATACAAAGGATTATAAGAGACTACTACAAACAACTATATGCCAATAAAATGGACAAATACGTGGAAAGGTACAATTTTCCAAGACTGAACCAGGAAGAATTAGAAAATGTAAACAGACCTATCAAAAGTAACGAAATTGAAACTGTAATTAAAAATTTTCCAACAAACAAAAGTCCAGGACCAGATGGCTTCACAGGCAAATTCTATCAAACATTTAGAGAAGAGCTAACATTGATCCTTTTCAAACTCTTCCAAAAAATTGCAGAGGGAGAAACACTCCCAAATTCATTCTGCGAAGCCACCATCAGATACCAAAACCAGAAAAGGATATCAGAAAAAAAGAAAATTATAGACCAATGTCACTGATGAATATAGATGCAAAAATCCTGAACAAAATACTAGCAAACAGAATCCAACAGCACATTAAAAATATCATATACCGTGATCAGGTGGGATTTATCCCAGGGATGCAAGGATTCTTCAATATATGCAAATCAATCAATGTGATACACCATATTAACAAATTAAGGAATAAAAACCATATGATCATCTCAATAGATGCAGAAAAAGCTTTTGACAAAATTCTACACCCACTTATGATAAAAACTCTCCAGAAAATGGGCATAGAGGGAACCTACCTCAACATAATAAAGGCCATATATGACAAACCCACAGCAAACATCATACTCAATGGTGAAAAACTGAAAGCATTTCCGCTAAGATCAGGAACAAAACAAGGATGTCCACTCTCACCACTCTTATTCAACATAGTTTTGGAAGTCTTAGCTATAGCAATCAGAGAAGAAAAAGAAATAAAAGGAATACAAATTGGAAAAGAAGAAGTAAAACTGTCATTGTTTCCGATGACATGATACTATACATAGAAAACCCTAAAGATGCCACCAGAAAACTACTAGAACTAATCAATGAATTTGGTAAGGTTGCAGGATACAAAATTAATGCACAGAAATCTCTGACATTCCTATACACCATCCACAAAATATCAGAAAGGGAAATTAAGGAAACATTCCCATTTTCCATTGCAACAAAAAGAATAAAATACATAGGAATAAACCTGCCTAAGGAGGCAAAAGGCTTGTACTCAGAATACTGTAAAACACTGAGGAAAGAAATCAAGGATGACGTAAACAGATGGAGAAATATACCATGTTCTTGGATTGGAAGAATCAATATTGTGAAAATGACTGTACTACCCAAAGCAATCCACAGATTCAATGCAATCCCTATCAGGCTACCAATGGCATTCTTCACAGAATTAGAACAAAAAATTTTACAATTCATATGGAAACACAAAGGACCCCATATAGCCAAAGCAATCTTGAGAAAGAAAAACGGTGCTGGAGGAATCAGGCTCCCCGACTTCAAACTATACCACAAAGGTACAGTAATCAAGACAGTATGGTACTTGGTACTAGCGCATAAACAGAATTATAGATCAGTGGTACAAGATAGAATGTCCAGAGATAAACGTACTCACATATGGGCACATAATTTATAAGACAGCCTCTTCAATAAGTGGTTCTGGGAAAACAGGACAGCTACATGTTAGCTACATGTTTGGTAGTGTTAGCACACTACCAAACACCATACACAAAAATAAACTCCAAATGGATTAAAGACTTCAATGTAAGACCAGACACTATAAAACTCTTAGAGGAAAACGTAGGAAAAACACTCTTTGACATAAACCACTGCAAGATCTTTTTTGACCCACCTCCTAGAGTAACGGAAATAAAACCAAAAGTAAACAAATGGGAGTTAATTAAACGTAAAAACTTTTGCACAGCAAAGGAAACCATAAACAAGACAAAAAGGTGACCATCAGAATGAGAAAATATATTTGCAAATGAAACAACAGATAAAGAATTAATCTCTAAAATATACAAATAGCTCATGGAGCTCAATATCAAGGAAACAAAGAATCCAGTTAAAAAATGGGCAGAAGACCTAAATAGGCATTTCTCCAAGGAGGACATACAGATATGGCCAAGAGGCACATGAAAAGATGCTCAACATCACGAATTATTAGAGAAATTCAAATCAAAACTACAATAGGGTATCACCTCACACCAGTCAGGATGGCCATTATCAAAAAAATCTAGAAACAATAAATGCTGGAAAGGGTGTGGTGAAAAGGGAACCCTCTCGCACTGTTGGTGGGAATGTAAATTGATACAGCCACTATGGAGAACAGTATGGAGGTTCTTTAAAAAACTAAAAATAAAACTACCATATGACCCAGCAATCCCACTACTGGGCATATACCCTGAGAAAACCATAAAAAGAGACATGTACCACAATGTACATTGCGACACTATTTACAATAGTCAGGATATGGAACCAACCTAAGTGTCCATCGACAGATGAATGGATCAAGAAGATGTGGCACATATATATAATGGAATATCACTCAGCCATAAAAAGAAACAAAATTGAGTTATTTGTATTGAGATGATGGACCTAGAGTCTGTCATACAGGGTGAAGTAAGTCAGAAAGAGGAAAAACAAATACCGTATGCTAACGCATGTATATGGAATCTAAAAAAAAAAAAAAAAGGTACTGATGAACCTAGTTGCAGGATAGTAGGTAGACATAGAGAATGGACTTGAGGACATGGGGTGGGAGGGCAATGCTGGGGCGATGTGAGAGTAGCATCAACATATATACACTACTGAATGTAAAATAGTTGGCTGGTGAGAAGCAGCAGCACAGCACAGGGAGATGGGCTTGGTACTTTGTGATGACCTAGAGCGGTGGAATAGGGAGGCTGAGAGGGAGGCTCAAGAGGGAGGGGATATGGGGACACGTGTATACATATGGCTGATTTGCTTTGTTCTGCAAGAGAAACTAACACAGTATTGTGAAGCAATTACACTCCAATAAAGATCTATTAAAAAAAAAAGAAAAAAAAGTAATGCAGATATTTAGGAAACCAAAAGAATCATAAGAAACCACTTCTTTTGATTTCTTAAATATTTAAAGTTTTTCACCCCTGTGTAAGTATTTGAAAACCTGGATAAATTTGATAATATTAAGGAAAATAAAATTTAGCAAAATTAACTCCAGAGGAAAGAGCAAATATAAAGATACAAATTACCATAGAATAAATAGAGGTACCAAAGAGCCACTGCCCATATGGCAGAAGGCTCAGGTGTTTCACAAAGGGATTATATATTAATATTTAAAGAGATTTATCCAATGCTGTTTAGAGTAGAAAAACATTTTAGTGTAGAAAAAAGTAGGAAAGATTCTATATTGTTTTATAAGTTGAGAAGTATTTGGGTACCAAAATCCAAAATAGATTACATGGGCAAGTACCACACGCACACACACAGAGCTGGTTATTATTTTTTAATCATGAATAAGTATTGGATTTTGACAAATGGTTTTTCTGCATCTATTAAAATGATCATATGTTTTTCCTTTTTTGTTGTTCATATGGGGAGTTACATTGATTATCATTTAAATTTTAAACCAGCATTGCAAACTTAGGGATAAAATCCTGAGGTTATGATGTATTTTCCTTTTTATATATTATTGGATTGGATTTGCTATCATTTTGTTTAGAAATTTTGTATCTATGTTCATGAGAGATATTGGTCTGTAGCATCATTTTTATTTTTTATTGAAGTATAATTGGCTAACAAAATTATATTAGTATCAGATGTACAGTACAGTGGTTCAGTATTTTTATACATTGCCAAATAATCACCACCATGAGTATAGTTATCATCTTTCACTATACAAAGTTACTCCAATATCACTGACTATATTTCCTATACTGTATATTACATCTCCATGACTTCTGTATTTTATAACGGAAAGTTTTGTACCACTTAATTCCCTTCCCCTATTTTGTCCATCTCCCCACCCACCTCCCCTCTGGCAACCAATAGTTTGTTCTCCTTATCTGTGAGTCCATTTCTGTTTTGTTGTGTTGTTCTTTTGTGTTGTTTTTTAAATTCCACATATAAGTAAAATTATATGGTATTTGTCTTTCTCTGTCTGACTTATTTCACTTAGCATGTTGCCCTCTAGTTCTATCCATGTTCTTGCAAATAGCAAGATTTCATTCTTTTTTATAGCTGAATAATATATCACTATATATATATATATCTCACAACTCCTGTTTCCATTTTCTGTTGATGGGCACCTAGGTTCCTTCCATATGTTGGCTATTGTAAATAATGCTGCAATGAACATAGGGGGTGCATATATGTTTTCAAATCAGTGTTTTCTTTTTCTTTGGATAAATACTCTGGAGTAGAATTGCTGGATCATACGGTAGTTCTATTTTTGATTTTTAAAGTAACCTCCTTATTGTTTTTCATAATACCAATTTACATTCCCACCAACCGTGCATGAGGGTTCCCTTTTCTCCACATCCTTGTCAGTGCTTATTTGTCGTCTTTTTGATGATAACCATTCTGACAGGTGTGAGGTGAGATCTCATTGTGATTTTGATTTGCATTTCCCTGATGATTAGTGATGTCGAGCATCTTCATCTTCCTGTTGGCCATCTGTATATCTTCTTTGGAAAAATGTCTATTCAGGTGCTCTGCCCATTTTTTTTTTTTTTTTTTTTTTGTGGTATGCAGGCCTCTCAGTGCTGTGGCCTCTCCCGTTGCGGAGCACAGGCTCCGGACGCGCAGGCTCAGCGGCCATGGCTCACGGACCCAGCCGCTCCGCGGCATGTGGGATCCTCCCGGACCGGGGCACAAACCCGTGTCCCCTGCATCAGCAGGCGGACTCTCAACCACTGCGCCACCAGGGAAGCCCTCTGCCCATTTTTCTGATGCTGACTTGTATGAGTTCTTAAGTATTTTGGATATTAACCTCTTATCAGACATATCATTTACAAATATATTCTCCCATTCAGGAGGTTGACTTTTCATTTTGTTGACGGTTTCCTTCCCTGTGCAAAAGCTTTTTAGTTTGGTGTAGTCCCATTTATTTATTTTTACTTTTGTTGTCGTTGCCTGAGCAGACAGCTCCAAAAAATTATTGCTCAGACCAACGCCAACTAGTGTACTTACTGCCTGTTTTCTTCTAGGAGTTTTACGATTTCAGGTCTTGGCTTCCTTTCGTTTAATGTCTTTTTCTGGATTTGACATCAGGGTATTGCTGGGCTCATAGAATGAATTAGGAAATACTCTTTCCTTGTCAATTTTCTGAAAGAGTTTGTACAGAGTTGATATTATTTCTCCCTTAAATAGTTGGTAGAATTCATAAGAGAAGCCATCTGGGCCTGGAGTTTTCTTTGAGGAAATGTTTTAACTGCAAATTCAATTTCAGGTATAGGTCTATTCGTTACCTATTTCTTCTTGGATGAGCTTTGATAGTTCATGTCTTTAAAGAGATTTGTCCATCTTGTCTAAGTTGTTGAGTTTGTTGGCGTAAAATTGTTCATAATATTCCCTTACTATCCTTTTAATAGCTGTGGAATTTTTAGTGATTACACTTTTCTCTTATTCCTGATATTCTTAATTTGCATTTTCTCTCTTTTTTCCTGATCACTCTGGCTAGAAGTTTATCAATTATATTGATCTTCTCAAAGAACCATTGTATTCGTTGCTGCATTACCAATGAGCACAAATTTAGTGGTCTAAAGCAATACAAATTTTAGTATCTTGTCGTTTCTTTGGCTCAGGAGTCTGGCCAGAGTGTAGTTGAGTCATCTGCTCAGGGCCTCACGAGGCTGAAATCAAGGACTCCAATCTCTTCTGAGGCTTTGGGATCCTCCTCCAAGCTCACTAGTTGTCAGCAGAATTCATTTCCTTGTGACTGTATGGCTGAGGTCCTCATTTTCTCGCTTGTTGTTAGCCAGAAACTGCTCTCAGCTCCTAGAGGCCTTCCTCAGAATCTTGCCATATGGCCTCTTCCTTTCCCAACATGCTATCTTACTTCTTGAACCAGCATGGGAGCACCTACTACTGCTTCTTATCCCTTAAGTATTACCTTAAGGGATTATTGCTTTCCTTTTGATTAATTCAAAGCTGACTGATTAAGGACCTTAATTATACTTGCAAAATCTCTCTTGCTCTATAGTGTAACATAATCACAGGAGAGATATTCTGTCATAGTCACATGTCTTTCCTACACTCAAGGAGAGAGGATTATGGCAAGATTCTGAGGTGGGATAGACTAGGAGACTGAATGTTGGTGGGCCATTTTAGGATTCTCCCTACCACAACCAAATTTTGTTTTCATTGATTTTCTCTATGATTTTTTCCTCTTATCTATTTCATGTTTCTCTAGTTTTTCCTTTCATATTGTTTCTTTTATTTAGCTTACTTTGAGTAAATAAGCTTTTACTTTGCTCTTCACAAATTAGATAAGTAGGTCGTCAATTTGAGACCTTTCTTTTCTCACATAGGCGTTTAATGCTCTAAGGTTACCCCCATGTACTTCTTTAGTGGTATCCCACAAATATGTGTTGTACTTTCACTTTCTTATAGTTCAAAATATACTTTATAATTCTTCCTTTGATTCCTTCAAAGTAAATAACCCATGTGTTATTTACAACTATGTTGCTTAATTTCCAAGTACTTGAGGATTTTCCATAAATCTATTACTGATTTCGAATTTACTTCTATTTTGGTTCTGGAATATACTTTGAATGATTTAAATTCTTTTAAGTGTATTGAATTGAATCCTTTTTATAGACCAGGAGAGGATTAATATTGGTAAATATTGTGTGTGTAGTTGGAAAGAATGTGCGTCTATTGTTGTTGGGGGTGCTGTTCTATAAATGCCAATCAGGTTAAGGTGATCGATAGTGTTGTTGAAATCTGCATCCTCACTGATTTTCTGTCTAGTTGTTCTATCAGTTATTGAGAAAGAGATATTGTAATCTCTTGCTATGATTGTGGATCTGTTTATCCTTGCAGTTCTATCAGTTTTTGCTTTGTGTATTTTGAAAGGAGAGGGATCTCTCCCCTTATTTTCTTTGTTTCTTTAAAAATTAATTAAATTAATTAATTTATTTTTGGCTGCGTTGGGTCTTTGTTGCTGTGCATGGGCTTTCTCTAGTTGCGGTGAGCGGGGGCTACTCTTCATTGTGGTGCCTGGACTTCTTACTGCGGTGGCTTCTCTTGTTGCAGAGCACAGGCTCTAGGTGCATGGGCTTCAGTAGTTGTGGCATGTGGGCTCAGTAGTTGTGGCTTGAGGGCTCTAGAGCACAGGCTCAGTAGCTGTGGCTTAGTTGCTCTGCGGCATGTGGGATCTTCCTGAACCAGGGCTCAAACCCGTGTCCCCTGCATTGGCAGGCAGATTCTTAACCACTGTGCCACCAGGGAGGCCCGCTTTGTGTATTTTGAACCTCTATTATTTTTACCTGAGAAGAACTGTTTAGAACAACATTTTCATTTGAAATATATTTTCTAGTTTCAGTGTCTAGTTTTTTCCTGTTCTTTTTATTTTCTACAGAAAAGAGCAGACTGTGTAAAAAAGAGTTTGTAATGCAGATGGAGAATGATCTCTTTTCATTCTTTGTATACGTAAAACAAATGCATAACAACATGTTGAGTCAGTAAAGGAGATTAAAACATGACCTTATATAGGAGAGTGTGGTGTCACAAAATTCAAAAACAAGGCATATTTCAAGGAGGGAATTGTCAAATGTTTTATGCTACAGAAAGCTCATGAATAGGACTGTAAATATCCTTTGGATTTAGTGTTAGGCAGATCACTGCTGACCTGTGTGAAAGCTAACTTGGTAAAGTAATGAGGGTGGGTGGAACCCAGGGTGGATTCTCCCAAGGAGTGGATGAAGGGGAGAAATGTTGACGGCTTACATACATGGTTTCTGGGAGGAGTCAGATATTTTGTGCAAAGTACCTGGCAGAATGACTAGAATATAATAGGTCCTTAATAAACGCTGGCTAGTATTACTACTATCATCATTACCATCATTATTTTAGTTAGGAGCTTTCAGCCATCATATAGTGATTAATTGGAAGAAAGACAGGAAGTGTAATAAAACAATAATAATAATAATAAATATTCAGGGCTTCCCTCGTGGCACAGTGGTTAAGAATCTGCCTGCCAATGCAGGGGACACGGGTTCGAGCCCTGGTCTGGGAGGATCCCACATGCAGCAGAGCAACTAAGCCCGTGCACACTACTGAGCCTGCGCTCTAGAGCCCGTGAGCCACAACTGCTGAAGCCTGCGTGGCTGGAGCCTGTGCTCTGCAACAAGAGAAGCCACAGCAATGAGAAGCCTGTGCACTGTAACGAAGAGTAGCCCCGGCTCACCACAACTAGAGAAAGCCTGCGTTCAGCAACGAAGACCCAATGCAGCCATAAGTAAATAAATTTTTTTAAATAAATAATAAATATTCATAGCTGACCTTTATTAAGCACTTATATTGCCGGAGTTATTCTACATTTTTAATATGTATTAACTCTTAAACTCCACAAACATGATGTAAGTAGTGAAACAGAGTGGGGCCCTGTGGGGCTCCCAGGCACTGAAACTGAGTGGAGCCTGGGCACAGAGGCCTCCTTTTGTCCCCCATTTCTTATAGGCAAGACTCCAGCCTCCATGACCTTCCCTGAGTTCCAAAGGGCGGATTTGAACAGTTGCTAATCAAGGCCAGGAGCAGCCAAGAAACCACCTGAGGCGAGATTAAAGGGGCCAGAGAAGCTCATCAAGATTAAGACCACCTGAGAGATGAAGGGAGTGGAAGCCCTGCTCACACCCTAATCTTGTCAGAGACCCCACCTTTGAACCACTGCTACAAAACCCTTCATCACATCCTCTGGGGTTTCTGTTTTTGTGCCAGTACCATACTGTCTTGATTACTGTAGCTTTGTAGTATAGTGTGATGTCAGGGAGTCTGACTCCTCCAGCTCCATTTTTTTCCCTCAAGATTGCTTTGGCTATTTGGGGTCTTTTGTGTCTCCATACAAATTTTAAGATGTTTTGTTCTAGTTCTGTAAAAAATGCCATTGGTGATTTGATAGGAATTGCATCGAATCTGTAGATTGCTTTGGGTAATACAGTCATTTTTACAATATTGATTCTTCCAATGCAAGAACATGGTATATCTCTCCCTCTGTTTGTGTCATCTTTGATTTCTTTCATCAGTGTCTTATAGTTTTCTGAGTACAGATCTTTTACCTCCTTTTTATTCCTAGGATAGAAAGCCCAGAGATAAACCCATGCACCTATGGTCAACTAATCTATGACAAAGGAGGCAAGATATACAATGGAGAAAAGACAGCCTCTTCAATAAGTGGTGCTGGGAAAACTGGACAGCTACATGTAAAAGAATGAAATTAGAACACTCCCTAACACCATACACAAAAATAAACTCTAAATGGATTAAAAACATACATGTAAGACCAGACACCATAAAACTCTTAGAGGAAACATAGGAACAACACTCTGACATAAATCACAGCAAGATCTTTTTTGAATCACCTCCTAGAGTAATGGAAATAAAAACAAAAATAAACAAGTGGGACCTAATGAAACTTAAAAGCTTTCGCACAGCAAAGGAAACTATGAGCAAGATGAAAAGACAACGCTCAGAATGGAAGAAAATATTTGCAAACGAATCAATGGACAAAGGATTAATCTCCAAAATATATAAACAGCTCATGCAGCTCAATATTAGAAAAACAAACAACACAATCAAAAAATGGGCAGAAGACCTAAATAGACATTTCTCCAAAGAAGACATACAGATGGCCAAGAAGCACATGAAAAGCTGCCCAACATCACTAATCATCAGAGAAATGCAAATCAAAACTACAATGAGGTATCACCTCACACCAGTTAGAATGGGCATCATCAGAAAATCTACAAACAGCAAATGCTGGAGAGGGTGTGGAGAAAAAGGAACCCTCTTGCACTGTTGGTGGGAATGTAAATTGATACAGCCACTATGGAGAACAGTATGGAGGTTCCTTAAAATACTAAACATAGAACTACCATATGACCCAGCAATCCCACTACTGGGCATATACCCAGAGAAAACCATAATTCAAAAAGACATGTGCACCCCAATGTTCATTGCAGCACTATTTACAATAGCCAGGTCATGGAAGCAACCTAAATGCCCATTGACAGATGAGTGGATAAAGAAGATGTGGTACATATGTACAGTGGAATATTATCCATAAAAGGAACGAAATTGGGTCATTTGTAGAGACATGGATGGACCTAGAGACTGTCATATAGAGTGAAGTAAGTCAGAAAGAGAAAAATATTGTATATTAACACATATATGTGGAATCTAGAAAAAAGGTACAGATGAACAGTTTGAAAGGCAGAAATAGAGAAAGAGATGTAGAGAACAAACGTATGGACACCAAAGGGGGAAAGCAGGGGGTGGGTGGGTGGGATAAACTGGGAGATTGGGATTGACATATATATATACTAATATGTATAAAATAGATAACTAATGAGAAAAAATCCTCTGGGGTTGAGACACATAGTTTTTCAAGGCAGAAGCCCAGTGTGTCTCCCTTTGCCTAGCAATAAAGCTATCCTTTTCTACTTCACCCAAACTCTGTCTCCAGGATTTGATTCAGCACCAGGGTACAGAGAGGCCGAGCTTTCGGCAACAGTAATAATGTATAGATGAGAAAATTGAAACATGGATAAGCTACTTGCCCGAGGTCACACACACATAGCTAATAAGAGGCTGGGAGTATGATCCTTGAAGTAGTCACATGGTGTAAAGTGTAGTAAAAACATCACCATTTTGAAGTTCTATAACTTTAACAAAGTATTTAACTCTTTAAACCCTAGGTTCTTTACTTGTATCTTCATGATATGCATGTTATCCTCTAGTAAGTGGTTAATAAAATGTAGCTATTATAATCTCCATCATGTCTTGTAAATATTTGTAGACTTAACATTTCTTAATGTGCAGAGATGCATTCTTTCCTGGATAAAAGCATAAGTACAAATTAGTCACAATTAGCATTGCATAAGAAACATGGATTACAGAACATGTTACATTTCAAAATTTTACAGAAGACACAGAAACATCACTCAAGTGGCTATATCTTAGATAAGTCCTCTAAATAGACTGAAAGAATATCCTTGGATAGCATGTGAAATTTTTTAGTGGTTCAGCAGTTTTCGGTTTCTGTTTTGGGGTTTTTTCTGAGGAGAAACATAGAATGGAATTTTGTAGATATGCTCAAGAGAATTATTGCTCAACAAGAAATTCCCAGTTTGAAATGAGGTAGACCAGAGTTTATACACAAACTAAGTATGTATTGATTTGCTTTAATTAGATAAACAAGCTGCCTAAAAATATTATTTAGTATTTGTTTTTATACTAACTTCAGTTCTTCTTTTCGTGGGCATTGGCAAAGTCCCTTGTCAGCTATAATTAAATGAAAAGTGCTCTGGTCCTGTCCAGTCATAGTTCTGTCATCACTTTAAGTCCTGCACCTTTTACTGTCCTGGTCTGCTCTGTCATGGTGTTCATTTTTATGTCACAGCTTTTTAACCACAAATGCAGAGGATTATCTTTGTGGGCTCCTGGCCACCTCATTTATTCTTAGGGCTTCCATGACAAGCTATATGTGAGCATTCCCCAATCTGTATCTTTAGCCCAGACTCTTTCCTTAGAATCATACTTAAATATTTACCTTTATAGTTTACATCTCCATTTTGTTCTGCAGAACCCTCAAATTCCACATATCTGACACTAATCATCTCTCCCCAACCAAACATTCTCTCCCTTCTATGTTTGACACCCCCAGTGAGTGGTATCAACTGATGGCCCATATGAGCATGATGGCCATTCCTTTAGTCCTCCCAGTCCCTTATTCCTTGATGAAATTTATCACCAAGTAGTGCTGATTCTGAATCTTTGTACTTCTGCCTCGGCTGAGGCCCTCCCTGTTTTTTCATCTGGACTTTCTGTGAAGATGCATTTAACTGCCTCACATCTCTGACTCCACCAGTCCAAACTCCCTTTTCCCCATTTGATTTTTATATAATGTGTTGATGACTAATCTTTCAAGAATGGAGTTTTCAACCAGCCTCAGGTGTGGTGCACTGTGCCAGGCAGTATTACACATCAGAATGGGGTTTCCAGGGAAAGGTTGTAGTAGTGGGGAGTATTTCATGTTTATCAAAGGGTATTGGGGCTTCCCTGGTGGCGCAGTGGTTGAGAGTCCGCCTGCCGATGCAGGGGACACGGGTTCGTGCCCCGGTCCGGGAGGATCCCACATGCCGCGGAGCGGCTGGGCCCGTGAGCCCTGGCCGCTGAGCCTGCGCGTCCGGAGCCTGTGCTCCGCAACGGGAGAGGCCACGACAGTGAGAGGCCAGCGTACCACAAAAAAAAAAAAAAACCAAAAAAAACAAAGGGTCTTGAGTTACAAAGATATTGAACCTAGAAGAAAACATTGTTAACAATCCTAGTCATGACTTCATGATTTTTTTTTCACAATGAGAAGTGTTTCTGGAGGCTCAGAGGAGAAATTATTAATATGAAGAAGATTTCCAGTTATTTGTGTATTTTCGATGGTACTATATTTTGCTTTTTCTTAAAGATTTGGCATCAGTTCCAATGTTTTTCCAGCTTTGGGTGTTAGGTTTGGACTGGATGCAGAGGTATATTTTGAGTTGGTTACAGAAGTAAGAGTTGATGGACGTTAGATTTGGAAGTATGTGTTGTGTTTTGGTTGGCTACAGAGGAAGTAGTGGGTTGGTGTCAACCGAAGAAGTGAGCTCCCCGGCCTGAGTTCCCCTGGTTGCTGACTTTCAAAACATGGGCTGACACTGACTGGTTGGCTTTTAGAGGCATGTTCACTGAAGTAAGTTGTCACTGATAAGTTAGATAGATTTAAAAACTTGTTCTGGATTTACTTGTTTCCATGACTATATTGAGTGTCATTGATTAATTGGAAGGGTTTATAATAACCACTTCTGTGGTTATCTGTTACCATACTATAAGATGATAGTTTTTCTAGAAGTGTGGAGACATTTTATTCTCATGTATCAAAGCGTATTCGCATATTCTGTGTTTAATTGTTTATTCAATTGACTGTCTTTCCAATTACTCGGACTCTGAATTCAGGAACTATTTCTCCCTTATCGGTTTATCTTGGCATCCAGCACAATGCCTGGCATGCGGTGGTTGTTTAATAATTGTTTGTCGAGTGAATAAATGAAAACGCATACTTTCTCAGCTTGGCACTATTAATACTTTGGGCCAAATAATTCTTTGTTTGGGGATCTGTCTTTTGCATTGTAGGATGTTTGGCATCATGCCTAGAGGTCAGAAGAACTCCGTCTGCTGTGACAACGAAAGTTGTCTCCAGACGTTAGTGAAGTTCCCCTTGAGGTGCAAAATCACCTGTGACTGAAAAACCACTGGGCTATGTGATAAAATTCTTGGACTTTAAGAGATTGAAAAATAGAATTAGAGATATTCATGTTCTATTTAAACTCTGATTCACTTGAATATAACAGCATCAATTGTGTTTGAAAGGATCCAAGGTTTAGTAAAATTAAAGTGAGAATAAATTGAAGATGGGCATATGATCCCATTGAACACAGTTTGGGATGTTTATTTTCACAGTGGAAACAAGCCCCTTTGTTAGATATTTACACAAAGGCAATGTGCTTATTGAGTACCTAGACCTAATATGCTGTGGTCTGCTGTGCTTTAAAACATATCTCATTTTTCACCCTCTCTTCATGCATAAATATTTAGGTAATTTTCATTATCCCCATTTTAACAGATGAGAAAACTGAGTCTCAGTTGTTGTTAAAGGACTTGCCCAAGATCAAACAACTAGTAAGTGACGGGACTATGTCTCTAATACAGCTTTATCTGTCCACCAAACTTGTGCCTTTTCTGCTTCGCATCTGTAGGGGTTACGGCAGGAAATGGCAGGGAGGCAGGGGCATAGTTTCTCTGAGGAAGCAATGGGTTAGATCAAAATCTGAGCGTCCCAGCAGGTATTCCAGATGAGGCTCATCTCTGGGAGGGTTCTGCATTCTATTTCTGGGAAAGAGGCAAACACCCTGTTAAATAGAATCAAGTCTCAGCTGCAACCCATCTCACACAAACCTTGAGCAGAAGGATGAAGCCCCTCCCTCCCAACTTACCCAACACTCTAAATGGAAGCATCGCATTGGTAGAGAGCAGATACTAGAAGAAATTTGGATAGCATATCATTCAGCCTATTGACATTAAAGTTTTTAGTTATTAAATTGATTCTTTTTAGTTAAGAAATATCTAAAATAACTGGTTCTCTGGCAAGCAAAGTGGTGTGCTGTAATGTAATACAGATTTTTAAAATTTCTGTCAATTGTGATTGAAATGATGTACACTGAGGAGATAACACTGTTCGTTAACAATTTTATCCGTGAGTTTGTGATTTTTTTTCCCTGTGAGCATTGTTTTGAGAGGTTCAAAGGAGAAATGATTAATACAAAATATCCTTCAGTTATTAGTGTATTATCCAAAGATAGAATATTTTGATTTTGCTTGAAGATCTGTCATGACTCCCAATAGCTTCCCTGGGCTTTGGAATTCTGTTTTTTCCAGTATAATTGACAGTTTTAGAAAAGTTTCGCACACTTCTTGCTTTGGTAGCTATTGCTCCTATGTGAGATTCAATTACAAATTGAACTAAAGGGAAACAAGTACAATATTTTATTAATAATAGATATTCTGATAAAAGTTTTAATTTGTTGAAGGTGCAGGTAAAATGCTTCAGGCTCCCCTGAAGTAAAGCATTATAAAAATATTGTCACCTAGCGTTGACATCTCCAGGGGAAATCTGCTAAGAGCACTATTTGTTTAAATAAATTACATTTACAGGACAATGCATCAGGCTCCATTCCCGTACTTTTTATCTCACAAAATTCTTTTCTTTCTGTGTGAGAGCTTCTCTATTAAAAAGAAAATTAAAAATTGTGAAGAGTAATAGGCTGTATGAATACTGGTCTAAAGACTACTAGGAATGAAGAATAGTAACACTTTATGTTTACTTAGCATTTCATAATTCACAAAGTACTTTCCACACACATTTCCACATTTTATCCTCATAACAGCCCTGGGTAGTAGGTGAGGTTTTATGCAAAGTGACGTATTTCTATGAAGAGTTATTACCAGTCTTATTTTTAATAAGCTTATTAACTGAGATTTAGAACTGACACATGGTCAGGCAGTCTGAGACTCAAGGTAAACACTTCGGACTCCCCCTTTCTATGGAGGTACTTGCAGAGGAAAAGTCTCATGTTTTGTATGTTATCATAGCAGCCAATGTTATTTATAGGATGCTGTGTACCAGACACTGTGTTAGTGCCATTGACAGATTTAGTATCTTTTGATTCTCATAACCACCCTGCAAAAGCAGACATTATTATTTCCATTTTGCAATTGTGGAAACTAAGACTCAATGACATATTTATTGTTGTGAAACTTATAAATGATGGAGCACAATTAAACCCAGGTATAGCTGATTCTAAAACTTGTTCTTTCCATTGTTTTCTGAGTTCTCTTATCTATTATTGGCCATTAGTGTTATTGCTATTATCTTCTGCTTATTCTTCTTAACGTTTTAGCCCTTTGACGTTTAACTATTTCCTATGTGTCTTTTATTTTTTATCTTACTCTTTTACTAATAATTTTTCTTTCTCTAGTTTTAATTTTTAAATTTTTGCTTTCTGTCCAAAAATGCAGGCAGGAAGCAGGGTGATGAAAGTGACAGTAACAGGAAGGCTGGAGAGGTCTGCCCCCCAGCTCCTCTTTAGATCTCCTGTTAGATACCTTAGATATCTGTACATATCCCTTTAAATGTTGATGCAAAATTATTATTATTTTTAAATCCCTTATTTAGATTTTCTAGAATACCCACCGGTTTAAAAGAATTCCCAGGACAGTGAGTGCTTGCCCCTTGCAGACTGCATATTAAACTTAGTGCAAATGTGGGTTCCAGTTACAATGAATGCATAACAAACCATCTAATTTCATGGTGTAAGTTGGCAGCCGTTTAATTTTGCTCTCAGAGTCTGTGGGTCAGGGATTCAGAGAGGAAAAGTGGGCGTGGCTTATCTTTCTTCCACAATGTCTGAGATCTCAGCTGAGAAGACTCTAAGGCTGGGCACTGGAATCACAAAAGACTCACTCACTCACATTGTTGGGGTTGATGAGGCACTTCAGATGGGACCTCAGATGGAGCTCTTGGCTGTTCTATGCATGGCTTCTCCATGTGGTCTGTTGGGATTTAAAAAGCAAGTATCTCACTTGCTTTTTGCCTCTTCTGACCTAGTGGTGGTAGAGGCCATAGACATTCTGTACTAAAAGAGGGAAAACAGGAGGCTTTTAGAAGATTTAATTAAAAGCAACCCAACATTAAAAGAAAACCTATATTCCACTTTCCCCCTATGTTTGAAGTTCTCAACATAGTCTTTTCTGAAGCATTTAAATAAACATACAACATTATGAGAGTTCTTTATTTTGGAAGGTTTTAATATATCTGAAGCATAGTACATACTGCGTAAAGATATACTTACTCATCTCTTGCTATTCATTTTGTTTCCCTTTCTCCTCTTTCTTCTGCTTCACCCAAACACCCTGGACCCCGTAGCTACCATTCTGATGGTAACATTCTGATTTAAGATTCAGTTTTAATAAAATGTATTTTTAATTTTTTGTAAAGCAGGGAAATGCCTTCAGAGTCCAGACATGTAACATTTATTCAAGGTACAGAACAGTAGGAAGTGAGGGAAATTGTATTTAGTTAAGTAAGTCTGTGTCTTCCTTAACATCATTCAGATTTAAATTAAAAAACCACACTGTTCTGATCAAATGAAGCCAGTGTACAAGGGCATCAATTTCACCCCCACTGTAATATGAACTTAAAATAGAAGATCCTAAAGCTTCCGAATTTTCCCATTGCCAGAACAGCTTTTACTTCTTTCACATCCTTCTCTCCTAGTGCTTCCAAAGCTGTTTCTTAAAATTTAGCTGTACACTTATTTGGTTATAATGGTCCCCTGTGAATATTTTGGCTTCATTCCTTCCGTCTAGGTCCTTGCAATAGAGAACTAATCTGTACAATATAAACTATCTTATATCATGTCTCTCTATATTCCATCTGGTATTAATCAAACATTGGAAAGTCTAATTTCTTATTGTACTATCATTATTAAATTTTTTTTCTCTCCCGTTTGTTTTTTACAAGTCTAGTCAGGGGCTTCCCTGGTGGCACAGTGGTTGAGAGTCCACCTGCCGATGCAGGGGACGCGGGTTCTTGCCCCGGTCCGGGAAGATCCAACATGCCGCAGAGCGGCTGGGCCCGTGAGCCATGGCCGCTGAGCCTGCGCGTCCGGAGCCTGTGCTCTGCAACGGGAGAGGCCACAACAGTGAGAGGCCCGCGTACCGCAAAAAAAAAAAAAAAAAGTCTAGTCAGCATTGTCTTTTAATGTCAGTCCTTTTTTCATAGTAACAGTTAGTGAATGCTCAGCTAATGTCTAATGATTACTCAGTAGGTGAATTGATTTGCTGCTACAGGATTTCAACAAAAGGTTGGCATGTCTGAATGTCCTCGTCAAGTGTTGCTTATTCCTGTCCCCTTGTCTTCAAATCTGTGGATCTTGTTAGAGTGCTGCCTTAACTTGGGGAAGAATTTGAAGTGGTTGTTATGAAGGAAGGGGAAGATTTTATTTTGAAATACCTATTGAAGCTTTCTTTTTTTAACTTTTCCTCTTGGAATTATTTCATTTACTGTGTTGCTTCCTGACTAGATGATTTCAATTCTAGATGCCTCCTTGGCATCAATAGACGTCAACAGAGAAATTTTTTTAAGAAATGGAGTTTTAGCTCAATCTGAGCAGCCTTCCCATTTTAGAACTCCTGGATGTCTAAAAGGTTTGAACTTTTTCATAACTTGTCTCTTGGCATCACCAATCAGTTAGCTAATTATACCTAGGCTTTTATGCAAAGAGATCTTACTTGAATCCTGTTTCTAGCTGCATGGTTTCTTAATAAGACCTTAACCTCTTTGTAAAATAGGGATGCTAATACAAAACACATAATAATTTTAGAAAGACCGAGTGGTATACCAGGCACAGCAAAGTGTTTTCAGTAACAGAATGTCCTTCTAGTTTCCTACTTTAAATTGGGGTCATCACTCTTCCCAACACCATATTTGGTACGTGCATCAGTCAGGATAAGTCAGGTTATGTTAAAGCAACAAACAACCTCCAAATTCTAGGGTCTTAAAACAATCAAGATTTATTGCTTACTCATGCTACTGTCTATTACGGATAGTTGGGGCTTTACTCCACGTGCTCCTTATTGAGGGATCCAGCTGATGGGGGGCTCTATCCTCTGCAGTGTCACCAGTGGCTGCAGCAGAGAGAAGGGAAGATGCAGAATCATGCACAAGGTCTTAAATAATTTTGCCCAGAGGTGATACACATCACTTTCACTGATACTTTATCAACCGGAGCTAGCCACATGGTTGGCCATGCCTGTCCTAAGAAGGCTGGGAAGTGAAAGATTGCTGTGTGCCCAGAGAAGGGAAGAGAGCCGCATATATTGTGAAGCAGCACTGATGTCTATTATCAAGCATCTCTGTGTTCCCCTTTCTGAGCTCAAGAATAATATCTCCCCTTACTGGCATTCTTGAACTCTGGGTACTATAGATGTTTCGATTTGTAAATGACATAAAATGAAGCCAGGTGCATAACTCTGCTTTTTATATTCTTTCTTTTTTTAAGATTAAACAATTTATTAATATATTTGTAAAGTTTATTCTTACGTATTTTAGTAAGTAGAATGGGCGTCAGGTGTTTAAAATGCCCACCATCAGCACAGGTACATTTTTTGGTGTGTTATTAACATTTGAGAGGTGCATGATTTTTTAGTGGGCATTAAATCAGCACGTAAAACAGCAAGTCCCTGCCTAGTCAGGGATTTATATTCTTTCTTGAAATTACTTGAGAGAATGCAAGGTGGATGGTTGGCACTTGTCTATGCAGATAGTCTCCTAGATATTTGGGTTGGGTACTCATAACAAGTGCTTCTATCAGAGGGAAAGAGGGGCTGGAGAGTAAGAAAATCAAAATAGTGTCATTAAAAATATCTATTTTTTTAATCACAAAAATAATACATTGAAGAGACATAGGCAAATACCTCAGTATATGTAAACTGGCACCTTACGTGGCTCATTCTACGCATGAGATTCTCTTCCCATGCACAGAAGCTCAGTCTATCAGTCAAAATTAGTTACATAGAAATTCTAATTTTTCCTCTGTAACTTAAAGAATAAAGGGCCTAATTCAAACTCTGTAAGAACATTTCCCCTGCTCCCAAATTATCACTTACTCAGATACTCTTGAAACTTTTATTCAACAAGCCCTCAAGTTTTGCCCGTGAAAACTTTCTTCTCTCTCTTTTGTCTACACCCCATTATCATTATGTACATCATCTAAACCTGTACGGAATCTTATTCTTTAACGTTTCCTTTCTGTTTTTCGCCTTATTCAAATTCCCCACAATAGAAACGACTTCTATAACTAACCAGTGTATTAGTTAGGTTAGAATGGGCCATGTCCTCTGATAACACAAAATCCCTATCTCAGTGGCTTCACACAAAAATTTATTTCTTGCTCATGCAAAGTCCAATGCAAATTGGGTAGCTTTATTCCAAGCAGTGATACAGAGGTCCAGGCTTCTTCTATCAAGGGATTCCTTGGAATATTCTATTTCCAGACTAATTCGCAAGTGGGTAGGAGGTTGGGAAGGCAGGATAATAAGCTAAGGATTTCAAGAGAAATTTTAGGGGACCGATCTGCAAGTGGCATGCGTGACTTTTGACTACATTCTAGAATCAGTCTCAGAGTTGTAACATCGTCGTAAGGGAGGCTGGGAAATGAGGTACTCCTTTGTGCTAAGGAAGGGAGACAAGATGGGGAGGATATAGTCAGTCTAGCTCATAGCCAGTGAGCAAAAATCTTTCTCCCTTTCTTCCCAAAGTAATTACCAACAATTAATATGACCTCCAAGCTCTCTTCTACTTGTTGTATTTTATGATATTACGGCATTACATTTTTTTTTCTTGGAGTCTTATTATAAAACAAATCATCAGGAAGGTTTTGTGTTTTAGGCAAGTGTAAAGAAAGTTTATACCAAGTTTAAATCTCATTAGACAAATGCCAATTCAATTATGAAAGTGGGGGGAAGAGTTCTCATTGTATTAATAAGTATTCATCTGTCCGAGGGCAGAAACTCAGCACTACCTTGCTTTAGCAAAAAAATAAGGAGTGCAGAGGCACAAAGCTTCCTGCAAGGCTGCATCGAAGGGGTATACACTGTCATCAGACCTAAATCGCTCTTCATTTTTTAGGCTTTCTTCATGTTTTGGTCAAGATGCTTCTTAGCAGTCCGAGATTCATTTCCATAACCCCAGTGAAAAGAGAGAATATTTCTCAGTACACCTAATAGAAATTTCCCAGGGAGAATTCTATTCAGGCTGGAGCACATGCCCATCCTTGGGGTAATCATAGCAAACAGCAAAATGGGATTCTGTGATTGGCTTGGCCTGGTTATATCTGTAAATGGGTGAAAACAGCCTCACGTGAACGGCATGAAATGGATCCCTCCTAAAAAATAGTGTTGCCATTTCCAGAAAAGAAGGAGAGGATACTAAGCTGGCAAACACAACAAGTGTTCACCTCACATATTAAAACCTACCTGTTGATCTCAGATTTGCAATGGATGACTGAATTCTATCCAGGCCTTTCTTTGCATAAATGAGGAGAGGAAAGGAGGAAAGGGATACTGACTGACTCCACCTTTTTTTCCAAAATTATTTACAGTAATTTTTTTTTTTTTTTTGCCGCACCACGTGGCTTGTGGGATCATGCTAGCTAATTAAATTGAATGAAAGAAATTCCTACATTATGAAGATTTTTATCTTGGTAATAGCCCATAAATGTCTCTAGAAAGAAGTACTCAGCACCTGTATTGAATGTTGAATGCTCTACTGTTGAATCTTTCATTTAAAGTTTGAGGATGAGAATCTCACCACCGGTCATCAGTGGTGATGACCTTCTCTTCACATCTAGCATACATAACACACACCTGAGCCATAACCAGAGAGCTGGCCTTGCCAGAGGATTTCAAACACAGCCTGCCATCTTGAATTGAATACATTTCAAAAACAGAAAATTCAAAAGGGAAAAATGAGCATAGAGTCTCCTAGCAGAGTGGTTCTTAATCTTTTTTGGAAATGAAAAATGTTCCAAGAAGTTGATGAAGCCAATAGGTCTTTCCTTGGAAAAGGCATGTACACAAAGTTTTGTTACAATTTCAGGGGATTCTGGACCTGTGACGTCCATCCCTGAAGGACTGTGGCTTCCAGCTTATGAATCTGGACTACAAAAGAGAAAGACTGATATGTAGAGAGTAGGCTGGGACAGTGCAGAAGAGGCAGAAGAGGCACCTCTTTGTCTCACCTCCTCCAAAGCAATTCAAGAAAAGCTTTACGTGTTAGTCCAGGGAAATTGTTGAGGCAGAATATGAGTGTTCATTTGGGCAGAAGTTCAGAATGTGTCCAGAGCTCACGTGTCCAAGATAAATCAAGTTGACAGTGTCCACACAGAAGCTTAGTTTTATAGAAAGATGGCAAACTCATATGGCAGATTTTAAAAGGGTGTAATTCTATTATTTTCCTTCCATTGAGAAGGGTGTGTATGTCCCTTTTCCTTGAATCTAGGAGGGCCCCATGACTGTTTTGACCAAAGAATACAGCAGAAATGATGCTGTTAAATTTCAGGCCCAGACCTCCAGAGACTGACAGTTTCCCCTTCTTCTTTCTTGGAACCCTCCTGGAGGCCTGCTAATCTATAAGACATATGACTGCTTAGGGACCACCATGTGGTGAGAAGCCCAGAGCATACGAGGAGGCCCTAGAGGATGAGATGCCATGTGGAGAGGGTGAGAGGCTGAGGGGCACCAAGGCACCAACCATGTGAAGGAAGAAACCATCTTGTACATGGCAGGAGACAGATGGGCTCCGGGCTAGACATTTACAAGTGGCCTCCTGTTCACACTCCCTGGGGTGAGAATAAGATGGGCTCCAGGCCAGACATTCATTACCAACCGCCTGTTTACTTTTCCTGAAGCAAGAGACAAATGGGCTCCAGGACTACATATTTATGACCAGACTCCTGTGTATATTTCGAGATCTGAACCTCTATATAAAAACCAGCAACAGAAATAGGGTAAAATATCTGGACATTGGACATTTTTATGGCAGGGACAGAGCGGGACTAAACCCTGTCAAAAGATCAAGAGGTCATACATTTCCCATCCTTGGGGCAAGGGAAATACTGCACATGCACAGAAAGGCTCCTTGGGGGTCATAAAGGAGGGGCACCACCCCATAATATGTGATGCTAAGGCCATCCCATAGGCTTCTGGGCTGTAATCCATCTTGGAAAAAATTTGCACATGCATGTCGGGGAGGGTCCTAGGGAAGGTCAGGTGTGGAAAAAGAAACCAGATAATTGGCCCAAGGTAAACAAAGACCCAGAAGAACTGCCCTATGTAAATGACTTAACTGCCCCTTTACTGCACTCCTCCCCATTAGGAAGGACGCCCACACCCTTTCTCTCCTGATGTGCATCTCTACCTTGCTTCTAAGCGAACTGTTTCTCTGTGTGCTCTCCCACTTCTTGTTGTGCTATGTCTCTAATAATAATAAACTTTGTACCTGTTTTTGCAGTTTTGCCTCCGTGAGAAATGCATTTTTCACTGGGGGCAAGAGCCAGGGGGTGTGGTGGCCAGGATTCCTGGTTTTCATCCAGGCTACCCAGGTTCAATTCCTGGAAAGGGAATTAAGATCTCGCTTCATGCCCCCATTCACTGCTGCCTATCCGAGATCACCTCCAGCTCCAGCTGTTGCAGGCAACAGCATATGGATTGGAGACAAGCTATCTCACTTAACCTTTCCAGTACTCCTAGCCCACAAGATTATGAGTGAAATAAAATTGTTGTTTAAAGCAATTAGTTTTATACAATAATAGATAACCCAAATCATAGTATGCCTGTGAAGGAAGATATGCGTATTTATAGTTTATTCCGGCATAAATCTGAAGAGGAAACTTCATATTATTCACTGACCACTTTGGTTTTGTGTGATAAGAACACTTGCACATCTCTTCTTGGAAAACATGTTAATCCATACATCATAATTCTCGTCATGTCCTATGAATGGCCATTAGTCTCATGAATACTTCCTCTCTAAAATTGTTCCAGCTGTGTCATTCCCACATATAGAGTATCACCCTTCCTGTTATGTTGTCGTTTATTTAATTGGATTCATCAATCTTTCATTAGGTCCACTGTGCTTGACACTGTGGAGACTATGAAAGACAGTGTAGTGTCCTGTGTTGAAAAAATTTCTCTTGCAGTTAAGAGAAACAAGGCATATACACCTCATACAAGTAGGGAATAATACTTTACAAGACAGGTGACTTCTAAAATGTGAGGGATGGGTAATAAGCACTTTTTATGTATAAAATGGAGGTAATGGGTACCACAGTATTAATAAAAATAACAATTATATTTATATGAATTATAAGTAAAGGCTTGGGCCAAGAAACAGTTGTAAGATGAGACTTGAAGGGGGGTAGGATTGATGTAGACAACGAGCTTTCTAGTTAGAACACTACAAGAAATAGTGACTTTGGGGGACATTTTCATAATTACTTAGAGATAAAGTTGATTATGTTTCTTTTAGTTGCATGTCTTCTAAAACACTTTCTTTTTGGCATGAAAAATTAACTAATTTAGCTTAATGATTAATAAAGGAAGGAAAAAGGTTTTTTCCAAGTTTTATATTAAAAATGATGAGTCTGCAACATTGATAGCAGTCATTCCCCTCTTGAAATTTCTAAAAACTTGACAGCTGTCTTGCTTCCACCAATCTTAGCATGTTATACTTAAGTGTAACTGATTTGGGGAAACTCCAGGAAATTCTGCAGACTAATGCTTCCCCTTAAGCTCCCAACTTTTCATTTCCTTTTATCATTCAGTAACTCAACAAATAAATGTTTAATGAGCATCTATTCATTACTGGCCATTTATATGAACTCCACTGGTTGTGCTGGTGTATGCCAACTCTAATAAATTATTTTTAAGGGAAATTTATGGTTGAAGCATACTCATTAAATATAGCATCTCTGAATTTTCTTCTAAACACGGTATTGCCTTTTCTTAGTAGATTGTCCACAGGTCATAACCCAGGGCTACCTTAGGCAAACCACCAAGGCAGCAGACCTCTCTGGGTATTGATTCCTTCATTTGATATCTGAGTACGCAGATGAATTATAAGATTGCTTCTAGTTCAAACATGCAATGATTTGTTTCCAAAGGATATTGTGTAAATTGAATTTTGGAAAATCAAATACTTAAATTACTCTAAAACTCTGTTGTAAGTCCTGTTGTGAAATGAATCTTCTGCATTGTAAAAATAGTTCTTTAATTTTATCAACTTCTGTTTCTTTTTATATGAAAGAGCAGAGAATTGTGATGATGAATGTAAGTGGTGAACTAGGAAAGCTGTCAAGACAGAAACTTAGTCACAAGGAAAACATATTCATCAGAATTTGGCCACAAGACTAAAACTAGATAACAGCCAAGGTAACTTCATTAATGGTTTATCCAGAAGAGTTTACTGATATTTACCATGTTTAAAACACTGTGGAAGGAGCTGGTGGATATAGCAGATCCTGCCATCAGGAAGCTTATGTTCCAGCCAGGGAGACAGATAACAAGTAGGGAAGAGAGAACAGGCAGTGGAGATTCTTGAGAAAGAAAAGAGGAAGGGTTATTTGTGAGAACAAAAAGAAAGCCAGTCCGACTGTAGCACTATATCAGGATGGATGGTAGGTAGGCAGGGGCAAATCATGCAGTCTCACAGGCACATTGTTTTGTCTACAGGAAGGGAAAAAGTTGAAGGAATTTTAATAAGGGAGAGACATAATAACATGTGTCTTTTAAAAAGATTACCCTGGCTTTATGTGCAAATAGGTGGAAGAGAAAGAGAATAAGTGCAGAGATCCCAGTTAGGAGACCACTGCAGACGGCCAGGCAGGATGGTGGCTAGAGTACTGTGGGGAAAAATAGCTGTAGAGTCATGGTCTTGAGGATGAGTTTGGGAGCGCTGGCATGATGAAACTTACATCTCTGCTGCCTGGGGTGAGGACTTTTCCTGGCCACCCATGCCGGAACCTAGCCCCAGGCTTGTGGGATGGAGGGCAGCAGAGCCTAGGGACAGGATCAGAGAAGCCTCTGGATGAAGCACTTCCTTTACAAATGAGGGAGCTCAGGACAAGGCAGCTATGTGTCTTCTTTAAGCCTCACAAATGAAAAGAGACCAAATTAGGTCAAAAACGGGAATCCAGTATGGCATTGTGCCCACTGTAGACTGCTCCCTTAATTCTTCCCACCATCCCACATCCTCCTCGTCCGTAGAACTGACATAATGGTACATGCCCTAGATTCTAGATACACACGGCCAACCCGAATTATTCCTCCTTGTCCTGTGTAAACTAAGCCATTGGTAACTTTTTAGTTCTACCATTAATTTGGGAGAATTACTCCAGCGAATAATTCTATCAAGCCATGTTTGGGGTCAGAAAGTTGCTATGTATAGCCAAAGCAAATTGTTTTTCTATGTGAGAAGGTGACATTTCTCCCTGCTGCACTCGGATACCTTTTATTGCTTTATTAGCAACAAAAAGCACATTCCTGTGAGTGGACAGAGATTAGAAAATAAAAGGTATCTATTGATTGTCCAGAAAGAAGACTGTAATAACCTTCGCTTCTTTTCTTCTAACTGAGATGCAGAATAGAACATAATGAAACAGAAGCCAGCGGGGAGATAATGTAAAATAAAAAGGGAGCGTTAACTCTGGTAGAATTTCTTTCTGAAAGAAGGAGATTAAATTACACAGAGGGTAGCTTTAAAATAAATGTGTAGATTTTTCTTTCACTGTGGATGCCATTATGGAAGAATTAATTTACTCCTGTTTCGCTTTGGAGATCTTTCTTTCTTCCAGTTTTATTGAGGCATAATTGACATACAGCACTGTAGGAGTTTAAGATATACAGCATACTGACTTGACTTACATACATCATGAAATGATTACTACAATATAGTTTACTCCTTTCTAAGCTTAATTATTATAGACAGTACTTGTCCATAGGTATATGGTGAGATATTAAGACTAGTGCAGTTCTGTACTTTCTCAATGCCAGATAATCATTCCAGACATCATTTGCCTGTTTTTTTTTCCCTAGAATTTCTAAGTAAATTGAGTTCATTGATTGAAAATACATATAATGAATTTGATTCTGCTGACCGATTTAGGCAATTTTTCATTAGAATTGAATTCCAAGTAAAGAGATGCAAATTATGCATCTCACTAATTAAATAATTCTGTTCCAATATTCTGGTAAGTTTATTTAAAGGCTTGTTTCTGTTTGTTGTACATGGCAATCACAGTAACGCTGTACAAAAACATCTGTCTCCAGGTGTGATGGAAGGAAGCATTGGGGAATGAGCAAGGATCGGATGAGAAGCTGAGTCCTGGGCTCTAGTCTTAGTTCCGACTTGGGGGCTGTGTGACTTTGGCCAATAACCTTGCTCAGGCTTTATCTCAGTTTCCTCTTTCAAAAATCAAGAGTTTCTTGCCTGTCCAACTCATATTGTGACAAACGCCAAATCAATTGTATATTTCGGTTCAAGAGAAGATACTATTGAAAATGAAAGTGCTCTAAGAAAGGTGTTAGTATGTGAGGTATTCGTGTTGAGAGTAGAGGCAAAGTGGATTTTGAATTTCCTTTTTAAAATTCCATCTTTTAACGTGTTCACGGGTGCTGTAATGTTAGGTCAGAGGGATGGCCTTGGAATCTAGAGCAGGCGCATATATATCAGTAAGAGTTTTTTGTTGAAAAAAGCAGGGAGGTGACCTGATGGCAGTGGCTGGGAACATGGGCAGCTGAAGCCAAGGATCAGATGGGGGATGAGCCTGAGGCTCCGAGCATCTGGGTGCCAAAGAGAGCCACAGTGGAGACAGAGTGTGTCAGCCAGGAGGCTGGAATTCCCTCACTGTACGGAGAGGACACACCCCTAATTCCACCAGCTGTAGAACGTTAGGCAGAGCTCCATCCAGGCCTCCACAGAAAGGTCAGGAGAGATTAATGACACCTCAACCAGAGGCCGGTGGGGACTAGCAGGGAAGGAGGAGAGTCCCTTTTCTCCAAAGCTCAACCTTTTGAACCCAGACATCATTGTGGGAAAGAGGAGGGGAGAGAGGATCCTTTGAGAGGACAGGAAGATCCTTGACAGGAAATTCGAACTTTGAATGAACAGAATATTTACCTAAAAGCCTGAGTTAATTCAATAAAATCAAAAAGTCTACCAGCACACGCAGATTGATGTTGGAAGAAACAGTAGGGACTTTAAGTTGCTTAATGCCCAGCGTGTAGTTCCTAAGATAGAGCCTCATGTGCTACAAGCCTAAAATAAATATTTACTGACTCAAGAGCTCAAAATGAATTTCTAGATCTAGAAGGCAAGCAATTACTTTTGTTCAGGCTGATTCTTTCCCAGCCACGGAGGCAAATATTTTGAGAAACTTCAGTGTTACTTTCACACTTCACGTTCTTTGAAGCCATGTTAAGCAATCCATTTTGATGTTAGGGAAGGGACATTTCCTCATATAGCAACGCTCATATGATAGACCAAACTGCCACATGATTATCTGTAGATTAAAAACAAAAACCAGACATCCCTAATGTAATAATACTTTAAACACTTTATAGAATTATAAATTATACTAATAATTATAATGTTAATTATAATTAATTAATTTTTATAATTAATAATATTAATTATACACAATTTTTATAATTAAAGTAAAATTTTTATCAATATAAAAATGAAGGAGCCAAAAAGATTAGTATCTTTCTTCCTGATTAAGAATGATGCATTTGTTACGACTGTGTGTTTTTGCTTGCCATAGAGAGTAAATCTATTACCTGCTAATTCAGTTCTCTAGTGATGTTCCACATCTCAAAGGCAGGTTTTTAATTGTTACTCAGTTGCTTATTAAGGACGTCCTCTTACATCACTGGGATTTTCCACCTTCTTATAACTTTCCTACCATGTGGTGTTCTTACCAAAGTGACTTTGGTAAACAGCTGTCTCTTGAAGTTTGCATTTGTAAACTTTTTCCCTGTATACCTTTTCTTAGCCTTATCTGGTTCCTCTCAGACTCCCAAACCTGTAACATTGCTAATAGTGGCATACTGTCTGTAACAGTTGAAGGTAATGTGCAATTTCTAAAGCTCCTCTCTGTCCAGCATTCCAAGGGTTAAGATAGGATCTATGTAGATTGCTATAAGGCAAGTGACTCTCAACCTCTACTGCACATTAGAATCACCTGGGAAGCTTTTGAACCAACAGATGATTATAATGTGTAGCTGGGATTAAGAATCATAATCAAAATAAATCTCCAAGTAGAAACTTGCAAGACAGGAGTCAGTGAGCTATAGGGGGAGCTTCCTTCCTCTGTATACATCTTCCTTGTTCTACCTCCTCTCTTTGTCCCACCATATTTTTCTGGATGGAGAGCACGGTCCTGAAGTATGCCTCTGTGTAGCTATGCCATCTTTGGAGGCAGAGGAGGGAGGGATGGTAAAGAATGAGGGTGGAAAAAGTGTTGGGGGTGGGCTTCCCTGGTGGCGCAGTGGTTGAGAGTCCGCCTGCCGATGCAGGGGACACGGGATCGTGCCCTGGTCCGGGAAGATCCAACATGCAGCGGAGCGGCTGGGCCGGAGAGCCATGGCCACTGAGCCTGCGCGTCCGGAGCCTGTGCTCCGCAACGGGAGAGCCCGCGGCAGTGGGAGGCCCATGTACTGCAAAAAAAAAAAAAAAAAAAAAAAAAAAAGTGTTGGGGGTGAGTAGGGACAATACTATGATGGCCAACTAGACTGAAGGCTCCATCTTTCTACCCAACATCAGAGGATAATTTCAAAGTGAGAGGAAAGGATGTATATCCGAAGAACTAAAGATAAAATAGGGAGACAGAAGGTAGTTGTGACCAGTAGGTGGGTAAGAAAGGCAGCCTGGGGTGGAGAGGTCACCACGGTCATGGGATGCACTAGGGAAGCCTTTGAAGTGGTCCTCTTTCAACACCTGCACGTGGCTTTGGGCAGATCATTCCTTGGAGTGTTGCAGTTTGGAGTAGAAAAGCCACAGCTGCCCCGGGTTGTAGGAGGAACATCAGGAGAGTTCCAGAGGCCTGACTAGGGAATGTGGATATCCAGCCCCTGAACCTCCCGATCTCACCCCTTCCTCTACCTCCTGCCACACTATGGTAAGGACATTAAAGTTTGGGGAAAGAGCAGTGAATGGGTAAACGAATAGGAAGTTTCTCTGAGGAGAAAACCATTTCTCCTCCCTGGCCACTTGAAGTCCCCACGAGGATAAGCAGGGCCTATGCTTTGCTCCCCACGCCTCTGCTAACTTGAGTGGCTGATACCCCCAAGGAGAATGGGTTCTCAGGAATAATAACCAGACATGTGAGGAACACAACCACTTTATAAAGAAGATAGTAAAATAATGATTTATGCCAGATGAGCAGGATTAATGATACAGACTGAACAAAAGTTTGAAATAAACATAATAAATTTCCTCCAAGAGATAAAAGAGAAATAAGAATATGAAGTTTTATAGGAAATAATTGGTATGAAATATAATAGAGATAAAAACTTAACAAACATTGTGATGAAAGAGGAAGTATGAAGCTCTATATATTATATAGCAAAAATGTAAAAAATGAAGAGGCAAACATTCCCAGAATCAAACAGGGTAGAAAAAGAAATATCTCATATAAACAGATTATCATGGAATTTGAAAACATAAAAGAGAACATTCTTAAAGCTTGTAGAGAGAAAGAGCAAAACATTTATAAAGAAAACAGAATAAGACTGATACAAACGTTGGAAGAGAGACACAGGAAAGAGGAGGATAATGAAGTAATATTTCCTGGGTGCTGATAAAGAAAAACTTTGAACTTCGAATTTTATATCCAGTAATAATAATTTAAATTTGAATTGCTATAAAGATATTTTCAAATGCATAAGCCTCAGAAGATCTTCTGTGCAAAGATGAAAGCATTTTTGTAGGAAGTATAACAGCTGAGAGAGAAATTAATCCAGGAAGAATCTGGGCAATAAATGGGAAAGAGAAGATGGATAAATAATTTAGTGAAGGGACTTCCCTGGTGGCGCAGTGGTTAAGAATCCACCTGCCAATGCAGGGGACACGCGTTCAAGCCCTGCTCCAGGAAGATACCACATGAAGAGCAACTAAGCCCGTGCGCCCCAACTGCTGAGCCTGTGCTCTAGAGCCCACGAACCAGAACTACTGAGCCTGTGTGCCACAACTACTGAAGCCCACACGCCCAGAGCCTGTGCTCCGCAACAAAAGAAGCCACTGCAATGAGAAGCCCGCACACCGCAACAAAGGGTAGCCCATGCTCGCTGCAACTAGAGAAAGCCCGCGTGCAGCAACGAAGACCCAATGCAGCCAAAAATAAATAAATAAATAAATTTATTTTAAAAATAGTAATTTAGTGAAGATTAACAGAAACCATAAAGTATATTCATGACATTCCAGAACTATCAATAAGACAGAGGGAATTGGGGTAGGGAGAGACTAAGTGTGCCAAATCACTTGTCTTCCTTGAGGGTAAGATAGAGGTATGAAGTTTAAGAGATTAATCTTCAAAGAAGTAGAAGAAAATTTTATCCCTCCACAGGAAGGTAGAAAAGGAGAAAACATTATAGTTAAATAGAAAATTTTAAATAATATGGTAGAAGTAAGTTCTGGTATAATGGTCATAATGCCAAATACAAATAATGGTTTGAAACAGAGTGTTTCAGGTTAGAAAAAATAAAGGACCAGCAGTTATAATATATGCTTAAAGCGAAAGGTTACAGAACATTGGAATAAATAGACTGAAAACCACATATCACAAAAATATGAGCAGCAATTTTGTGTCAGACAAAGTAAAATTCAAAGATTAAAAAGTTATGAAAAAGAGTCATTAAATAATGGTTAAAAGGATAAGGATGCATGAAGTCATTAACATATCTTTAAAACACGTAAGCATAACTACTAGGAGAAAGAGATAAATCAATAATTATAGCTAGGGTTTCAACAAAGTCCTCTTAGAAATTGATAAGCAATCAGATGAAGTATAATTAGAGACAGAGGAGACCTTCAAGATGGCAGAGGAGTAGGACGGGGAGATCACGTTCTTCCCCACAAATACATCAAAACTACATCTACGTGTGGAACAACTCCTACAGAACGCCTACTTAATGCTGGCAGAAGACCTCAGACTTCCCCAAAGGCAAGAAACTCCCCATGTACCTGCGTAGAGCAAAAGAAAAAAGAAAATTCAGACACAAAAGAATAAGGGCAGGACCTGAGCCTCTGGGAGGGAGCTGTGAAGGAGGAAAAGTTTCCACACACTAGGAAGCCCCTTCACTGGCGAGGACGGGTTGTGGGGGGAAGCTTCAGAGCCACAGAGGAGAGAGCAGTAACTGGGGTGCAGAGGGCAAAGTGCAGAGACTCTCACACAGAGGATCGGTGCTGACCAGCACTCACCAGCCTGAGACGCTTGTCTGCTCACCCAGCAGGACGGGTGTGGGCTGGGAGCTGATTTTAAAAGGTATTGTTTTTTTACATTCCCTTTCTGATGTTTCATTGTTAAAGAAATGCAACCAATTTCTGTATGTTAATTTTGTATCCTGCTACCTTGCTGAATTCATTTATCAGTTGTAGCAGTTTTTGTGTGAAGACAGAAAATATTTGAATAATACATTGGGTTTGAACTAATAGATCTATTCAATATATAGGCATTGATACATTTTTTGTGTTTGTGGACACATGGAACAATTACAAAGAACTGACCATAAGGAAAGTCACAAAAGACTGATCAATAAAATTTAAGGAATTAACATTATACAGATTATATTTTCTAACTACAATGAAATAAAATTAGAATTCATAGCAAAACGGTGGTTAATAAAATCCCACAAGTCTGAAAACTAAACAAAGCAGGAAAAAGACAATATTGTGGAACTTTGAGTTAAAGAAACAATTATTAGGGGAACAATGAAATATTTAGAATCAAATAACAAAGAAATACATGTCAAACTGTGTGGGACAGAGCTAGAGCAGTGCTTAGAAGAAAAATTATAAAGCTCTTAATAAATCATTCTTTGAAAGGATTAATAAGATACATAGATTTCTTGTAAGTCTAACCTATATAAAAAGAAAATGCCAATAAAAAATAGTGAAAAGATAAAATAACTCAACAAAACAGGTGTCTAAAATTTAATTTGAAATTTAATTTTCAAATAGATAATATTTATTTGAAATTTAATTTTCAAATAAATAATATAGCCCAGATGAAATATATAAATTTATAGAAAAATAGAAAATTCTATGTTTTTCAAAAAAAAATAGAAAATTATTTCCTATTACTCACAAGAAATTTCCACCATATTTATGATGAATACGAGAAACCATTCTAAAAAGTATGTGGAAGAATAAAGTTTCATGAAACGTTAATTTTGAAAATAAGGAACAAAGTGAGGAGGTGTAACCATTAAGGAACAGTGCAATGTCATAGAAATAAAAACAGTGTGGGACTAGTTCAGGTATAGACAAGTAAACTAATGGAACAGAATACATAGGCCAAAAATGGTTCCATGTATATGCTGGAAGAGCAGATAAAAAAACGAACAAAAGAGATGTAGAGATATTTACAAGGGAGAAATATCTAACATGTACAGGAACAGATGCTCAAACTTAATAGTAATCAGAAAATGCATATTTAAATATGTATAAGATACCGCTTGATTCCCATTTGAATGGCAAAAATTAGAAAGTGGATGATACCAAATTTGTTCAAGATGTGGATAGATAGGAACTCCATTCCCTATTGGAGAAAGTGTAAATGGTTACAGCTATGCTGGAAAGAAATATCAGAGAAATAAAATATGTTTATACCTTACAGCCCAGTAATTATTCTTCTGAGGTGTATCTCAGAGAAACCCTTGCACAGGTCCATACAGGGACAGATACAAGGATGTTTGTCCTCACGATGTTCTCGGTAGTAGCGAAGGGAGGCCATCATTGTCGCTCACCACGGCAATATGAATAAGTAGAATGTGGATGAGATAATATGCACTAGTTAAAGGAAAAGCACCAGATAAACAAACTGCCAAATTGATCTTAAAAACAGTATTGAATTAACACAGCAAGAAACATGAGGGATTTATAGCTCAAAACTCTCTATGTACACTTAAACGTACACCCAACAACGATATAATCTACTAGGATATACAAATATTTGCAGGTTCTTGATAGCAAGCAACAGAAATGAACCCTAGCTGGGTTAATCAGAAAAGGAAATTATTGGAAGTATGTGAGGAGGGCTGGAAAACCAGGTTCTCAAGGTGAGCAGGTGCCGTTGGAGGCTGGGTGGCAGAAACTGCAGAGAACAGCCTGGTTGGATGCCGTCCTGAGCACCAATGCCAGACACTTCTGCTGACAAAAACCACTGCATTGAACCCTGGATACCACTGCTGTGAACTGAATGCAGTGCCTTATAACATTTGCTTGAGATTTAAGTTCCACTAGGAGCATCAGATTGGCTGAGTCCTAGCTGCTCAGAGGCAATGAGAACATTCTTGTAAATAGAAAGGGGAGTTTGGAAGTCAGCCATTCTATCAATAAAACTCTAATACAACAAAGTATACAATAAATATCTATGAGCCCATACTTACATAAATAAATGATTGAATAAATAAATGGGGAGGAAGAGAAAACCCACAGAGAAGAATTAACAATAATTTATGTAGATTCTCTGTCCTCAAAAATGTGGAGTACGACTCCCCATCTTTAAGGGTGGGCTGTGGGCATAGTGATTTCCTTCCAAAGAGCCCGGAGTATGGAAATAGGGATAAAAGAATCATTTTACAATAAAGAAACTTGACAAACACTACCTCGGCCAAGTGTTCAAAGTCAACATCAACAGTGATAAGTCATGCTAATAGCAAGAATGCAAGAAGATTGTTATTTTATCTCTGTGGTCTTCCTCTTAAAAAACCCATAACCCCAGGGTAATCAGGAGAAAAACATCAGACAAACTCCAGTTGGAGGACTGGAAATAATGATTAGCACTCCTCAAAACTGTCAGGCTCATCAGAAAGAAGGAAGCTTTGAGAAAGTATCACAGCCAGGAGGAGCCTAAGGATACATGACGGAATATAGTGTGGTACCCTGGATGGTATCTTAGCACAGAAAAAGTATAGTTGGCCAACACTAAGGAAATATGAACAAAGTATGGGTTTTAGTTAATAATAACTTATGAATATTATTTCATTAATTGTAACAAATTATAAGATGTCAGTAATAGGGGAAATTGGGCGTGGGTTATAGGGAACCCTCTGTATCATCTTTGCAATTTTTCTGTAAATCGAAAACAGTTCCCCCTCCAAAAGATAAAAAACTAGTACACCAGGCATAGAAAGGTTAAGTCATTTGTCAAAGATATAAAGTAGTAGGTGACAGAACTGGATTTCAAGTCTGTTCTCTTTCTAGTATACAGTATATTCTAGTATATTGAAATATATAATATATTCTAGTATATGGTGTCACCTCCTACATAATGATGATAGAAATGAATCAAAAACATCAAAAAGTCCCTCAAAATCAAAATGTTAGAATGAAAGTCACTATTAGATTAAATAGTTTCTAGTCCTCCCTCCCAGTGCCTCCCCACTCCCCATCGCTCTCTCATCTGAGATTCCCATAATACTCGTACTTACCTCTATAGTATCACTTTACATTTTGCACATAGCATTCTAATGCCTGTTCACACATCCCTCATTCCCATTAGGCTGCCATGTCTTCAAGGGCAATGATCAATATTATTTACTTGTGTATTATAGAGTTGGGCACATGGTAGGCACTCAATGAAATTTTGTTGAATGAACAAGTTAATGAATGAATAAAAGGAAGACTGACTATAGAAAACCACCTTGACTTGAAGATCGAGGCATCAAGCCATTAGTCCTTGAAGAGAGGGTAAAAAGGAGTCCACATATGACCTAGGTGAGAACTGAAACTAAAAATAAAGAAATTTTTACTGTTTTTGTTTGAGTTCAACTGAGAAAACAATTTGCCGTTTGCTCTCTGTCTGCGTAAATAGAAAGGCCAACAAGGACAGCTGCAAGCATATCAAATGATACTGGAAAAGATTCTATCACTTGAGTTGTTGTGAAAATATGGCTAGATGACCAGACAAGGCCAAAAAGAGTGGGCTGTGAGCCAAAGCACAAAATACGAAAATGATTTCTTAACAGTCAATCCACAGAGGTTCTCTGTAGAAAGTAATTTTTATCAAGGACACCATTCAGCTTTCAGCTTTTTGAAAGTCTGCCAACCCCCCAAATTTCAATATGTTCAAACAATCTGGCATGCATTAAGTGACTAGGTCAACAACACTTGGATGAAAACCTAAATGCTTAAGGAAATGGCGGATTTTTCCCTATAATTTTTCTTCCCACATTATGTAAAAAGGAATTTTGGTTCAGAAGAAGTAGAAAGAAAAATTTCACTCAGGCCCAGTTGGATAATATTTGTTGGGATTAGAATTGCTACTTTAAACAGAAATGTGTTCTTAAAACATCACAGTCTAAAAAATACCTGGGAAAATGCTTTATTTGTTAAGAATAGAGTCATACTCAATGTACGGAACCTGCAAAATACTAAAATGAGACAATCAAAAATAGTAGCAATGCTGTCCAAGCATCTTAAAACGCCAGAAAGATCACTTATAATCTTAGACTTAATTTTACACTATAATGAAGAGAAAATTATACCAGGAGGGAAGATATTGATGACAAAGCTCCCTTTCCTGCCATTCACCTTCATTCAAGTCAGAGTCTAACGAATTACTATGTCTTTTACTGGAAATATGAATAGTGAGTATTTAAAGAGCTACTTTTGACACAAAAACAGAGTAATGGAAGAGTGTAGGCAATTTCTTACATTTGGCTCAGAATATCTTTGTCCCATTTATTATCACGTTCCCTTTTATTTCTGAATTTAAAAAAAAGCTGCACATACTGTTTATGGTACTTAGCCAGTTTGGGTCCTATCTGAGTTGTGGAAGCTTCGCAGAAAGCATATAGTAATAAAAGACAGAGACAAGTTGGTTATTAGCAAAGTGACACTTTTCTGCTTTGTGAAACACTCTATAATAGGAGGATTCTCAGGATTTCTTTTTTTTTTTGAAGATGTTGGGGGTAGGAGTTTATTAATTTATTTATTTTTGCTGTGTTGGGTCTTCGTTTCTGTGCGAGGGCTTTCTCTAGTTGTGGCAAGCGGGGGCCACTCTTCATCGCGGTGCGCGGGCCTCTCACTATCGCGGCCTCTCTTGTTGCGGAGCACAGGCTCCAGACGCACAGGTTCAGTAGTTGTGGCTCACGGGCCTAGTTGCTCCGCGGCATGTGGGATCCTCCCAGACCAGGGCTCGAACCCGTGTCCCCTGCATTAGCAGGCAGATTCTCAACCACTGCGCCACCAGGGAAGCCCCAGGATTTATTTTTTTTTAATGAAGTGAAGCTGTGTTCTCCCATGTGGGGTTTCCTCCATCTATCCATTCACAAACACATCCATCCTCATTTATCTGTGAATCCAACAATATTTATTGGGCTTTGGTTATATGCAAGGCACCATACAAAGTGAGGGCTACTAAAAGGGTACGGCACAGAAGAGGCAGCACATTCTGGTGATTACAAGCATAGCCTCAGGAGAAGAGCGCATGCATTCAAATCCTCACTAGCTGTGTAATCTTGAACAAGTTACTTAGTCTCTTTATATTTCAGTTTCTTCATCTTCATGGCTTATTGTGAGGATTAAACAGGTTAATGGATTTCAAAGTACTCAGAAGAAGGCCAAGCACCCGATATGCATTAGTCATCACTATTCACTGGAACATCTTAAATACCTTGCCAGAATTTTCCCCTTTAGGGGCAGAATGGCAACTTTCTGATAACAGGGTTTGTATTAAGAGCAGATGAATTTTAAAGGATAAAATACTAAACTAGAGCCTTTACTACACCTTTTCCGGGGCTGGAATTCTGTAATTCATGAGTCCCTCTCTTCCCCAGATACTCTTCAGGCTAGAGGCCTTCCAACCCAGAGTCTCAGTCCTCTGGTTTCTGATTCAGTCCTGACCAATACAGCAAAGAGTAAGATCTCGAGGTAGTCTTCTCGACCTCTGCCTGGTATGTGACAGGGAAGGGCATTTGCCTGTCAGCCAAGCTTCGGCCTCCTTGCAAGTTGGCTCAGTAAACATGATGACTCCTGCCTTGGTTTTCTGGTGAGCGCTCTTCTTCACTGGATTAGGAGCTCTAGTCTGAACCTCAACTGAATTGATTCTTCATGTAGATTTTGCTAGGTCTTTGCCCGGAGAAGGTTGGACTTTGTTACCTATGCCTTCAACCTCACACCAGATTCTGCTGGAAATAGATGAAGTCCTGAAATCACTGGCCTCAGCTATCCCTGCTGAGAACTCTTTTCCATTCCATAGTCCCCCAGGGAGACTGTGAAGGGGCTTTTAGCCTACTCTTAAGCAGCATTCCTGCTAGCTTCGTTAGTTTCCTCAGCCTTGGTCTCAGGACTGTTGAGCTATGATAATCCCCTGCACATGTACACCGAAACATCGTCATATCAGACTTTTAAAAACAGACAATATATGTGTTGAAATCCTTTGATACCTTAGAAATTAAATGGATAGATTAAACATGCCACATGAAAGAGTATGGATTCAAAAATTTCATGACCATCTCCATGGATTCAATCCAACAAGTAGAATTTACTAAGGGTATTGAGAATCTAGTCTTTCATTTCAGTTCTAAAAATCCAAGTCCATAAGTACAGGGTAAGGGAGATCCTGTTAACAACATGTATAAAGCATTTTGAAGTTTTATCTGCCAAAAAATTTAATTCTAGTCTGAAGTGTGACTGCATAATGGCTCCCAGAGATTTTCAAGTCCTAACTCCTAGAACCTGTGAGTGTTCCCTTATATGGAAAAGGGACTTTACAGATGTGATTAAATTAAGGATCTTGAGATGGGAAGATTATCCTGGGTTACTGAAATAGGCCTTAAATGTAATTATTGCAAGAAGTATCCTTATAAAAAGGACACAGAGAGAGATTTGACTACGGAAAAGAGAAAATGCAATGTGACAACAGAAGCATGGGGAGAAATGCAATGTGATACGAGGAGCGGGTCACTAGCCAAGGAACATAGGTGGTCTCCAGAAGCTAGAAAAGACAAGAAAAAAGGTTGTACCTCAGAGCCTCCAGAAGGAACCAACCCTGACAACACCTTGATTTCACCCCTATGAGACTCATTTTGGACTTTTTAAGAAGACCGATAGCATGGAAAAAATGTTTATAAGTACAAAAGGGACATAAAATTGTATATACAGTGGAACAGCAATTATGTAAACACACCAAGAACCTATGCACAGTAACGTCTAGAGGAACATTTAAACCAAAAGATTTTGGACTTCCAGAGCTGTAAGAGAATACGTTTGTGTTATTTTAAGCCACCAAATTTGTGGCAATTTGTTATAGCATTTATATAAAACTAATATGTAAAGCAATTATACCCCAATAAAGATGTTAAAAAACAAACAAACAAACAAAAAACTAATATGGACTCCAATTCTATTCCAGTTGGATCACGTCTGAATTAATAAATTCCATTTGAGTCATTGCATATCAAGAAGGATGTAAGTTTTTTGGAGTGACTCAATTACAAAGAAACTCCAAACCATATCATGAGAGGAATGTTGGAAATAATTGTTTCTACTTAAGAAGCTGTGAGCATTTTGAGATTTCAGATATTTTGAAAGTAATCCTGTGGAAAAGGAATTAACTTGCCTTGGATGTCCCTAAATGATGAAACTAGTGCCACAGTTTGTAGTTTCACATTTATTTGTATGATTATTTCTTTACCGTGCTTCTCCTCCACTGTTCTTTAAGTTTCATGATGGCAGAGATCAGATTTGGTCACCATTTTATCCCCGGTGCCTAACAGGAATAGGAGCCACTCAGAAAAAGAGAACTGAACGAGATTTTTTTTTAATCCTCAACTGTGGGAGTTAGTGTACAAGATAGGTTGTTATAACAAAGAGAGTTAAATAATAGTGGTTTACCCAGGAGAGAAATCTTTTTCCTCTCTTCCAAAATAGTCAAAAGGGAGGTGAGCATTCCTGGGCTGGAAAGCGCCCAGATTTCTTCCATCTTACTGCTCTGCCATGTCTGGTGTCTTTCTTGGCCATGTGGTTGGTACTGGCTTGCCTCCTGTCAGCATTCTAGCTGGTGGGAAGAATAAAGTAGCAGGCAAGCTTATCAAGGAGGTGGCACCAGAATTGCATACATCACTTCCATCCACATATCACTGTCCACGCGTTACATGTTCACACTCCACTGCAAGGAAAGATATAAGATACCTCGATAAGGTTGATCGAGATGTGCCCAGTTAAAAGGTGGGGGAATCTATTACTAAGACTGGATATTGAGGGACACTCTGCAGCAATCTTTTCTCCATCCCAGAAGCAGTAAATTAAAATGAAAGAGACATTTCCTCATTTATTCTAGGTTCTCCATCCCTTTCCCTAAATGTTTTCTTTCTTTCCTTTTCAAACAATCCCTGGGCAGGTAATATTTATGTGATTTATAGGCTAAATTCTCACTGTTCTTAAAAACTGATAATCATCTTTTCTATTACAGTAATTTAAAATATGCATATATACATACTAAAATGATTGCCACCATTAAATGTATTTAAACCATGCAAATTACTGTAATTAATTGATATTATTTTCTTTATTTTACATTGGTAATCCAGATTCATTGGCATATTTTTAGAAAAGTGATTCTATTCCATTGCATGCAGAGTTGTTATTCAGAGGTGTTCTATTAAACCAAGTGTCACTACATTAATGCACAGAATCAAGAGATGAACTTTCTACCAGATACTCTAGCAGGCAGCAGTTATCATTAAATCCTTTTATAACGTACCTATCTTTAATTTATGAAAAATAAGATGAAGATAATGAGCAGAGGTTTATTATGGCTGAATTGTAAGTGATCTGCTTTTTGAAGAATTCTGCATTTGAACTTTTGGAGAAATTCTTTTATACGTATAAATTGTAGTGGTAAATTCAGAACCATTCTCCAGGAAATTTTTTCAGCTCTACCTTCAAAATATAGCCAAAATCTAACTCCTTTTGACTACTTCCGCTGCTTTCATATCCCAGTCCATGTCACAATCACCTTTGACCCAGATCCTTACTGAAACCTTCTACTTGGTCCCTCTGCTTTAATCCCTTTTATAGTCTATTATCTATATGGTACGCAAAGTGATTATTTAAAAATCTAAATCAGACTAAGTCCCTCCAATGTCTTCTCATCTTACTTAGAATAAAATCTCACATCCTTGCCATGGTCTGCAAAGCTCTATTGTATTAGTCATCAATTGCTACAGAACAAATTACTCCCCAAATGTACTGCCTTTAAAGAAGAACAACCATTTATTATCTCTCACAGTTTCTGTGAGTCAGAAATTATGGCGGGGCTTCACTGGGTGGGTCTGACTCAGGATCTCCCATGAGAGGCAGTCATGATGTCATCTGGGACTGCAGTCATGTGACGCTCACTCACATGGCTGGCAAGTTAAAGCTGGCTTTTGACCAAGGCCTCAGTTCCTCACCACATGGACTCTCCTTGGGACTGTTGAATGCCTTCATCATGTGACACCGACTTTCCCCAGAGAGACTGCTTCCACAGTGAGCCAAGTGAAAACCTCAACGTCTTTTATTGTAAGTCAAACACCATTATCTCCGCAGCATCCTACTGGCTGCATAGGTCCCTCTATTCATTGTAGGAATGGCTAGCACAACAGTGTAGGGATCAGAGGTGGGTCCTAGTGGGACAATCCTGGAGGCTGCCTTTCTGATTTCATCTCCCATCACTCTCTTTCTCACTTCTATTTCCCACACTACCTCTTTGCTCTTTATTAAACAGATTATGTGCATCCTCTCCTCAGGTCTTACATTAAGCTGTTCCAACTGTCAGGCTCACTGCTTCTGCAGATATTCACATGGCTCTTTCCCTCACTTTATTCAGGTTTTTGTGCACATGTAACCTTAACACAGGACCTTTTCCTGACTCACCTTGTCAAAAAAAAAAAAAAAAAAAAAGCCTCACTCCCAGTCCAAGCCAAACTCCCAGTTTTTCCTGCTTTGTTTTTCTTCCCTAAACCTCTCATCACCCAACGTATTATATATTTGTTCACTTATTGTCTGTCTTTCCCTCTGAGAATAAGGACCTGGGTCATTACTGTATCTCCAGTGTCTAGAATAGTGCCTGCATATATTAGTGCTCACTAGGTATTTTTGAATGAATGAATGGTTAATGAATTCTGTGTTCATGAATTCTTTGTAACATCCAAATAAATCTCTGAACATATATAGAAAGAGCATTCTTTAGATTCATCCTTGGCCCAGGCATGGTGGGTACTGCTTAATTTAATAATATAGATAAAAGAACTTCTATCAAATCACTAAATAATTTTTTAAAGACACTTAGGATAAGAAAAATTAAATACAAGGCTGCATTGGAAGTATACTAAAACAAGAATTATGTATGTTTAATTTTGGTCTTGATTGTTCCTTCTTTATATAGGAACAGGGTTTATAGTCTCAGTGAATTATTTAGTAGATTTAGGGAATTATTTACAGTGTAGCAGTCAAAAAATTTAAAAATTTAGGATTATGTACAATATCTTGGCGAGCAAAGAAGATGCTGAATTCTCCCGTAATTTCACAATGATATAGTATGTGATTTTTAGAATTATAATGAAGAAAATATCTGGGCAGAAAGTAAGGGCTCCTCTGTAAGGGACAAGAGATATGAGCATGTCACCTGCTTTATCAGTGGAGATATTTTGTTTGAAGAAGTTACAGCATTTGTCTCCCCGAATTAACCTTTTCTTGAGTCTCTCAAGTTTTAGGTCGGAAAGTTTGTTTACTTGCTCTAAGTCATTTTACATTGGTCCCAAAGGAAATTGTCCCTGAGGAACTCCTGAAATAACATATGCATGCTCTTTTCATCTCTGTATAGAGAAACTAAAATATTGGGTAGATTTAAATAATTACATTTTTCTTTTGCGGTTCTACCCCTCATTTTAGTCTGAAGGACATTTGAAATGATCTTGAACATGATACCACCCTGTGAGAGACCTGAGAGGTTGGGAAACCTCAGCTTGGTTTACAAAACATTAGGTCACATGGTCATGTGATCCATTGCTCACATCCCTTAATTTTCCCTGTTCTTCAGAAACTGCTGAGAGACTAGTTGAGGAAACAAGAAGATAGAATTTGTTTTCTGTGAAGCAGTTAAATTGAAGTTAACTTCCTTGTGTTCCCTTCTGAAAAATGTGGTGTCAGTAGCTAATGTATCATTGGAAACCACTGCAGTTTCACTCTGGAGAGAGAGGCTTGCTCCACGTGGAGGTTGCTGAAGTGTGTTCATCCACACCAGACACATCAGTTCTATTATCTCCCCAGAAAAGTAAAAAACAAGCAAGAGAAAAAGGAGAGAAAAGAAAGAAAGAAAGGAGGGAAGAAGAATGAACAAGAGAGAGAGAATTCTAATTAATATGGAAAAGTTCTTTGGAGTTATTTAATAAGTCTAGTCCATTTTATCAATAGATGGATTTAAAGTCATTTAGTTACTTGAATTTCAAAAGGACCTCACTGAAAGGGCAGTCACCGTCATAATGTGGAACTTTGCTAAAGACTCCAATGACCTAGTTAGAATCAAACTACAGAATGTATTATAGTTCTTCTGGTTTCTCAGTTCTGAATATCTTTCTTTAGGAGTTTTTCCTCCTTTCACATTCCCTGGCTAGGGCCTTATGGAAGATGCTATCACAAATGATAGGAGAAACTATAATGGAGGTACAAATAGAAGCTTTTTTATCCATGGCATTTTATAGGCAAATAACTTATCATTCTTACTGAATTTTGTATATTATTGTTATTATGGACTGAATTTTGCATCCCCCCCATTCACATGTTGAGGGCCTAATCCCCAATGTGATGGTATTTGGAGATGGACCGTTGAGAGACAATTAGGTTAAATGAGGTCATGAGAATGGAGCAACCCATGATGGAATTAGTGACCCTAGAATAAGATGGAGATCAGTGCCCTCTTTTTGCCTTGTGAGGAAACAGCCATTTGCAAGCCAGGAAGGGGCCCTTGCCAGACACTGATCTGCCCACATGGTGATCTTGGATTTCCCAGCCTCCAGAACTATGAGAAATAAATGCTATTCAAGCCACTGTCTGTGGTACTTTGTTACAGCAGTCGAAACTGACTAAGACAATTTTCTTTGGCAGTGCATGTAGAATAATTGAAAAACACCATTTGGGCCTCCAGATCTCTAATAGAAGCAAGAATTCAACAAGATGAAAGGAATTATCTTTTAATAGTTTTATAGGTTCTTATTTTATAAGGCCCTCATAAACTTAAAAGCAAAAACAGTCTTTAACATAGAACAAGGGCACAATTCTTCAGAATGATTATAGTACTAAATTGAAAAATAATCTAGAGGATGCAATAAGTGTTATTAGTGGCAATAATAGCTGTCATCATTATCTATGATAGATACTTATAGACTGTTCACTGAATGTACCGAATTTTGCTCCTTAGAATTCCCTTTGTCACTGAGTCATTTGCTAAGATGAGCTGGGCAGGGTATCTGAATCCCTTTGGTAGGATTTTAAAAACACGTATAGCTTTCCTCCAGGACTTTATACACCTAGCAGGTCCCCTCATCCATCATGAGATCCCTGTTCGGGTGACCCACTGGTAATGGTGAGATGTGTCGTATCTTTTGATGTGCTGGGGTGGAAAAAAATTAAGAATAGGTTTCTACAACCAAAAGAACTGCTACTTCTGTTCCGTCTATTTCATTATTGCAGTTTGGGTCAGTTGGGTTATAAACCAACACCTCTCCATCCTGTTCATTCCTGTCTCAAGACAGACTGATGATAACTGCAATGTAAATACACAGCTGATCTCCTGCCGCTCTTTAATACAACTGGACTGCTTCTCCTTACCATCGGTTTATCTGATCCAGAAAATAGTAATTTATTTTTAGACTGATCTTCGAAAACCCAAATCAGGAGAGAAAATATCATGCAAAAAAATTCATATGATGCATTCCAGAATGATAGAGAATTAGTCACTATTTGGTATTCTTTGTCAATACCATCCTTGAACACAGCTTGAACTTGAAGTTAACTCTTTTTTGCAAATTGTGTCCTTATACTCTTCTAGATAATTTCAGAATGTATCTTCTACTTTTACTACCAATTGGTAATATGCACACACACTGTATTCTCAGAATCTACTTTAACCTAATTCTAATTGTGCATAATCAAGGTATCCCCCCAAAATCATTGCATATTAATTTTGCCTTATGTGTTTTATGTTGTACCTACAAACAGAATTAATTAAAGAAACTTGAAATAAGAAATACCAGAAATTCAAAATCACTAAGTCAACATACTTATTTTTACTCAGATGATAAATGTTGAAATATTTTCAAAGCTGGAACACATAATATTTATATAATTACACAATGTTTCAATAATTATTTACATGTAGCCCAAATTAAAGGATTGTGTACATAATTTATTTACTTGTTTATTTAAAATGTTCTATGGCATAAACTCATTAGCATAGTGTATTTTTTAAATAAATTTATTTATCTTTGGCTGCTTTGGGTCTTCACTGCTGTGCGCGGGCTTTCTCTAGTTGTGAAGAGCAGGGGCTACTCTTCGCTGCAGTGTGCAGGCTTCTCATTGCGGCGGCTTCTCTTGTTGCAGAGCACGGGCTCTAGGTGCATGGGCTTCAGTAGTTGTGGCACGCAGGCTCAGTAGTTGTGGCTCCTGGGCTCTAGAGCACAGGCTCAGTAGTTGTGGCGCACGGGCTTAGTTGCTCTGCAGCATGTGGGATCTTCCTGGACCAGAGATCGAACCCGTATCCCCTGCAATGGCAGGCAGCTTCTTAACCACTGCACCACCAGGGAAGCCCAACATAGTGTATTTTTAAAGTTCACATGAAAGTTAGGGTTGCCATGCAGTTAAAACTTGGGGTTAGTTCTCATCAGTCATCTATGGGAGTCAGTAAAGTGGGTACCTGGGTTTAACCCCAAAACTACCAGTCATTAGCTATGGTCAGGTTACTTAATTCACTCTGTGTCTGCATTTCCTTATCTGTAAAATGAGGCTAATACCAATACCTAATTCACTGCATTGTTGTGAAAACAGTCCAACAACTGATTTGACTTCATGATTGTATGTTATTTTAATGACCTTATTTTAATGAATAAATATTTGAGAACACTTTCATATTACTAATGCAAACAGGGACTTTACAAGACCATTTTTTCCACCTGCATAAAAGCATCAATAATTGAGAGAATTAAGTGAATGATTGTCCCTTCTCCCTAAAATAATCTAAACAACCCCCTTGATTTTAGTTCTGGTAAAAGTGACCCTCCCTCTGCCTCCCCAAATCTTACAGGAATTATTTGAATACAGAGATTGTAAATAAGAAATCATAAAGCTATTTTTTTTTAAAGAGTACAGACTTTGGAATCAATAGGCCTGAATTTTGAGGAGCTTCCTCTTCATAATAGTGTGATTTGGGGGCAAATTCATTAAATTCGAAATATGGTAATGAGTTTAGTGTAGGTAAATTCTGACAAGTGGCAGGCACTCAGTATATAATAGTTCTTATGAAACCATAAATCCTTTTTTCTGACTGTCTTAATACTTTTATTTTATGAGAACTTTGTGTGAGATATGAAACTTAAATAATCCATTGCCTTAAATTTATAAATTTTTTGTTCCTTAATTATTATTTTAACAGTATTCATTGTCATTAAAATTTGCCTAGCATACAAAGATGATATGCTATGTGTAATTATATTTTCTAGACTAATTATTCTGTTGAGGATTATGAAATATCAAAAGAAAGTTATATCATTGATTTAATTGTTGCCTAAGTCTAAAATATATACAGGGATATATAGATGAAATGGAGAAACAGGAAAATGGGAAGATCAATGGATGGGGAGATAATGCAGCCTCTATGAGGCGATGGGGCAAAAAACATGTGAAGCCATAAATTCTGTCCTGAGGGAAACAGAAGCTATAATCCATGCTAGATATGCCAAGAGACTAAATGGTACAGTGTCATGTGATTCATTCTGGAGGTCCTGTGGATTTTGTTGCAGTGATTTAGAAAGGGGTTGATCTTAAGTAGTTTTGCTCCCAGTAAAAGACTGTTGGCTGGTTCATTAAACAAAAATCAAAGTTTATCTTGAAAAACAAGGCCATTTATCTGGGGATTTCTCAAATACATGGTAACATACAACTTTGAATGTGCCATTCATGGAGACATTTTTGAACAGCTCTTTTCAGTGAACCAAATTTGGCATGTTAAACAGCCTATAGAAAGGTCTGTGAAACTATCACTTGTAAATGAAATCTTGGAAGCTGTTTCTTGGATATATACTGTTTTTTGTTTTTTGGGGTTTTTTTGTGGTACGCGGGCCTCTCACTGCTGTGGCCTCTCCCGTTGCGGAGCACAGGCTCCGGACGCGCAGGCTCAGCGGCCATGGCTCACGGGCCCAGCCGCTCTGCACGGCACGTGGGATCCTCCCGGACCTGGGCACGAACCCGTGTCCCCTGCATCGGCAGGCGGACTCTCAACCACTGTGCCACCAGGGAAGCCCGGATATATACTTTTATAAAGCTGTTTCTTGGTTATATACTTTTTTGAAAGATAGGAAATCATAACCCTACGTAATTAACTTAGTCTGCACACATACCAGCTCCTGCTCAAGAGAGGAGGAGCTGTGCCAATGTTTTATTGGCAGATTCAAGGACTAAGAGAAATGCCACTTTGAGAAACTATGGCATTTATGAGCCATAAGAATAAAGCCTAAAGAATTGAGAGTCGATGTTATGCATTGATTAGATGTAGGAGTTCCAAAAATGCAAAGTTTGCTGCACTATTCATGAATTATAACCCAATATGCATATTTATGCTGGTTATGTTGCTTCCACAATATTTTCTTTCCAAAATCTTTGCCAAAGTTGTAAGGCCCAGCAGTTACCATGATCACACAGCTGATGTTGCTAGAAGCTTGGTGGTGAACGAACAGTAGAAGCTTCTATTCTTCATCACATGGAAGTTGCAATAAATTCTGTAAGGAAGCAACTGATTTCTGTCACCTGTAATTGATGTCCAGGGTATTCAGTTCCATTGAGCCAATTCTGGCTATTAAGTAAAAAGAAACACATAATCAGAGGAAACCGGCGTTACTTTTAGGGATAAATGTTTAAAATATCAACCATATAATAAAGTATAAAAATAAAATACGAAGCTATTGTTCTGGATGGAGCAAGACTCACTGAAGAAAAACGTAGTGATGCTAATGTTCATGTGGCAGGAACGACAGAAATGCTTCTCTTCCTCCTCCCTTCTAACACATATTCGCTGGTCACATTTGAATCTTTGGGTCCATGATACCTAGTACCCTAAAAGACAGAATGAACACAGTCCCCTTACCTTTTCCAAGCACCACACAAACCTTGATTCATGTCCCTACAGCTGACTCTGCCCCTGCCTCTGGAAGTCTATAGCTAGCAACTCATCATGAAACCACTGTATTAAAGCATTTTTTCTTTTCTTATTATTTTAAAATTAATTAATTTTTTGGCTGCGTTGGGTCTTCATTGCTGTGAGCGGACTTTCTCTAGTTGCGGCGAGCGGGAGCTACTCTTTCGTTGCGGTGTGCAGGCTTCTCATTGCAGTGGCTTCTCTTGTTGTGAAGCACGGGCTCTAGGCATGCGGGCTTCAGTAGCTGTGGCATGCAGGCTCAGTAGTTGTGGCGCACGGGCTTAGTTGCTCCGTGGCATGTGGGATCTTCTGGACCAGGGCTCAAACCGTGTCCCCTATATTGGTAGGCAGATTCTTAACCACTGCCCCACCAGGGAAGTCCCAAAGCATTTTTTCATATATAAAAAATAATATATCATCACTGTAGGAAAATTGAGAAAGACTGAAAAGTATAAAGGAAATAGAAATCATCCATAAGCCCATCATCTAGAGATATCCAATATTATATTTTAATATTTTTTCTTTTCAGTCCTTTTATGTGTATGTATATTTTTCTTTTACAAAACTGAAATCATACTTATATCTTTTTTTTTTACCTTGGTATAATATCAGAAACGTTTTCTTTTTTAAATTTATGTATTGTTGATTTACAATATTAGTTTTGGGTTTGTGGTATAGGGATTCACTATTTTTGCAGCTTATACTGTATCAGAAGTTATTACAAGATAATGGTTATAATTCCCTATGCTATATGATACATCTTTGTTGCTTATCTATTTTATACATAGCAGTTTGTAACTTTAATCCCTACCCCTAATTTGTCGTTTCTCCCTTCACTATCCCCTTTGGTAACCACAACTTTGTTTTCCATATCTGTAAGTCTGTTTCTGTTTTGTATATACATTCATTTGTATTATTTTTTAGATTCCACTTATCAGTAATATACAGAATTTGTTTTTGTCTGACTTATTTCACTAAGCATAATATTCTCTAGGTCCAACCACATTGCTGCAAATGGCAGAATTTCATTCTTTTTATGGCTTAGTAATATTCCATTGTATGTATACATATAATACATCTTCTTTATCCATTTGTCTGTTGATGGGCACTTGGGTTGCTGCCATGACTTGGTTGTTGTAAATAGTGCTGCCATGAACATCGGGGTGCATGTATCTTTTCAGATATATACCCAGGAGTGGAATTGTTGGATTGTATGGTAGTTCTATTTTTAGTTTTTTGAGGAACTTCCATACTGTTAGTGGCTGAACCAATTTACATCGTGTTCCCCTTTCCCATATCCTCACCAATGTTTGTTACTTGCAGACTTTGTTTTTTCATTTTCTTTTATTTATTTATTTATTTATATACAGCATGTTCTTATTAGTTATCTATTTTATACATATTAGTCTATGTATGTCAATCCTAATCTCCCAATTCATCCCCCCACACCCCCACCCTGCTTCTGCCCGTTTTGTGTCCATACATTTTTTCTCTACCTCTGTGTCTCTATTTCTGCCTTGCAAACCAGTTCATCTATACCATTTTTCTAGATTCCACATATATGCATTAATAAGTGATATTTGTTTTTCTTTTCCTGACTTACTTCACTCTGTATGAGTCTCCAGGTCCATCCACACCTCTATGAATGACCCAATTTTGTTCCTTTTTATGGATGAGTAATATTCCATTGTCTATATGTACCACATCTTTATCCATTCATCTGTCGATGGGGACTTAGGTTGCTTCCATGACCTGGCTATTGTAAATAGTGCTGAAATGAACATTGGGGTGCATGTCTCTTTTTTAATTATGGTTTTCTCTGGGTATGTGCCCACTAGTGAGATTGCTGAGTCATATGGTAATTTTATTTTTAGTTTTTTAAGGAACCTCCCTACCATTCTCCATAGTGGATGTATCAATTTACATTCCCACCAACAGTGCAAGAAGGTTCCTTTATCTCCACACCCTCTCCAGCATTTGTTGTTTGTAGATTCTCTGATGATGCCCATTCTAACTGGTGTGAGGTGATACCTCATTGTAGTTTTGATTTGCATTTCTCTAATAATTAGTGATGTTGAGCAGGTTTTCATGTGCTTCTTGGCCATCTGTATATCTTCTTTGGAGAAATGTCTATTTAGGTCTTCTGTCCATTTCTGGATTGGGTTTTTTTTTTTTAATATTGAGCTGCACGAGCTGTTTATATATTTTGGAGATTAATCCTTTGTCTATTGATTCGTTTGCAAATATTTTCTCCGTTTCTGAGGGCTGTCTTTTTGTCTTGTTTGTAGTTTCCTTTGCTGTGCAAAAGATTTTAAGTTTCATTGGTTCCATTTGTTTATTTTTGTTTTTATTTCCATTAGTCTAGGAGGTGGGTCAAAAAAGATCTTGCTGTGATTTATGTCAAAGAGTGTTCTTCCTATGTTTTCCTCTAAGAATTTTATAGTGTGCTGTCTTACATTTAGGTCTTTAATCCATTTTTAGTTTAGTTTTGTGTATGGTGTTAAGGAGTGTTCTAATTTCATTCTTTTACATGTAGCTGTCCAGTTTTCCCAGCACCACTTATTGAAGAGACTGTCTTTTCTCCATTGTTTATCCTTGCCTTCTTTGTTGTAGGCTAGTTGACCATATGGGTGTGGGTTTATCCCTGGGCTTTCTGTCCTGTTCCATTGATTGATATTTCTGTTTTGTGTGCTAGTACCGTAGTGTCTTGATTACTGTAGCTTTGTAGTATAGTCTGAAGTCAGGGAGTCTGATTCCGCCAGCTCCGTTTTTCTTTCTCAAGATTGCTTTGGCTATTCAGGGTCTTTTGTGTCTCCATACAAATTGTAAGATTTTTTTGTTCTATTTCTGCAAAAAATTATATTGGTAATTTGATAGGAATTGCATTGAATCTGTAGATTGCTTTGGGTAACATAGTCATTTTCACAAAATTGATTCTTCCATTCCACAAATATGGTATATCTCTCCATCTGTTTGTGTCATCTTTGATTTCTTTCATCAGTGTCTTATCATTTTCTGAGTACGTCTTTTACCTCCTTAGGTAGGTTTATTCCTATGTATTTTATTCTTTTTGTTGCAATGTTGAATGAGATTGTTTCCTTAATTTCTCTTTCGATCTTTCATTGTTAGTGTATAGGAATAGAAGAGATTTCTGTGCATTAATTTTGTATCTGGCAACTTTACCAAATTCATTGATTAGCTCTAGTAGTTTTCCAGTGGCATCTTTAGGATTCTCTATGTATAGTATCATGTCATCTGCAAACAGTGACAGTTTTACTTCTTTTCCAATTTGTATTCCTTGTATTTCTTTTTCTTCTCTGATTGCCATGGCTAGGACTTCCAAAACTATGTTGAATAATAGTGGTGAGAGTGGACATCCTTGTCTTGTTCCTGATCTTAGAGGAAAAGCTTTCAGTTTTTCACCATTGGGAATGATGTTTGCTGTGGTTTTGTCATATATGGCCTTTATTATGTTGAGGTAGGTTCCCTCTATGCCCACTTTCTGGAGAGTTTTTATCATAAATGGGTATTGAATTTTTTCAGAAGCTTTTTCTGCATCTATTGACATGATCATATGTTTTTTATTCTTCATTTTGTTAATATGGTATATCACATTGATTGATTTGCATATATTGAAGAATCCTTGCATCCCTGTGATAAATCCCATTTGATCATGTTGTATGATTCTTTTAATGTGTTGTTGGATTCTGTTTGCTAGTATTCTGATGAGGATTTTTGCATCTATATTCATCAGTGATATTGCTCTGTAATTTTCCTTTTTTGTAGTGTCTTCATCTGGTTTTGGTATCAGGGTGATGGTGGCCTCGTAGAATGAGTTTGGGAATGTTCCTTCCTCTGCAGATTTTTGGAAAAGTTTGAGAAGGATGGGTGCTAGCTCTTCTCTAAATGTTTGATAGAATTCACCTGTGAAGCCATCTGGTCCTGGACTTTTGTTTTTTGGAAGAATTTTAATCACAGTTTCAATTTCATTACTTGTGATTGGTCTGTTCATATTTTCTATTTCTTCCTGGTTCAGTCTTGGAAGGTTATACCTTTCTAAGAATTTGTCCATTTCTTCCAGATTTTCCATTTTGTTGGCATAAAGTTGCTTGTAGTAGTCTCTTATGATGCTTTGTATTACTGCGATGTCTGCTGTAACTTCTCCTTTTTCATTTCTAACTTTATTGATTTGCATCCTTTCCCTGTTTTTCTTGATGAGTCTGGCTAAAGATTTATCAGTTTTGTTTATCTTCTGAAAGAACCAACGTTTAGTTTTATTAATCTTTGCTATTATTTTCTTTGTTTCTATTTCATTTATTTCTGCTCTGATCTTTATGATTTCTTTCCTTCTACTAACTTTGAGTTTTGTTTGTTCTTCTTTCTCCAGTTCCTTTAGGTGTAAGGTTAGATTGTTTATTTGAGATTTTTCTTGTTTCTTGAGGTAGGATTGTATTGCTATAAACTTCCCTTTTAGAACTGCTTTTGCTGCATCCCATAGGTTTTGGATCATTGTGTTTTCATTGTCATTTGTCTGTGGGTAGTTTTTGATTTCCTCTTTGGTTTCTTCAGTGATCTCTTGATTATTTAGTAATGTATTGTTTCGCCTCCATGTGTTTGTGTTTTTTACATTTTTTCGCCTGTAATTGATTTCTAATCTTATAGGATTGTGGTTGGAAAAGATGCTTGATATGATTTCAATTTTCTTAAATTTACCAAGGCTTGATTTGTGACCCAAGATGTGATTTTTCCTGGAGAATGTTCCATGTGCACTTGAGAGAAAGTGTAATCTGCTGGTTTTGGGTGGAATGTCCTATAAATATCAATTAAATCTCTCTGGTCTATTGTGTAGTTTAAACCTTGTCTTTCCTTATTAGTTTCTGTCTGGATGATCTGTCCATTGGTGTAAGTGAGGTGTTAGAGTTCCCCACTATTATTGTGTTACTGTCAATTTGCTATTTTATAGCTGTTAGCATTTGCCTTATGTATTGATTTATGTATTGCATAAATATTTACAATTGTTATATCTTCTTCTTGGATGGATCCCTTGATCATTATGTAGTGTCCTCCTTTGTCTCTTGTAATAGTCTTTATTTTAAAGTCTATTTTATCTGATATGAGTATAGCTACTCCAGCTTTCTTTGATTTCCATTTGCATGGAATATCTTTTTCCATCCCCTCACTTTCAGTCCGTATGTGTCCCTAGGTCTGAAGTGGTTCTGTTGTAGAGAGTATATATATATGGGTCTTGTTTTTGTTCCTATTCAGTGAACCAGTGTCTTTTGGTTGGAGCATTTAATACATTCACATTTAAGGTAATTATCAATATGTATGTTCCCATTACCAGTTTCTTAATTGTTCTGGGTTAGTTTTTGTAGGTCCTTTTCTTCTCTTGTGTTTCCCACTTAGAGAAGTTCCTTTAGCATTTGTTGTAAGGCTGGTTTAGTGGTGCTGAATTCTCTTAGCTTTTGCTTGTATGTAAAGCTTTTGATTTCTCTGTCATATCTGAATGAGATCCTTGCCAGGTAGAGTAATCTTGGTTGTAGGTTCTTCCCTTTCACCACTTTAAATATATCATGCCACTCCCTTCTGGCTTGTAGAGTTTCTGCTGAGAAATCAGCTGTTAACCTTATGGGAGTTCCCTTGCATGTTATTTGTCATTTTTCCCTTGTGGCTTTTAATAATTTTTCTTTAATTTTTGTCAGTTTTTTTACACTGTGTCTCAGTGTGTTTCTCCTTGGGTTTATCTTCCCTGGATCTCTCTGCGCTTCCTGGACTTCTTGGGTGGCTATTTCCTTTCCCATTTTAGGGAAGTTTCTGACTATAATCTTTTCAGATATTTTCTCAGGTCCTTTCTCTCTCTCTTCTCCTTCTGGGACCCCAAAATATGAATGTTGGTGCATTTAATGTTGTCCCAGAGATCTCTTAAGCTGTCTTCATTTCTTTTCATTCTTGTTACTCTATTTTGTTCTGCGACAGTGAATTCCACCGCTGTGTCTTCCAGGTCACTTATCCATTCTTCTACCTCAGTTACTCTGCTACTGATTCCTTCTGGTGAAATTTTTCATTTCAGTTATTGTATTGTTCATCTCTGTTTGTTCTTTCATTCTTCTAGGTCTTTGTTAAACATTTCTTGCGTCTTCTCGATCTTTGCCTGCATTGTTTTTCCGAAGTCCTGGATCATCTTCACTATCATTATTTGGAATGATTTTTCTGGAAGTTGCCTATCTCCACTTCATTTAGTTGTCTTTCTGGGGTTTTATCTTGTTCCTTCATCTAGTACATAGTCCTCTGCCTTTTCATTTTGTGTATCGTTCTGAATGTGGTTTTCATTCCACAGGCTGCAGGATCGTAGTTCTTACTTCTGCTGTCTGCCCTCTGGTGGATGAGGCTATCTGAGAGGCTTGTGAAAGCTTCCTGATGGGAGGGACTGGTGGTGGGTAGAGCTGGCTGTTGCTCTGGTGGGCAGAGCTCAGTAAAACTTTAATCTGCTTGTCTGCTGATGGGTGGGGCTGGGTTCCCTCCCTGTTGGTTGTTTGGCCTGAGGTCACACAGCACTGGAGCCTTCGGGCTTTTTGTTGGGGCTAATGGCAGTCTCCGGGATGGCTCACACCAAGGAGTACTTCTCAGAACTTGTGCTGCCAGTGTCCTTGTCCCCGCAGTGAGCCACAGCCACCCCCCATCTCTGCAGGAGATCCTCCAACACTAGCAGGTAGGTCTGGTTCAGTGTCCTATGGGGTCACTGCTCCTTCCTCTGGGTTCTGATGTGTGCACTACTTTGTGTGTGCCCTCCAAGAGTGAAGTCTCTGTTTCCCCCAGTCCTACTGAAGTCCTGCAATCAAATCCCACTAGCCTTCAAAATCTGACTCTCTGGAATTCCTCCTCCCATTGCCTGACCCCCAGGTTGGGAAGCCTGACGTGGAGCTCAGAACCTTCACTCCAGTGGGTGGACTTCTGTGGTATAATTGTCCTGCAGTTCGTGAGTCACCCAGCCAGTGGTCATGGGATTTGATTTTATCGTGATTGTGCCCCTCCTACTATCTCATTGTGGCTTCTTTGTCTTTGGTTGTGGGGTATTTTTTTGGTTAAGTTCCAGTGTCTTCCTGTCAATGATTGTTCATTAGCTGTGATTCTGGTGCTCTCAAAAGAGGGAGTTAGCGCACGTTCTTCTCCTCCACCATCTTGAACCAATCTCAAAATATTCATTTTCTATACCTTTCTACCTTGTCAGACTGGCTTTTGTTCAGGATTTCCAAGCTGCTATAGTTCTGAGAGTAATTCTCATCTCTTCACTTCTCTAGTCCTTCTGAAAATTATGAACCAGCAACTAATCTAGGTCCATGGATTTCAGTAGTGAAAAGCGGTCAAAAATGCCTGGCTTCATGGAATTTATACAGGAACTGAATTGGCAGGCACTTTTGATCTTAGACTTCCCAGCCTCCAGAACCACAGATTGATTTTATTGACTGCTTCCAGGAAATGGGACACTCCCACGTCTTAGCCATGTGACTTTTTTTTTGATGAATGGCACAAAGCTTTCCTCTGCAGTAAGGATGAATGCTCTTGCCATTGTTTTTAAAAAATGCTCCAGGAATTTCTTCTCTGTGGAATTCTTTTCAACATGGACTCAGACCTAGATTTTTGTTTTATGGGGTAAAATTTTCAACATGTACTTAAAGCATTTCCTCGCAAACCAGCAGGGAAGATCCTTGAGGACAGGGAATATCCTTGTTTCTCTAGTGCTTATTACAATGTCTGGTCCATCGCAGAAACTCAGTGTGTAATCGGGAAGAACAAATTTGACTCCATACTGGATCAGTTTCTTTTACTTTAACCTTTGTATTTGATTACTTTTGCTTAGTCGTACTAGCTCAAGCAGGCATGAAACCAAGCAGGACCCTATGGGGCCCTCCCAAGTACAAATCCTTCTTGTGTCCCTCTACTTGCAGACTTTTTAATGATAACTGTTCTGACAGGTGTGAAGTGATATCTCGTTGTTTTGATTTGCATTTCTTTAATGATTAGCAGTGTTGAGCATCTTTTCATGTGCCTGTTAACCATCTATATGTCTTCTTTGGAAAGGTGTCTATTCAGGTCTTCTGCCCACTTTTTGATTAGGTTGTTAGTTATTTTGATATTGAGTTGTATGAACTGTATATATTTTGGATATTAACCCCTTATTGGCTACATCATTTGCAAATATTTTTTCCCATTCAGTAGGTTGTCTTTTTGTTTTGTTGATGGTTTCCCTTGCTGTGCAAAAGAGAAACATTTTCTGTTGTCACTAGTCATTGGTATAATAGCTGTAGAATATTTCATTGAATAAATGACTTTAATTTACTAAAATTTTTCATATTATTAAATTTTCTCTATTACAAATAGTGCTGCAGTGTGTAATACTGAATACAAATTTTTATGGCTCTGATGATTTCTTTATGTGATGTTCCTGAAAGGTCCTAAGAGTAAAATTACGAGTATAAATAAATAAATAAAATATAGTATAAATAAAATAGTATAAATAAAATAAAGTATAAATAAAATAAAGTATAAATAAATAATTATTGATTAATGAATGACGTATTAGCTTAGAACACACATATAGAAGTTGTTTCTGTGTGTTTTTTTTCTTTCCGAAGGGTTTCTGTTTTGGATAATTCACTACACAAAGGCATTATAATGCTAAGGGGACCCAAGGGAAAAAAATCCGTTATGAATTTTAGGTTCCCTTTGTGGTCACCTCTTTACACTGGAGCTTTCTCAACTGACTGTATCCCAAATTAGTTGATGCCTATAGACCTTAAAGATGAATCAGGCTTATACAACTTGATTATAATGTAGCAGTTTAAATTTATTCTCAAATGTTGTATTTAAAATGTCAGGGCATGGACGTATATACACTACCAAACGTAAGGTAGATAGCTAGTGGGAAGCAGCCGCATAGCACAGGGAGATCTGCTCGGTGCTTTGTGACCGCCTGGAGGGGTGCGATAGGGAGGGTGGGAGGCAGGGAGACGCAAGAGGGAAGAGATATGGGAACATATGTATATGTATAACTGATTCACTTTGTTGTAAAGCAGAAACTAACACACCATTGTAAAGCAATTATACTCCAATAAAGATGTAAAAAAATAAAAAGCCAAAAAAATAAATAAATAAAATAAAATAAAATATCAGGGTGTGAATGATGTAGTAGCATGCTTTAAAAACGTTGGTAGTACTTGTGCCTGGTCTCTGAATGCCTAGCCAATCTTATGAAGAGTCAAGATGACACTCAATTAACCCCTTCAAAAGTAAGTCTTGGGGCTTCCCTGGTGACGCAGTGGTTGAGAATCTGCCTGCCAATGCAGGGGACACAGGTTCGAGCCCTGGTCTGGGAAGATCCCACATGCCGCGGAGCAACTGGGCCCGTGAGCCACAGCTACTGAGCCTGCGCCTCTGGAGCCTGTGCTCCGCAACGGGAGAGGCCGCGACAGTGAGAGGCCCGCGCACCGCGATGAAGAGTTGCCCCTGGTCACCGCAACTAGAGAAAGCCCTCGCACAGAAATGAAGACCCAGCACAGCCAAAAAAATAAATTTATTTTTTTTAAAAAAGTCTTTTTTTCTCTCTGGGGTACCTTGATACCAGTTCTTTAAAAGGAAACACATGCGCATTTACCAGTTTCCACAACTACTGCCTATTGGTTTTCTGATCAGATGGACCAGAATCCAGTTTTCTCAAGCACTCAGGGGAATGCATATTCTCTCCTTTTCTCTATTGGCAGCATGGCCAACCTGCCCAGAGGGGAGAGGGCTGGCCTAGGAATAATAGGCGCTGGCATCAGAGAAAGGTGTTCTTGTGTAAATCCCACCCATGACACCTCTGGGAGGCAGGGTAATGTACTCTGGCTCACCAGTGTTCTCTGTGGCCAGGTCGCGTGCGCTCATGATCCTAGTTTCACTACACATAAATGTTATGACCACAGGCAAACTGCTTAACCGGAACAGCCACTTCGTGTTTCTATTGTCTCATGAGGGATTGTGATAATGGCATCTACCTGATAAGGTTGTTCTGAGGACGAAATAAGATAAAGCATGTAAAGAGTATAGAACAGTGCCTACTGTTAATAAATGCTTAATAAAAGCCAAATATTAATTTTATTTATTTATTTTTATATTAATACTTTTATTTATTTATTTATTTTTAAAAAACATCTTTATTGGAGTATAATTGCTTTACAATGGTATGTTAGTTTCTGCTGTATAACAAAGTAAATCAGCTATACATACACATATATCCCCACATCCCCTCCCTCTTGCTTCTCCCTCCCACCCTCCCTATCCCACCCCTCTAGGTGGACACAAAGCACCGAGCTGATCTCCCTGTGCTATGTGGCTGCTTCCCACTAGCTATCTATTTTACACCAAATGTTAATTTTAGAAGAGAAAGAACCTGCTCTTAGTTGTACCTTTGGAAATATAAACAACTTGGAATCAAGTTTATGTGTCCTAATCCGTGCAGTCATGCATGCAGACATTCATTCAACAAGCACTGTACTCTGCTCAGTGCTAAGAGAAGATAAACAACACAAATTAGGTTATATGTGTGTACAGAATTTAATGTGGTGCTTATACTCAATAAATGACATTGTGATTATTATGAAATTATAGATAATGTGTGTGTTAGAAATAATCATGATTACAGATAGTGTGAATTAAAAATTGTTCTTCTAAGTCAAAATTTATTTTAGAACAAACTTGGACCTGGAGGAGGTGTGAATTCAGTGATGCTAAGAAACTTTGCATCTCAGTGGATGCTCTCTGGCTCAGCTATTAAAGCACAATGTCCATTTTAATCAAGTTGATGGATTTCAAGCTTGGAGAAACTTTGTGTGTCTGAGAAAGAAATATGATGGTTTATTGAAAGGGCATATCTATTTATTGCAGTGCTAAATGTTCATGTCATTTTTGCAGGTAAACCATGGGGTGGGGTGGGGAGAGGAAGAGGAGAGAAAAAAAGTCCTCTGTGGGAGCTATTCCACATAGGATTGATGTACTTTCTAAAATGAATGTTAGTGGAAGGTGAAAAGTCAGCACAACATAGCAGCCATGTGAAAGAGTGACCAATATATTGCATCTGGTACAGCATTCTCTGAGGAAATGGAAATGTACATGGTAGAAGAAGAAAAGTTTATCTGCATCTAGCCTCTGTATGAATTCAGCTGAAAGCTAAAAATATTCGCTTTCCCTCAGAGAATAAAAAAATGATTATCTCATCAAACAGCCAACTGTATAATGGCTTTGGCATTAAAATCTCATGGTGAGGTAAAATTGATCAAAGCACATCCATTAGAAATTTTGAAAATGTGGTATTTATAAGGCTAAATTTCTTAGACAGATTTGACCAGAGATACACAGTTTCACTGGATGTTCTAATTCCATCACACAATCCATTAAAGTTATTCCCAAGTTTTATGTTTGATTCTTATATTTATTGTAAATGGCAGCATTACCAGGAACCAGATTCCCAGCCAAACTGAAATAAAGATGGATAGCAGAATTTCATCTTCATAGTGATGTGGAGCTTGTCTCTAAAGTCTGTCTTGGCTCCTTTCTGAGATCTTCATTGTCATATGTTTGCTCAAGCTGCTAGGACTTCTATAGCCCTGTACTTCTGAACTTTCAACATATGCCATCAAATGCTTTGATTGATGTTCTGATTGTCCTTGTTGACGAGAACAGGATCTTCTGCCAAAGTTAAGCAACACCCTCCTTTCTTTCATGATCACTGCTCAGGCACTTGGAATGAACTGCACGCTACTTCCCAGAATCCTTTTAATTAAAAACACTGGTAAATGTGGATTTATACTCTATTATACTTCTACCCACTTTCCCAATTTTTTATTATATAGGTCATACTTACAAATTTTACATATTTTTCTACATAACTAATATTTTATACTGAAATTATCCTTGCCTATAACTACAATTAGTAAACTACAGTACCTCTCAGACATAATTATTTATTCATACTTTATTCTCAAATTATTTATAATTTTTAAAATAATCATTATAACTTATTGGTACATGTTCATGCTTAATTATTTACATGTGTAATCACATGTATTATCATAATAACAGCTCTTGAAAAGGTATGGAGTTTAAGATAGTAAGAGACAGAAATGAGACTCAAACATAGGTCTGAAAGACTCCAAAGCCAGTGTATTTCACAATGTTATGTTATTGCAATCAAGTCCTTTCTGTTCCAGCTAAGGGGAAAGGTCTTTGCCAAATCTAAATCTGTTAGAGCTTATCAACATTGGATTGCTGGTGATGCTACTTCTGGAACTAAATAGTTTTCAATCACTAAATGACATTCCAAGTCAAATGCTTTCAGTACAGAGTTTTCATTGCATGAGACATTTTCTTATGTTTCATTGACATAATTTTTTAGGATTCTGATGATGGAAAAACTAGAGGAAAAAATCATGGGAAGACTTCATAAAACATTACACTGTTTTACTAGACTAGGCTAAGGTGAAGAAAGAAAACTGAAATTTAACTGTTGTTGTCTCCTTCTTTCGTTAACACATGTTACTTTAGAGTACATGTGATATGTAAATTTATTCATTTACTTCTTTGTCCAATACTGGTATCTTTTTTTTTTACATCTTTATTGGAGTATAATTGCTTTACAATGGTGTGTTAGTTTCTGCTTTATAACAAAGTGAATCAGTTATACATATACATGTGTTCCCATATCTCTTCCCTCTTGCGTCTCCCACCCTCCCTATCCCACCCCTCTAGGTGGTCACAAAGCACGGAGCTGACCTCCCTGTGCTATGCAGCTGCTTCCCACTAGCTATCTATTTTACGTTTGGTACTGCAATACTGATATCTTGAGCCCGTATTTTATTGTTGGTCACTATAATAAGCCTAGAAATACCATGATGAGCAAATACCTCCAAGGAGCTCAGAGTTAATGCAAAATTGCTTACCAAGACTTGAGTTTACAATGCAGATTCCTAAGATCCACCATCACTAGTTTAGATTCAGTAGATGTGGGGACGGACCCGAGCATTTTTATTTTCAATAAGCCCCTGGGGTGACTGTGATGCAGACTGACTGGAACTATTCTCTGAGCAGCAATGATTTAATGGGAAATACAGGCAAATAAGCAATTACCATAAAATATAAGTTCAACAGTAGCAATAAGCACAGAGTACTATGGGATATATAGAGTATCTTCTAATACAGATTTAGGTTAAGAGAAGACAAAAATCAAGAGTTTCAAATCTTTTGTGGTGTCTCAATTTTCACCAGAGTTTTCTATCACAGCCACTGCTGAGTCACGTCATCAAAAATGTGAATATACACAAGAAAGGAAAAACATATCAAGGAAAGGATACATGAAAGAATCCAGTTTGAAGGAAAATATGCCCCAAGAAACAAAAAGTTTCCCACAGGTGCTTCATGCTTTGGAATAAATGAATGAAAGCCAAAGTCAATAAATTGAGCATTCAAATAGTAGACACTGATGGGGTTCAGGACGCACTACCCCAAAATATGGCATCTTGGTGTACTGTATATTTTAAGAGGAAATTTGAGAAAATGACGGAAGCAAGAAGGTCACTCTGACCTTCCTTTGCCCTTCTCCCTTGAAACAAGCATTAAAACCCTCATGTGACAGGAACATCCTTGTCTCCAAAGACAAAGGGATACCTGGAAGAATCTGAACAAGCATGCCTTGTTAGGTTTCCCCAAGTTGACTATAATTACCTCTTACTCCTTGACCTATCCCATGACTGTGTACTCTTGATCAAACCTAGCATAAAAAGACTCAGGTCTAACTGTCTTTGGATCTTCATTTTCTTATGAAGTCTCCTGTGTCACGTGAATTTTATATTAAGTAAATCTGTATGCTTTTTTTCTTTTTAATCTGTTTGTGAGTTTAATTTTCAGACCTAGCCAGGGACCATAAGCGGGTGGAGGAAAACTTTTTCCTCCCCTACAATACAAAATAACAGAATGAGACAAAAAGAACAGTGTAGACCTAAGGAAATAATTAAGGCTCAAATCAATGTTATTATATAATGAACACAAATTAGAAACAATAAGGCAAAATATCTAACAAAAATAAAATGATTGATGTGGAAGAAAGGCTTCAGTGTATGAAAATGCAAAAGACCATAAGATTAAAGAAACAGAAGAAAAAATAATAAATGTGCGTTCAGTGAAAGAGGAACCAAAACAATGAAACATAATGTTTGGGAAGTAGAGAACCCCACAAGTGGAAGATAAAATGTCTCTGGGTTGAGAAAAAAATTTTAATTTTTAGAGTTGAAACATATTTTGTTCTTGGGGGGGAAATTAAGTTTTTGAATTTCATAGATCAAGAACACCAAAGTAAACATATACCAGGAAATTGCCCTCCCTTCCCCCCCCCAAAAAGACATATATCAATATCAGAAAAGTTTGAGTTCAAGGCAAAAAGCTGTAAAGAGGAGAAGAAGGGAATTTTATAATGATAGAAGTACAATCTGCAATGAAGATGAAATCTTAAAAATCTTTATGAAATGCCATTATTAAAATTATTAAGGCAAAGATTGCAGGAAGTACTAGGATGAATAGATACACAAACCAAGTAGACAAAATATAAGTAAAGACATAAAGAATCCAAAAAAAAGTTAAAGAAATGGTGTGTATATGGACATGATATATGTATATCTGTCTTCCAAGAACTGCTTTAGCCTGATCTCATTCATTCTATTTTCATTCTATTTCTAAATATTTTTCAATTTCAGTTTTGACTTTCATTTTGAATAGGGTTATTTAAGAGAGGGATTTTTTTGCATTTTATTTTTATTATTACTTGTTAATTAAACTCAGAAGTTATACTTTGTACTTTATTTAAATTTAGAAATTATTGAGGTAATCCTTGTGGACTAATTTATGGCCAATACTACATTTATACAAATTCTCTTATGACTTATCTGCACCCATTTCTATAAAATATCAAAGTCTGTGTTCTGAAAACATTATATAGGCAAATATGTCTATGCATACCTATGTATTGATAACATTTCCCTTATCAATTACACATACACAAACACGTGGAAGGCTGTAACCTGACAACACAGAATAACCCTTTTTTATTCATTATGTTTCCAATTTATACAAATGTAAATTAGGTCACAATTAGTAGCTCAATAATTGCTACAATTTAAATGTATTACAAAGTTCAATCTCTTTTTATTTTTTTAATTTATTTTTAAATTTTATTATTTTTTTGGCTGTGTTGGATCTTTGTTGCTGAGTGCTGGCTTTCTCTAGTTGTGGTGAGCGGAGGCTACTCTTCGTTACGGTGCATGGGCTTCTCATTGTGGTGGCTTCTCTTGTTGTGGAGCACGGGCTCTAGGTGCAGGAGCTTCAGTAGTTGCAGCACGTGGGCTCAGTAGTTGTGGCTCGTGGGCTCTAGAGCACAGGCTCAGTAGTTGTGGCGCACAGGCTTAGCTGTTCCGTGGCATGTGGGATCTTTCTGGACCAGGGCTCGAATCTGTGTCCCCTGCATTGGCAGGTGGATTCTTAACCACTGTGCCACCAGGGAAGCCCCACGCTCCTTTTTTTTTTTTTTTTTTTGCTGTACGCGGGCCTCTCACCATTGTGGCCTCTCCCACTGCGGAGCACAGGCTCTGGACGCGCAGGCCCAGTGGCCATGGCCCACCGGGCCAGCCGCTCCGCGGCACGTGGGATCCTCCCAGACCGGGGCACGAACCCATTTCCCCGGAATCGGCAGGCGGACTCCCAACCACTGAGCCACCAGGGAAGCCCCCCACTCTCCTTTTAAAAAATTTGTAATAAATATACAAAAATTGGCTCTCTTTTAACACCATTCAAAATATAAAATCAGGATTGCAATTGCAGAATATTTAGAAAATAATGAGAATGAAAATATAATCAAAGTAAAGCAGTACTCTTAGAGGGCAGAATATGTATTATGTGTAATATGTAATTTTATAAAAAGAAAACATAATATAAGTAGAATACTTATATATTTTATGCACACATACACAGAGAAAAATTTTAGACAATAAATGTACCCAACACAGTTCTGTGGAGAGAAAATCCCTGAAACAGTAAAATATATAGACCACAACGAATCCCAATCAAGAATAGGGAAAAGAAAGCACAAACGGTACAAACATGCAAAATTAGAAATGAAATTAAGTTAATAGCCAGTGTGGTGGATTAAAAACACCACAAATTCTTAGTCACTTCTGCCATCAATGGAGCAGTCTAAGTCCTCTTAAACATGGCCTTTGAGCTTGGCCGTATGACCTACTCTGTCAATGGAACATGTGTTGAGGGAGAGAGGGGATCAGAGACTTGGTAAGTGCTTATGCCTTGGGGCTTGCCTTCTTGGAACTCTGAGACCACCAGGATGTGAGGAAACCCAGGATAACCTACTAGGGGATGAAAATCCATGAGAGGAGAGCCATGGTGTCCCAGTGGACAGCCAGCATCAACTTTCAGATGTGTGAGTGAATCCATCTGGACCCTCGACTCCCCGTTAAGCGGTCAAATGACTGCAGCCACATGAGTGATCCCAGGAAAGACCAGCAGAAGGACCTCCCTGATTGGCAACTCACAGAATCATGCTGAACAACAAACTGTTGTTTTAAGCCATTACGTTTTGAAATGATTTATTGAATAGCAATAGACGAGTGGAACAGCCAGAGATATAAAGGACATTCAAGTGTTCATTAGAAGATACTTTGTTCATGAAGATTGATTTGATCAATGGAATAGAATAGAAAGTTCAAAAATGAAGACAAATTCATTTTGGAATTCAGTATATGAAAAGAGTGGAATCAGATGTCAGTGGTAAAACAGACAAAATAATAAAGTTTGTCAGAGCAAATGTCTAGCCATTTGCAAAAAATAAAACTGATCCTCACTCCTTACACACAACATTTTCCAGATGACTCACATATTCAAGTAGGAATATGCAGTTGTAATATTATTAAAACAGGTGAATATTTTCATAATTCTGGATTGGAGAAGGTCTTTCTGAGCAAAACACAAAAACTTAGAAGCTGCAGAGGATAGATGGGCAAATTTGACTGCATGATAATTAAATTTTTCTGCTTGACCATTAAAGGGAAAAAAAGCCATAACGTAGTTTAACAACAAAAGGGAAAAACATTTAGTATTAAGTTCCTTAACTGCAGCAAATTTCCTTTACATATGAAAAGTAAAGAGCTTTCTAAATCAATCAAGAAACATAAACAACCAGGTAGATAAATGGGCAAAAGATAAGTGAGTTCACACCAAGCAAATTCAAATGGTGTATAAGTATAAGAAATGTTTTTCAAACTCATTCATAGTTAAGAAAGACTGGTAGTGTGTTGTTACCCTGTCAGTTAGCAAAAACAAAAACATTTGATAATACCAATCGCCAGGAAGAATGTAGAGAATCAGGCCAATTCCTACACTGTTCATAGGATCTCTTTGAAGAGCAATTTGGTCCATCTATCAGAATCTCTGCTCTTAGATCCAGTAATTCAGCTTCCAGAAACCAATACTCTATGGGCATACAAAGATATTGTACAAGGATGTTAACTCTAAAATATTGGGAATACCTAAATATTCATCGAAATAAAATTGGTTAAAAAAATTAGAGTTGGAATTTGTAAAAAAATAATTAGGTGAAAAAAACATTTATACATTACACTAATATTTGTTAGACACAATTTACATGTCAGCATCTAGAGATCCACTTGATTCTTTTTAAATGGTTTTAGAATATCCTTTTATATTAATAAGGTTTACCGTCTGTGTTTACAGATATATCTATATCTGTTTATCTGTCTACGTATATTACATAGAAAATTTCAGAATAGGTGAAGGGAAACTTATTTTTCATTATGTATTGTCCTGAGCTGTTTAAGATATTTTCACCATAAGAAAATTTTAGTTACATAATAAAAAGAACTTAGTTCATTATCTGCAATATGTTATGATGAGCTCAAACAAATAAATCTTGGGGAGAAAACACCACATGTCATAGGGGCACCAAGTGCTAAATACTTGACACTTAAGAATGGTATTACCAATATATACTGGGAAAGTGTTGCTTGCTGTGATTGTGGAGGTCAGTGAGGCCCACAGTGAGCTCTTCTCTTTCTAGGAGCCCCTTGATGGTGCCCCACCCTCTTACCGTCCGGGAGTAGACACAGAGTACTTCATGCTTATGACCATATCTTGTGTCCAGCAGCCTGGACGAGCCTTGGTCACTGTCACAACACACCCACCATTAAACTGTCAGCTCGACTAGAAATCTTGGTGGTAGGAGGCTTCAAGCTGAATGACTTATTGACTCCGTAAAATTCCTGGTGCCTCAACATAGGGTATAAAGGGGAGTGTCACAGATGAGCAAAAACGAAGTAGGAGGCAAGTTTGTTCCTCTTTTTTTGTTCTGTTTTCCTGACTACTCCAAAGCCAATGGGAATATGAAGGGTCTCTTTAGAAGAGAACACATTTTGATGCCTTCTTCTTCATATGGCTCACATGAGAAGGAACAAAATCTTCTTTTTGACCACAAGATCAGCCTTATGGAATCTGAGTAACTAAAGCTTTCCAAATTGGAATTTCAAAATCAGAGTCATGCAGGGCACAATAAACAGTTTGTAAGTACAGACTTCAGCAAGGGCATAGAGTACACAGAAAAACAGATCAATAATTTCAAAGATGCCCACACAAACTGAAACATGATACAGATTAAGATTGGAAAAAAATGTTGGTGTCCTATTTTGAAATCATGTTTAGCGCTTAATGTAAAGCTCATATGGTGTTAAATTAGTACTTAGATCTATGGGAAGTGCAAATGGTGATGGAGTAATTAAAGCACTCTCAACAAGAAGCATACTTTTGAATGAATTAGGTCATTGAAGGTTATTAAAGCTTGTACCAGAGAAGGCTGGTGTGGTGTTAGGGTAAACATTTATCATGCTTGTTGCCCAAACATGTTTCGGGGCCCACATCAAACAAAATGGGTATTTCAAAGGACTAGTTAAGACCAGAAATAGGTACAGTTAATGATTATGCAAATTTGAACCTTTGGTTTCAGAGGTGAAAAAGTATATTTCAGTACCTGTCTCTCTCCAGCCTATTTTAGTCTCTGTTGTTTGGCTCAGAATTTTTAATTATATTTTTATTTTTAAAAAACAGTACTCACATACCTGAAACTCTCAATTAGTTTTATTTTACTGTTTGGTTTTGGTTTAAGTTATTTTAAGGAAAAGAAAGTGTATGATTTGGTATTTGGTGGCAAAATGAACATTTACAATGTTATACTGAGAGATAATTGAAAAGTTTTTTGCCACCTGAATTAACTTGTGTCTCCAAATGGACCTTGGTCAAAGATGAATGGATGGGCTTCCCTGGTGGCGCAGTGGTTGAGAGTCCGTCTGCCGATATAGGGGACGCGGGTTCGTGCCCCGGTCCGGGAAGATCCCATATGCCGCGGAGCGGCTGGGCCCGTGAGCCATGGCCGCTGAGCCTGCGCGTCCGGAGCCTGTGCTATGCAATGGAAGAGGCCATAACAGTGAGAGGCCCGCGTACCGCAAAAAAAAAAAAAAAAAAAAAGAATGGACATCTTTGATGTTTTGGGGCATTTACAAATTCAGAAACACTTATCAATAAGCAACAAAGTACATGAATAAATTTTGTGCAATAGTGGAAGATGACCTCGAAACCAAACATATTAGCTTAAAATAAAACAATACACATTGTGTTATAGTAATGCTCTCCTTTCCTATCTCCCACAGTCTTTCTAATTATCTCTCATCTTCTTTCAACATATATTTGAAGTGATTTACACATCACTTGAATATACTGTAGGGCGTCAGTCATCTATACATTAAGATGCAAACTATTTGACTTAGTCTGAAAAAATAGATCCTGCCGGTAGAGAAGTAGGAACTAATTTTGAAATTTGAAACAGTGGCTACCACCAGATTCTTGCCTTTTATGGCATTTACCTCTCAGTAGGCTACAAACAATTTTGTCTTCATTCACCTCAAAACTATTTATGCAGTTTACCTAAGAAAAGTTCTCAAAATGGTCAAGACCAGCAAGCAGATTAGAGGTAAAGCAAAGAAGGACGTCGTAGGAGAGAATTTTCAGGATAAAGTACTGTCTCTCCATGTTTTTTAAGGGTGCACACTTCTTTCAGCTCTGTACACCTACCCAAAGAAGTTAATATTTTAGATGCAAGTGTTAGTACAAACGTCTGAATAATGAACTTGACAGCAAGAACCTTGTGCTAAGTCCCTGAAAAGTCACCAGAAAAATCAGGACATTTTTTGTACTTTTCAGTGCATCAAGGATAAGGTTGATTAAGGATTTTCCAAGCCAAAATATCTCTATTGTAAGCCAAGAGGACTTAATTCACTGGGATGTTAAGCCAGGATTCAGATTACTAAGGGAATGAGTCTGAGAAAACAAGTTGCACTTTTTAAAAAGTAATGGTTATTATTGAAAAAAAAAAAAAAGACAAAATTGAAAAGGATTCAATTGGCATGAAAATTTATGGCAGGATTTTATTTAACTTTTTTAATGGAAAATTTGAAACATATACAAAACAGAAGAGTGTAAAAAATCCCCATATACCTCTTACCCACCTTCATTACTTATCAACTCCTGGGCAATCTTGTTTTATCTATTTCTCCAACCACTTTTCTCCATATTATTTCCAAGCAGATTCTAGTTATTTGTCAATATTTCAGTGTATGTATCTTTTATGATATTCATTAACAAAACATAAAGCACATTACACCAAAACTAGCAATAATATCTCAATATCATGAAAAATCCAGATGATGTTAAAATTTTCAATTAATGTTATTAGCTTTTTAAAGTTTATTTGAATCAGGATCCAAATAAGGTAGATATTTATGGTTGTTCAGTATGTCTCTTAAGTTTCTTTAAATCTATGGATTCCCCTGTGGCAGAACTTTTAAATGCAAGGTTCATTGATTTTTCTTCAAAAAAGAAAAAAAAAAAAGACAAAAAGTTTGGGTGAGGATGTGGAGAAACTGAATTCTTATACACTGTTGGTGGGATTGTAAAATGGTGCAACTAATATGGAGAACAGTGTGGAGTTTCCTCAAAACACTAAAAATAGACACATCATATGAGCCAGCAATCCCACTTCTGGGTATATATCCAAAATAATTGAAATTAGAATCCCAAAGAGATATCTGCACTCCCATTTTTTCACTGCACAATTATTCATACTAATCAAGATATGGAAACATTCTAATGCCCATCAACAGAGGAATAGATGAAGAAAATGTGGTACACAATGCAATGGAATATTCTTTAGCTTTTAAAAGAAGGAAATCCAGGCTTCCCTGGTGGCGCAGTGGTTGAGAATCTGCCTGCCAATGCAGGGGATACGGGTTCGAGCCCTGGTCTGGGAAGATCCTACATGCCGTGGAGCAACTGGGCCCGTGAGCCACAATTACTGAGCCTGCACATCTGGAGCCTGTGCTCCACAACAAGAGAGACCACGATAGTGAGAGGCCCGTGCACCGCGATGAAGAGTGACCCCCGCTTGCCACAACTAGAGAAAGCCCTCGCACAGAAACAAAGACCCAACACAGCCATAAATAAATAAATTTTTAAAAAAAAGAAGGAAATCCTGTCATATGTGACAACATGAATGAACCCAGAGGACATTATGTTAAATGAAGCACTACAGACACAGGAGGACAAATAATACATGTGATCATGTGTATGAGGAATCTAAAATAGTCAAACTCAAAAGCAGAGAGTAGAATGGTGGTTATCAGGGGCTTCAGGGACAGGGAAATGGAGAGTTGCTATTTGATGGATATAAAATTTCAGTTATACAAGATGAATAAGTTCTAGAGATCTTCTGTACAACCTGTAATTAACAATACTGTATTATACACTTAAAATTTTTCCAAAGGGTAGATCTCATTTATTTTACCACAATAAAAAATAAATAAAATACGGACTTCCCTGGTGGCGCAGTGGTTAAGAATCTGCCTGCCAATGCAGGGCACATGGGTTCAAGCTCTGGTCCGGGAATATCCCACATGCTGCGGAGCAACTAAGTCCATGCGCCACAACTATTGAGCCTGTGCTCTAGAGCCTGAGAGCCACAACTACTGAAGCTCGCATGCCACAACTACTGAAGCCTGTGCACCTAGAGCCCGTGTTCTGCAACAAGAGAAGCCACCACAATGAGAAGCCCGCGCACTGCAACGAAGACCCAACACAGCCAAAAATAAACAAATAAAATAAATAAATTTATTTAAATAAATAAATAAAAGTAATATGAACTCATTTTAGAAAACTGCAACATTCAGAAAAATGAAAATAAGAGAAAATCAGGAAATCACTCATATTTCATTAAGTCTAACAACCTTTGTTTAATAATTAAAGACAATTTTGTTTGAGGTGGCATTTGGTTTTGCTTACACAAGGTCTTGACAGCACCAGTCAAGTACAAACAACCGAGGTCAAATATCTACCCAAATTCATCTACATATTATTGTTTAACATAAACCTTTAGGAAACAACAAAAAAGATTTTTGAGAATGATGTAATACACGCTTTGGATAAGAATTTCACGTTAACTTGAACTTAATGCATGCTACAAAATACAAAAGATATATTGTCAGATTCTAATATTGCATGTGATTATGAGAGGAGCCCAGCCCCATCTGACCAAAATTCTTATTTTTCAAGTTCTACTCATCCTCTTTTGGGTTCTCTGCTGGTCTCAACTGGTGTGGGTCATTTCAGTGTGGTAGTGTACTTACTTATTGTCACTCTCTGTTTAGAACCTGACATAGAGTCCACTTAGCAAGCAGTTGATGAGGGAGCCTTGAGTCCCCACAATAAACTGGGCAAAATTCCTGCCTTCAGACAGTTAGATAATAGTTCCTGGGGAATAGCTACACTTTCTGTTTAACAAGCCCTACTACATAGCTTCAAGTAGCATGAGTTTTGGCCTGAACGGATCACTTTTTGTTGTTTTCTCTAAGACAGTGATGAACAGGATGCTGTGAGCTGTTGTTTCATAGAGAGAGCCACTTCTTAGTGGAGGCATAAGCTGAAAATAGATTTCACTACTGGACAAATATGTGGAGTCCTTAAGACTTCTCATGTAGGACCACTAATCTCCTACTTTCCTCATGGTGCAGAACCTCAGTGACTGCTCTGTTTAACCAGGTCATGCCTTATACTGTGCAAATTACATTTCAGTATCCAAAGACAACCAGACCTATTTTGGTCCATTAGTTCCCATTTTTTAAAGCATTTTTTTGTTGTTATAAAATAGTTGTTATTCTAGTATATATTTCTATCTATCTACCTATCTATCTATGTAATTTTGTGTCCTGCTTTTTAGAATTAGTATTTTAATAAGTATTTTTCATTTGAAATATTTTGATGGTAGTTTCTTGTTGACATGCAAGAAAAGTAACAATAAAGAAATTAGGCATAATATCTGAAGTTATTTTATACAGTAAAACATCTTTAGGGAAATGCTTTTCAGATTTTAACATGAACACGAAAACCTGGGGATCTCACTGAAATAAAGATTCTGAATTTGAGTTGGAGATCTCAGATAAGATCTTGCATTTCTAACACACGCCTAAGTGACACTACTGACACTGGTCTTAGCACCACACTTCCAGTACAAGGCTTTAGATGAAGTCCTTAAACTACTAAATTGACTACATCAGAAAAACCTAATTTCCTTTTACCATGAAGCTGATATAGCAGTGTGGGCAGTATCACTGGATTTCAGCAGGATGCTGGACAGATTCTTGAGATTCTTTGTGGAAGAATAGAGGTGGCATGGTGAGTGAGGCAGATATGAAAGGAAGAGGTGGCTGGAAGGATTTGTAATGGCTTGATTGACCAAATCCAAATAATTGTTATTAATGAATTGATGTTTCTATGAAGGTTTCTCGAAACTTGTTGAAGAACTCCATCTTTGATTCTGTCCAGTTCAATAGTTTTAATAATGATTTAGTTGAGGACGTGGGTGAAATTCTTATAAAATCTGCAGTTAAGATGAGCTGGGATGGAACCCAAGACAATAAATGATGATGGATGAGCAAGTGCACTAAAACCATAAAGTGTGAGTAAAATGAGTTAGCGTCTCTGTGTATGCTTTTAGATTGAGTACTTTTAACTATGGTTATTAAAAAAACATACCCAAGGGACTCTGGTAAGGATAAACTTCCCATGAAAATCAATGTAATAGGGGCAAATATAGGCTTCCCACTAGTTCAAAATACAGCCAGATGTTGTATGTGGAAAGAACGCAGGACCGGGAGGAAGGGACTCTGTTGATATCTAGCTGTGTGGCAATTAGCAGGTCACTTCCCCCTTTTGGACGTCAGTTTTCTTAAGTGGCCCTAAAATTCCATACAGTAATTCAATAGCACAGATGAGGCAGGCATGGCTTCCCCACAGTTCTTATGAGAAAGACTGGATAGTGTGAGTGACAGGGCTCCGAGTGAGTCCGTAAGTCTGTTGTGTGCTTCTGATGAGAGCTGAATAGAAGGTAACCTCAGGAGTGTACGACTCAGAACTTTCTGGAGAATATTCGTCAGAACTCTGATGTGGGAGCCAAAAGAGCAAGTATGATCTCAAACACAGAGCCAGCATAATATAAGGACAGAGTTGATAGTGAAAGGGAAGGTAATCCTGCCTTAACCTACCATTTCCAGAGTTGTGTTTTGCCTCCGTCTGTGCTGTGCACTGCAGTTTTAAAGACTCACAATAAACCTGTGTTCAGAGGATAGCAAAAGAATGAGAGTCTGTCATTTAAAGAGAGGATGAAAACAATTTGAAGGATTAACAAAAAGAATAAAAATTTGCTTGTGGGGTGTGTGTGTGTGAGCGTGTGTGTGTGTCTGTGTGTGTGGGTGAGAGAGAGAGAGAGAGAGAGAAGGAGAGAGGGAGAGAGAGAGAGATGGAGTGGTTCATACTTTATTTTCAAATATTTGAAGGACATAGGGGCAGGCAGAATTGGATTTGTCCTTTGCGGACCTAGAGAACTACACTAGAACCCAGTAGTAGGAAAGCATAAGGAGAATAATTTCAGGTCCACGAAGGGAGCTATCTGTGCAGTTAGAGTGTGCAAAAGCAAACTGGTTTTCTCAGGAGGCAGCAAATCCTCTGTCCTTAGTGGACTTTTTTTTTTTTTTTTTTTTGGTACGCGGGCCTCTCACTGTTGTGGCCTCTCCCGTTGCGGAGCACAGGCTCTGGACGCGCAGGCCCAGCAGCCACGGCCCACAGGCCCAGCCGCTCCGCGCCATGTGGGATCTTCCCGGACCGGGGCACGAACCCACGTCCCCTGCATCGGCAGGCGGACCCTCAACCACTGAGCCACCAGGGAAGCCCCTTAGTGGACTTTTAATTAAAGCCTGGGTATGTTGTGGAGGAGATTGAAGCTTTGGATTGACCAGGTTCTTGTTTTATTCGTTCATTCATTCATTCATTCGTCCATTCATTTGTGTGAATAGGACTGTGCCATTAAGCCATCCATATGGGAGGTTTAACAGAAAAAAAACAGTTTTCACAATTTCAGTTCATTCTATTTAGTTGAAAGGTCAAAAATACCACAAAAGTCAATTATTACAGCTTATTAAATTTATCTCTTACAAATGATTAACACTGGATAGTTTTACATAAGAAGTAGCTTTTGGTTTTATGGAAATTCTGGACAAGTGTTGCTTATTAACTGCAACCTGTTAAAACTCAACTAAAGTCAATAAATATAACTAGAGAGCCAGGTGTTGGGGGAAGTACCAGGAGATTATTCCTTGAGAAAAGGTTTCTGAAGATGAACAATCCTCAGACAGACCTTCCTTCTCTTACATAGTAGAAAGAAGGTAGTAGATATTGTTGTAGTTTACGAGGAAAAGTATGAATTAGTAAGAAAAATTTTAAGTGTACATAATGCCTGTTGCTATCAGAAGGATATGTAATTTTTCACATATAATTATTTTTGACAGCATTAAGTTGAAAATTAAGTGGGTATTCTCAGTATTTCAGAAAAATTACTAAATTAGTAATTCTTTTTCTCATTATACCTATCCTGTATTGCAGTTTGGTAGTTTTGGGTTAGCTGATTTAAAAACATAAGCAGGAATCATCCCTTTTAGCTTCATTATCAAATAACCCCTTGAAACTTTTCAATTTGACTTTCTGCTTAAGCTAAGGAGGTGCCTACGTTCTAAGGAGGTGCATATGTTCTAAAGTATAACTGAATGACCTGAAACAGGAAAACTGACTCTAGGTTGAGTTCCAGATTTGTTTTGCTTTTATTCTGTTTGAAAAACATCCAATTTCTTATAATACTGTTTACAAAACCATGTTAAATAATACCACAAAAATAGTCATAGGTATTTTTTCAGTGGTGTGTGTGAAATATTTATACACAGTGCATTAAATACATATGTACATTCTAGAGAAACACTGTCCAATAGAACTTTCTACAGTGATGGAAATGTCCTCTATCTGTGCTGTCCAGTAAGGCAGCCGCTAGCCATATATGGCTTTTGTGCACTGAAATGTGATTAGTGCAACTGAAGAAAAAAAAAATTAAATACTTCCCTAAGTGAAAACCTTAAAAAATTACTGAGACAACTTAAAAAATAAGCCACAGACTGGGATAAAATATTTGCAAAGCGTATATCTGATAAAGGACTTGTATTCTGAATATGTAAGAACTCTCAAAATTTAAAATTAATATGATTTATTAATAAAATGGGCAAAATATTTGGATAAACACTTCACCAAAGAAGATGTATGAATATCAGATAAGTGCGTGAAAAGATGCAAAAACATCACTGTGCAACTACAACTATAATGAAACCTCCGTACACACCATTTAAATGGCTAGAATTGAAAAGACTGACCATACCAAGTTTTGGTGAGGATGTAGAGAAACTCTCATATACAGCTGATGGGAATGTAAAATAGTACAACCTCTGTGGAAAGCAGTCTCTTAGCAAGTTAAGCACACACCTACCAAGAGAGCAAATGCTCATGCAATGATTTACATGTGGATGTTCATAGCAACTTTATATATAGTAGCTCAAAATTTGAAGCAACCCAAATGCTCATCAACAGGTGAATGCATAAGCAAATTGTGCTGTATCCTACAAGAGAATACTATTCAACAATTGTTAAAATGAAATATTGATACATGTACCTATATGAATGAGTCTCATAAAAATTATGTGGAGTAAAAAATGCATACAGGAAAACAATATTGTTATGTTGGGGGCTTAAAAAACCAATGGGACAGCAGAGAAATGGGAAAGGAGGCAAAAACAAGCCATTGATGCTGCTAATTATTGTGTACAGACTAGCATGGGAAGCAGAGAGGACAAAAGGGATGGAGAGAAAATAGTGAGGTTAGCTACCATAGAAGATTGCTGTCCCTTCCTGATATTTTTTCAAAGTCTACCTCAAATTTCACTCCCTGCCATCCCTCTATGAACTCTTTTCTGATTCTACCATACCTCACTCCAAAAAAAATCTCTCTACTCGGAGCTCACAATTTGTGATCAGGGAACCTGTAACTCATGAGTCAAGGTTAAAAGTTTGTTGTTGTTTTAATGAGCATGTATGTCATCGACCTCTTCCAGAGTGCAAGCTGCTTGAGGGCAATCTCTGAATCAGAGTCACTTTTCTATGCCACAGAACTTAACACACTGCCTGCCTCCCCACAGGCTCCTAGTACATTTCCCTTAGATTCCAGTCTGGGCAGAGTAGGCGGGCTGAGTATTCAGCAAATATTTAACACATCAAATATTCAACATTTGCCAAATGACCCTCTTTCCATTATTTTGTGGCACGTTCAGTGGCAGTTTAACGTGTCTGTGTGTGGAGAGGTCTGGGGAGCAGAGACAAGGAAGGTTTTAAAAAATTTTTTATTGAAGTATAGTTGATTTACAGTGTTGTGTTAGTTTCTGGTGTACAGCAAAGTGATTTAGTTTTGCTAAATTAGGTATCTGAAATTTTCAACCTTGATGCTTAGAAACCATTGGCATGCAGTTTCAAATTTAAATAACATTGTTTTTTCCTTTGATTCATTGCCTCCATAAAGTGTTAAATATAAAACTATAAATATGAATCAGTTATGTAAGCTTGAGGGCTTCCCCTTCAATAACTACACTGCTGTTTGATTGCCTTCCTGGCGGCACACATTAACCTTGTATTAGCCATCTCTGATGGAATTACAACAGGCTCCCCTTCACCACATTTTACTGACATTTGCTATAAATTATCTCAGTACGTTAAGCATTAATAACAAATGATCTAGCTACATATTTACTTTTACTTATTTTTATCTTGGAATATCTAAGTTGAGATGGTTTTTTTTTTCAAATTTTTATTTATTTATTTTTGGCTGATTTGGGTCTTTGTTGCTGCGCATGGGTTTTCTCTAGTTGTGGCTTGTGGGCTCTAGAGCGCAGGCTCACTAGTTGTGTCACACGGGCTTAGTTGCTCCGCGGTATGTGGGATCTTCCCGAACCAGGGCACGGACCCGTGTGCCCTGCATTGGCAGGCAGATTCCTAACCACAGCACCACCAGGGAAGCCCGGGATGTTTCTTTATATCAGTTTTTTGTAACACTTTTGTTACAAATTTTACTATGCTTAAAATGAAAAATTCTTCTTTTGTTACATATTTAAAGGTGACGGTAAAAAGTAGCCCATTTTGTACATAGAAGTTTTAAAAAAAAATCTGAAAAAGCTTGCATTTAGAAACTTGGGGATACTTTTCAAGGCATAACCAAAGATATGAAAATGTTGTACAAGGAGAAAAAAAATCGGTTTAGACTGTTGAACGTAGATTATTTTATAAATGAGCTTAAGGGTAATTTTCCTACAAGTTCTGCCTCTGATAAACTTACAACTAAGTTTATACTCTGAGGGTTAAATTATACAATTAACTGAGAACTGATCATGGTACATATTTGCAAACCCTTCTTAAGTATATTGCATGAATACGAGGTCAAGTAAGATAGTAATCAGTCTGAATATACTAAAATATTTTAAAAAAGAATATCTCAATCAGAAGAAAGTTAAGCTAGCAATGGAAACAAGAAAAACTGTAGTCAAAAAGGCACACATTGGCAGTGCCTTACCTAAGCATTTTCCAGGGACAAAGTTGTCCTGACCCAAGAGTAAAATCTGTCCATATCCTTTTGTTCATTTATTCATTCAAAATAATTTATTGACTATAAATTATATAGTCAATATAATTATGTATGGTTTAGGTGCTGTGCCTGTTATGTGCATTGTTTGGGTTCTATAAATGCAACAGTGAAATAAACAGACACCAAAGTGTCTTCATAGAGCTTACATTCTAGTGAGGGACATGAAAACTTTGATTCTTCCAAACAGTTCCCCATGTTCTGAGCCCAGGTGCACCATGCAACCTTTTAGATTTAAACCTGATTTCTGTGTATTAGTTTATCCATGAGTAAGTAGGAACCAGCTAGATTATCTGGGTATCCTTGACAGCTTTATTTCTCATTGTAATAGCTACCACTTTTTGAGCAACTAAGAGTGAGCTGATTCCAACCCAGATCTAGCTGATCTCAAAGCCTGTTAACTATAAACTGTTCATTGATCCAGTGGATGATAAAGACCGTATCTCTCTAGCAGTGGTTTTTAGGGAAACAGGTGTTGAGAGTTTTTGGAAGAATCACTTAGAAAACTTATTTTCTAAAATATCTGCATTCTCTCCTCTTCCCTCCTGCATGATCTATCATTGTGGTAATTCATTATAAGTTTAGGATCTTGAGTTATATAGTCAATGGATAGAATTCCATTTTTTAAAATACCTCCTATAGGGCTTCCCTGGTGGCGCAGTGGTTGGGAGTCCGCCTGCCGATGCAGGGGACACGGGTTCGTGCTCCAGTCCAGGAAGATCCCATATGCCGCGGAGCGGCTAGGCCCGTGATCCATGGCCGCTAAGCCTGCGCGTCTGGAGCCTGTGCTCCGCAACGCGAGAGGCCACAACAGTGAGAGGCCCGCGTACCACAAAAATAAATAAATAAATAAATAAAATAAAATACCTCCTATATTTTGGACACCGGGTTAATAAGCACTTTATATCATCATAATCATACTTATTCAGAACTTAGTATGTTCCAGGCACACTGTTCTAAGCACTTTATGCCTGTTGATTAGTATAATCATCAAACCAACTTGGTGAGATAAGGAGCTATTATTGTTCACCATTTCTGGTTGAATAACTGAGCCATAGAAAATTTAAATGATTTACCCAAGGTCACACAGCTGGTAAGTAATAGAGACAGGATTTGAACTCAAACAAGTCTGGCTCCAGAGTCCCTGTTCTTTACCACTATGCTGCCCTGCCTCTTCTTATTATGTCATTTTGCATAATCCTCATAACAATTCTATAAACTAGCCATCGTTACCTACATATTAAAGACAGGGAAATGGAAACTCAAAGAGATTGGAAAACTTTTTCAAAGTGATACTAACAAGTTGTGGAGGTGTGATTTGAACCAAAGTTAAGTTTTCCTCCAGAGCATGTGTGTAGCATTCTTGCTTACCTATCAGTCTTATGTGAATTAGATCAGTATGGCAGCTCCTCCAAGTCAGATAAACCCTGGGCACTGATAAGATTAAGTCTCTGGACTTGCAAGGCTATGTGTTATATGAAATTCATACTAATAATTTGGAGTATTGTGTCAACTATCAACTTGGTAAATTTCAATTTGTTGTTGTTACAGATTGGTATTATTCACAATGATATCTTCTGGTAGCGTCCTATTTTAACAGCAATAAGGCTGTTCCGGTTGCTTATTCACGTGTTCGCTGGAGTAGCACTTTTAATTTCCTCCAAGAACTTTTCCTTGTATTCACAACTTGGCTAACTGTGTGGTGCCAGAGGCTTGGCTTTCTGCTCATCTTGGCTTTTGACACGCCTTCCTCACTAAGCTTAATCATTTCTAGCTTTTGATTTAAAGCGAGAGGCAAGAGTCTCTTCCTTTCACTTAACACTTAGAGGCCATTGTAGGGTTATTGGCCTAATTTCAATATTTTTGTGTCTCAGGGAATAGGGAGGCCTGAGGAGACAGAGAGAGGCAGGGGAATGGCCAGTGAGTGGAGCAGTCAGAACATATACAACATTTAGTGATTAGGTTTCTTGTCTTATATGGGCACAGTTCGTGGTGCCCTCAAAACAATTACAATAGTAACATCAAAGATCACTGATCAGGCTTCCCTGGTGGCGCAGTGGTTAAGAATCCACCTGCCAATGCAGGGGTTATGGGGCCGAGCCCTGGTCCGGGAAGATTCCACACGCCGCGGAGCAACTAAGCCTGTGTGCCACAACTACTGAGCCTGCGCTCTAGAGCCCAAGAGCCACAACTACTGCGCCCACATGCCACAACTACTGAAGCCCACATGCCTAGAGCCTGTGCTCCACAACAAGAGAAGCCACCGCAATGAGAAGCCCGTACGCCACAACGAAGAGTAGCCCCGGCTCGCTGCAACTAGAGAAAACCCTTGCTCAGCAACAAAGACCCAACGCAGCCAAAAATAAATAAGTAAAATAAATAAATTTATCTTTTTAAAAAGTTCTTCAAAAAAAGATCACTGATCACAATAACAAATATAATAATAATGAAAAAGTTTGAAATATTGTGAGAATTACCAAAATGTGACACAGAGATATGAAGTGAGAAAATGCTGTTGGACAAATGGTGCCAATGGACTCGCTTGACACAGGGTTGCCACAAACCTTCAGTTTGTAAAAAATGCAATATCAGGGAAGCACGATAAAGCGAAACACAATAAAATGAGATATGCCTTTATTAGTGTATAGAAATGCAACTAATTTTTGTACATTGATTTTGCATCCTACAACACTGCTGAATTTCTCTATTAGTTCTGACAGTTTTTTGTGGACTCTTTTAGGGGTTTCTACATGTAAGATGATGTCATCTACAAACTGAGATAGTTTTACTTCTTCCTTTCTGATTTGGATGCATATTATCTCTTTTTCTTGCCTAATAGCTCTGGCTAGGACTTTCGGTACTATGTTGAATAGAAGTGGTGAGAGTGGGCACTTTACCTGGATTATATGCGTTCTCAAAAATCCTAGTAGGACTGAAACTAGGCACCCACAGCCGACGAGAAATCTCATCCTTGCATTGAGTTGACTTTTCCTCCATCTCTTTTTGCTTCTCTCTTCTACCTTCTTGCTCCCTGGAATCAAATTCCCAAATAAATTATCTGTATGCAAAGGCAATGAACTGAATGTGTTCTCCAAAATTTCATATACTAAACCCTAATCCCCAAGGTAATTGTATTTCGAGATGGGGACTTTGAGAGGTCAGGATGGAATTAGTGGTCTTAGAAGACACCAGAGAGCTTGCTTCCCCTCCCCAGCCAACCCTTTCCTATCTCTCATTTTTCCACCACGTGAGGATACAGTGAGAAGGCGGATGTCTACAAGCCAGAAAGCAAGCTCTCACCTGGCACTGCATCTGCCTTAATCTTGGATTTCCCAGTCTTCAGAACTGTGAGAAATAAACGTTAGTTGTGTGAGCCACCCAGTGTGTGGTATCTTGTTATAGCAGCTAAAAATGACTAAGACATTAAGTCTTTATTTCAGGCTCTGCTTTAGCATAAGCCCAGGTTAAAAGATCACGTTTCTGCTAGCTAGTTTAATACATGGATTATTTTGAATGAATAATTTATTTGAACAAATTGATGAAGACCAGTTTTTTTTAATCAACCCTCTCTCAGTGTTGCTTCTTTCGACAATCCTTTCCCATTCTCTCTTGCCTCCTTCTAATTACATTTTTCTTCATGCTCCCGACTTCACTGACTGTCTTATCAAAATCTTCATATTATCAAAACCAGTGGTAAATTTTAAGTCTTCATCTTACTTGCCTAGCAGCAGCATTAAATCCAGTTAACCACTTATTCTTGTTGAACTACATTCCTCACTTGGCCTCTGGGCCACCACTTACTCCTGGTTATTGTCTTGCCTTACTAGCTGTTATTTTTCCTTCCACTATTTGTTAGACCCCTCTTATATTCCTATGCTGGAATGCCCCAGGGCTCATATTCTTCTCTCTGTTTATATTCACCCTCTATATTTCTTCTAGCCCCTGTGGCCTTAAATATCATCCATATGTTCATGATTCTCAAATGTCTCTTTGCAGATCCAATTAACAAGTTTCAGAAGGGAGCCGCAGACAGCCGCCCCTTCCACCAAGGCTCACAGCCTTGAGTCCATCCACCAAGACTAATCTCATGCCTTTATCTCAATTACTTGGGATGCCAAAGGAAGCCCCAGAATTCCACCTTCTTTATCTTTCATACTCTAATCTCCTCAAGGCTCTGTCATCCCCAGTTTTATCCCATTCTTCCACTCCTTCTCAACTTTTGAAACCATTTCACTGTGCTTCTCTTCATCTTTTTTCTTCACTGGAAACTTGGCTTTTCCCTGAGGACACTGTTTCCCTTGCAGCTTTTCAAATAGTGGCAGTATTTTCTCCTACAGCTCTAGAAATACTAGGAACTTTGATTGAAGTTTTAGTCTATTTACATTTAATGTAATTACTGGTAAAGTAGGATTTATGCCTGCCATTAGTTTTTTATGTCCTGTCTTTTCTGTGCCTCTGTTTCTCTAATACCGTTTCTTTTGTGCTAAACAGATATTTTCTAGGGTTCCATTTTAATTTCCTTATTGTCCCTTTACTTTATTTATTTATTTTAACTATTTTCTTAGTAGTTGCCTTGGAGATTACAATTGACATCTTAATTTGAAACAGTCTTGTTTAGATTAATACCAACTTAATTTTACTATTATACATAAATTTTGTTCCAATATAGTACCTTTCCCTTCTCTCCTCCTTTGTACAATTATGGCCATTCAATTAAGTTCTTATGTTAAAGCCTATCAACAGAATTTTGTAATTATTTCTTTATGCAGTTTTCTTTTAAATTGGATGTGAAAAGAAGAGCCTTCCAAAAATAAGTTTTTATTGTCTTAGGTATTTACCTATGTACTTACCTTTACTAGTACTCTTTATAATTTTTGTGGATTCAGATTGCTATTTAGTATCCTTTCATTTCAGCCTGATTTTTTTTAGTATTCCTGTTTGTGATGAGTCACTTTTCTCTTTCTGCTTTCAAGATTCTCTCTTTGTCTTCTTTGCCATTTTTTTTTGACAGTTTGACTACAATGTGTGTAGAAGTACGTCTCATTTATACTTCTTGGATTTTGTTGAGATTCTTGAATGTGCAGATTAATGCTTTTCATCAAATTTGAGATGTTTTCAGCTGTTATTTCTTCAGATATTCTCTCTCTCTCCTTTTGGGCTACACATTTTGTTGATATACTTGATGGTATCCCATAGGTCTCTGAATCTCTGTTCCTTTGTCTTCATCGTTGTTTTTCTTCTGTTCCTCAAACTGGATAAATATCAATTGACCCATCTAACTCTTTTTTACAGCTACTCAAATCTGCTGTTGAGACTCTCTAATGAATTTTCTATTTTAGCTATTGTACTTTTCAACTCCAGAAATTCTATTTTGTTATTTTTTTTAATATGTATCTTTATTGGAGTATAATTGCTTTACAATGTTGTGTTAGTTTCTGCTGTACAACAAAGTGAATCAGCTATATGTATGCCTATATCCCCATATCCCCTCCCTCTTGTGTCTCCCTCCCAACTTCCCTATCCCTCCCGTCTAGGTGGTCACAAAGCATCGAGCTGATCTCCCTGTGCTATGCTGCTGCTTCCCACTAGCCATCCATTTTACATTTGGTAGTGTATATATGTCAATGCTATTCTCTCACTTTGTCCCAGCTTCCCTATTTGGTTATTTTAAAATAATTTCTATCTCTACTGATATTCTCTATTTGGTGAGAGATTTTTCCCATATATCCTTTTAATTTTTAGAAACTGTTTTCTTTAGTCCTTAGAGCATATTTATAACAGCTGATTTTATGTCTTTTTCTACTAGGTCCAATGTTTGTTTTTTTCTCAGGGACAGTACCTACTGACTCTCTTTTATTTACCTTTATATGGGCCATACTTTCTCTTTTGTATGTGTCTCAAAATTTTTTGTTGAAAAGTGAACATTTTCTTTTTTCTTTTTTATTGAGGTGTAGTTGGCATACAATATTATGTCCATTTCAGGTGTACAACACAGTGATTTGACATTTATATAGATTATGAAATGATCACCACAATAAGTCTGTCCCCATACAAAGTTATTACACTATTATTGACCATATTCCTTATGCTGTATATTACATCCCTATAGCCAAATATTTTATAACTAGAGGTTTTTACCTCTTAATTCCCTTCACCTAGTTCATTCAATCCACTACACCCCTCCCCTCTGTCAACAATCTATTTGTTCTTCATATCTGTGAGTCTGTTTTCTTTGTTTTGTGTTTTAGATTTCACATATAAGTGAGATCATATAGTATTTGTCTTTTTCGGTCAGATTTATTTCAGTTAGGATGATACCTTCTAGGTTCATCCATGTTGTCACCTTTTTATTTTTATGGTGAGCAATACTCCATTACGTGTGTGTGCGTGTGTGTGTGTGTGTGTGTGTGTGTGTGTGTGTGTGTATGTAATCACCTGTTCTTTATCCATTCATCTATTGATGGGCACTTGGGTTGCTTCCATATCTTGGCTATTGTAAATAAACCTGCAATGATCATACGGTGCAATTTCATTTCTAATTAGTTTTTTTCTTTAGATAAATACTCAGGAGTGGAATTGCTGGATCATATGGTAGTTCTGTTTTTAATTTTTGAGGCATCTCCATACTGTTTTCTATAGAGACTTTACCAACTTAAAATCCCAACAGCAGTGCACAAGGTTTCCCTTTTCTCTACATCCTCACCAACGTTTATTATTTGTTGTCTTTTTGATGATAGCCATTCTGATGGGTGTGAGATGATATCTCATTGTGGTTTTGACTTGCATTTCCCTGATGATTAGTGACATTGAGCATCTTTTTATGTGTCTATTGGCCATCTGTATGTTTCTTTGGAAAAATATCTGTTCAGCTCTTCTGCCCATTTTTCAATTGGGTTGTTTGTTTGTTGTGACGTTGAGTTGTATGAGTTCTTTGTATATTTGGCATATTAAGCCCTTATCAAATATATCATTTGCAAATATCTTATCCAGTAGACTATCTTTTTGTTTTGTTGGTGGTTTCCTTTGCTGTGCAAAATCTTTTTTAGTTTGATGTATTCCTATTTGTTTATTTTTGCTTTTGTTTCCCTTGTGTGAGGAGAAGGATCCAAAAAATATCCCTAAGACCCATGTCAAAGGGCATACTGACCATGTTTTCTTCTAGGAGATTTACAGTTTCAGGTCTTACACTTAAATCTTTAATTCATTTTGAGTTTATTTTTGATTATGGTGTAGAAAGTAGTCCAGTTTTATTCTTTTGAATGCAGCTGTCCAGTTTTCCCAACACCATTTATTGAAGAGGCTGCCTTTAACCCATTGTATATTCTTGATTCCCTATCATAGATTAATTGACCATATAAATGTGGTTTATTTCTGGGCTTTTAATTTTGTCCCATTGATCTATGTGCCTGTTTTTATGCCAGTACCATACTATTTTGATTATTGTAGCTTTGTAGTATAGTTTGAAATCAGGGAGTGTGGTACTTCCTCCTTCGTTCTTCTTTCTCAAGATTATTTTGGACATTGGGGGTCTTGTGTTGTTCTACACAGATTTTAGAATTGTTTGTTTTGGTTCTATGAAAAATGCCATTGGTATTTTGATAGGGATTTCATTGAATCTGTAGATTGCCTTCTATAGTATGGTCATTTTAACAATACTAATTCATCCAATCCATGAGCACAACGTATCTTTTTATTTGTGTCATCCTCAATTTCTTTCATCAATGTCTTATAGTTTTCCAAGTATAGGTCTTTTGGTATAATTGTAAATGGGATTGTTTTCTTGATTTCTCTTTCTGATAGTTCATTATTAGTGTATAGTAATGCAAGATATCTCTGTATATTCATTTTGTATCATGCAACTTGATGAATTCATTTATTAGTTCTAACAGTGTTTTGGTAGTGTCTTGCAAGAGTGACAGTTTTACTTCTTCCTTTCCAGTTTGGATTCCTTTTATTTCATTTTCTTCTATGATTACTGTGGCTAGAACTTCCAATACTCTGTTGAATAAAAGTGGCATTAGTTGTTATTCTTGTCCTGTTCCTGATCTTAGAGGAAAATCTTTCAGCTTTTCACCATTGAGTATGATGTTGGTTGTGGGATTATCATATATGGCTTCTATTATATTGAGGTATGTTTCCTCTATATCCACTTTGTTGACAATTTTTATCATAAATTCATGTTGAATTATGTGAAAAGTTTTTTCTGCATCTATTGAGATGATTTTATGATTTTTTTTTATTCTTCAGTTTGCTAATATGATGTATCACATTGATTGATTTACTGATATTGAAGCATCCTTGCATCCCTGAGGTAAATACCACTTGATCATGATGTACGATCCTTTTAATGTATTGTTTGATTTGGCTTGCTAGTATTTTGTTGAGGATTTTTGCATCTACGTTCATCAGTGATATTGGTCTGTAATCATTTTTTGTGATATCTTTTTCTGGTTTTGGTATCAGGGTTGTGGTGGCCTTGGAGACTGAGCTTGGAAATGTTTCTTCCTCTGGAATTTTTTGGAAGAGTTTGAGAAGGATAGGTGTTAACTCTTCTGTAAATGTTTGATAGAATTCTTCTGTGAATCCATCTGGTCCTGGACTTTTGTTTGTTGGAAGTTTTTAAATCACAGTTTCAATTTCAGTAGTTGTGATTGGTCTGTTCATATTTTCTATTTCTTTCTGGTTCAGTCTTGGAGGTTGTACCTTTCTAAGAATTTGTCCATTTCTTCTAGGTTGTTCATTTTATTGGCATATAGTTAATTGTAGTAGTCTCTTATGACCCTTTGTACTTCTGTGGTGTCAGTTGTAACTTTTCCTTTTTCATTTCTAATTTTATTTTATTTTATTTTTATTTATTTATTTTTTTTGTGGTACGCGGGCCTCTCACTCTTGTGGCCTCTCCCGTTGTGGAGCACAGGCTCCGGGCACGCAGGCTCAGCAGCCATGGCTCACGGGCCTATCCGCTCCACGGCATGTGGGATCTTCCTGGACCGGGGCACGAACCCCTATCCCCTGCATCAGCAGGCGGACTCTCAACCACTGCGCCACCAGGGAAGCCCCATTTCTAATTTTATTAATTTGAGTCCTCTCCCTTTTTTTGTCTTCATGAGTCTGGCTAAAGGTTTATGAATTTTGTTTATCTTCTCAAAGAACCAGCTATTAGTTTCATTGATCTTTGCTATTGTTTTCTTCATCTCTATTTCATTTATTTCTGCTCCAATTTTTATGATTTCTTTCCTTCTACTAATTTTGGGTTTTGTTTATCTTTCTCTAGTTGCTTTAATTGTAGGATTAGGTTGTTTATTTGAGATTTTTCTTGTTTCCTGAGGTAAGATTGTATTGCTGTAAACTTCCCTCTTAGAACTGCTTTTGCTGCCTCCCATAGGTTTTGGATTGTCGTGTTTTCATTGTCATTTGCCTCTAGGTATTTTTTGATTTCCTCTTTGATTTTTTCAGTGATCCATTGGTTTTTTAGTAAAATATTGTTTAGCCTCCATGTATTTGCATTTTTTACAGTTTTTTTTTCCTGTAATTGATTTCTAATCTCATAGTGTTGTGGTTGGAAAAGATGCTTGATAAGATTTCAGTTTTTTTAAATTTACCAAGGCTTGATTTGTGGTCCAAGATGTGATATATTCTGGAGAATGTTCCATGTGCCCTTGAGAACAAAGTGTAATCTGCTGCTTTTGGATGGAATGTCCTATAAATATGAATTAAGTCTATCTGGTCTAATGTATCATTTAAGGCTTGTATTTCCTTATTGATTTTCTGTCTGGATGATCTGTCTGTTAGTATAAGTAGGGTATTAAAGTCCCTCACTATTACTATGTTACTGTTGATTTCTCCCTTTATGGCTGTTAACATTAGCCTTATATATTGAGGTCCTCTTATGTTGAGTGCATATATATTTACAATTATTATATCTTCCTCTTGGATTGATCCCTTGATCATTATGTAGTGTCCTTCCTTGTCTCTTGTAACTGTCTTTATTTTAAAGTCTATTTTGTCTGTATGAGTATTGCTACTCCATCTTTCTTTTAATTTCCATTTGCATAGAATAACTTTTTCCATCCCCTCACTTTTAGTTTGTATGTGTCCCTAGGTCTGAAGTGGGTCTCTTGTAGATAGCATATATACAGATCTTGTTTCTGTCTCCATTCAGCCAGTCTGTGTCTTTTGGTTGGAGCATTTAATCCATTTACATTTAAAGTAATTATCGATATGTATGTTTCTACTGCCATTTTCTTAATTGTTTTGGGTTTGCTTTTGTAGGTCTTTTTTCTTCCCTTCTCTTTTGTTCTCTTGTGGCTTGATGACCATCTTTAGTGTTGTGTTTTGGTTGCTTTTTTTTTGGTGTGTGTATCTATTATAGTTTTTGGTTTGCATTTCCCATGATGTTTTGATATCACAGTCTATATATATACAAGGTTGTTTTAAGTTTCTGGTCTCTTAATTTCAAATGCAATTTCCATTTACTCATTTGCACTCTCCTCTTCTCATAGTTGCTAGTTTTGATATCATATTTGTGTATGGATGATTTCCTACTTTTATTGTATGATTGCCTTTACCGGTGAGCTTTCCCATTTGTGATTTTCTTGTTTCTCGTTATGGCCTCTTTTTTTTTTTCCCCCCTGCTTATAGAAGTTCCTTTAGCATTTGATTCAAAGCCGGTTTGTTGGTGCTGAATTCTCTTAGCTTTTGCTGTCTGCAAAGCTTTTTATTTCTCCTTCAAATCTGAATGAGAGCCTTGCTGGCTAGAGTATTCTTTGTTGTAGGTTCTTCACTTTCATCACTTTAAATATATCATGCCACTCCCTTCTGGTCTGCAGAGTTCGATTAATATGTGTCTTGGCATGTTTCTCCTCGGGTTTATCCTGTATGGGACTCTCTATGCTTCCTGGATTTGGGTGACCATTTCCTTTCCCATGTTAGGGTAGTTTTCAACTATAATATCTTCAAATATTTTCTCAGGCCCTTTCTTTTTCTCTTCTTCTTCTGGGCCCCCTATAATGCAAGTGTTGGTGGGTTTAATGCTGTCCCAGAGGTCTCTGAGACTATCCTCATTTCTTTTCATTCTTTTTTCTTTGTTCTGTGGCAGTGATTTCCACCACTCTGTCTTCCACCTCACTTATTCATTCTTCTGCCTCAGTTATTCTGCTGTTGATTCCTTCTAGTGTATTTTTCATTTTGTTATTGTCTTGTTCATATATATTTGTTTGTTCTTTAAATCTTCTAACTCTTTGTTAAACATTTCTTTTATCTTCTTGGTCTGTACCTCCATCCTATTTCCAAGATTTTGGATCATCTTTACTATCATTACTCTGAATTCTTTTTCAGGTAGTTTGCCTATCTCCTCTTCATTTAGTTATTCTTTGTAAGTGTTTATCTTGCTCCTTCATCTGCAACATATTTCTCTGTCATCTCATTTTTTATCTAACTTACTGTGTTTGTGGTCTCCTTTCTTCAGGCTGCAGGATTGTAGTTCCTCTTGCTTCTGTTGTCTGCCCCCTGGTGGATGAGGTTGGTCCAGGGGCTTCTGCAGGATTCCTGGTGGGAGGAACTGGTTCCTGCCCTCTGGTGGGTGAAGCTGTGTCTTGTCCCTCTGGTGGGCAGGGCCATGTCAAGGGGTGTGCTTTGGGGTGACTCTGAGCTTAGTATGACTTCAAGCAGCCTGTCTGCTGATGGGTGGGGCTATGTTTCTGTCTTGCTGATTGTTTGCCCTGAGGTGTTTCAGCACTGGAGCCTGCAGGCTGTTGGGTGGGACAGGATTTTCATGCTGAAATGGAGACCTCTGGGAGAGCTCACACTGATTAGTATTCCCTGGGGCCTCTGCTACCAGTGTCCTTGTTCCCACAGTGAACTACACCCAACCCCTGCCTCCCCAGGAGACCCTGCAAAACCCGTAGGTAGGTCTAGCCCAGGTTCCTATGGAGTTACTGCTTTGTGCTGGGTCCCAGTGCATATGAGACCTTGGGTGCACCTTCAAGAGTGGATGAGGCAGAGATACTCCTTATCCTCAGGATAAAGAAAGATGCAAGAGAAGATTCCTCTTCATAAGTCAAATTTCTTTGTCCCTCCATTGTTTTAATTCAAATGTTATATAATTCAAAAACGTTAGAGAAACATATGATCAAATGGGAATGGAAAAATTATTCAAACCCAAACAAATAATAGACTGTAGTACATCCATACAATAAAATACTATTCAGTAAGAAAAAGGAATGAACTACTAATACATGCAACTACAGGAAGAATCCCAATTGTATTATCCTAAGTGAAAGATGGCAGATTCAGAAGGCTACATATTCTGTGATTCCATTATGTAATAATCTGGAAATGGAAAAATTATAGGGGTAGAAAACAAATCAGTGGTTATCAGGTAATAGAAGAAGGAGGAAATGGTTGACTGAAAAGGGAAAAGAGGAAACTTTGGAGGAGGAAGGACTGTTCTATATCTTAATTGTGGTGATATTTATGCAACTGTATGCATTTGGCAAAACTTATAGAAGTGACAAAACTATAAAAGATGAATTTTAATGTATGTAAATTTTACCTCAACAAACCTGACTTTTAAGAAATGCTAAATGGAAATTACTTTATTACCTATTACTCATAATTGAATCCAAAGATTCAATTAGTACTTCTTACATGTAGACCTTTTCACTTATATTTGAAAATACTTAGAATAGGGGGCATCTGATGATCCAAAATTTAGTGAGGCTTATGAAATTTTAGAGATTATTCTCAAGCAAGACCAATATGTGGATAAAGCTCATTTCCTTTTGACAATTTTCATTGGGATATTTGATTGACCTGAAACAGAGAAGGAAGATGTTCATGCACTTTTCATCAGACTGTTAAGTGGCACTGGTGAATTTACTTTGATTAACTGTTAATAATTTGAATACATAGTCAATCATGATCCTTTTTCTTTTGTGGTAATTTAAAACTTATTAATAAGACTACTATAACAGAATTTTAATATAAATATTTTCCTAATTGTTAAATTTGAAACAGAAGAAAACGTATGTTTTGAGGTCAGAAAAAATAATATTACAAAAGATGAAAAAATATTTATTTTTGCTTCAATTGTATCAATTCCAGCAACTTCTCCTCAAGTCAATTGGATCTCCAGTACATGAAGTCATAGATTAATGATACTGTGAGAGTCTCTCCCAATTTAAAACCTACTTCCACTTAGACACACAAACATATTTCCCCTCTTGTTTCTATTAACTTTGGAAAACTTGGTCCATTAATCTATCTCTAATACGAGATAGTGCTCTCATTTTGTAGTTATTCATTATCTTATGCAAAAATGTCTGTTTCATCAATCTCTACCTCTTTTTCTAAGGTTAAGGTCCCCTTATTACTCCCATTTCAATAGAAAAGTTAAAACTATTATCAGATACCTAACTGTTTAATGACAGTTGAGCAGTTTAAAGTTATACTATTTAGTCTGTATGTTGAGAGCATGTGATAGCTTACAGAGGAAATTACTTCTTACTTCATCCAAATGGACATCGCCAAGTCAATTTTGAATAGATAACTAATGACAATACATGGGATAAGTTTTTTTTAAAAAAACTCAGCATTCTGGGTTAAGTCAATACGTATATTTTCCATAAAGATTCCCTTATTAATGCATATTGCAGAATTTAGCTTTGTAGTAAACTACTTGCCTGGGACCAGGCTAGTAGTAGCAAATTGTATCTACAAGAATTACTTTGAGTAAGAAAATAAAATATATGTTTCATTTTGTATATTCTGTTTCATGGTGAAAAGGGTTTGGTATCTATACTTTATATTCATACAACTGAAATGGGATACTTTTGCACTTTTTTCTAGCAGTTTCTTGACTCTAATTCTGTAAAGCTATTTTCTTGAGAGTCTATGATTTTTCTGTGATTGAGGGTGGGACAGATTTTCTACAGAGAGTAAGTGACTTATCTGTGAAGTTTCACAATAAAAATCAGGTAATAATAATAATGATTGTAATTCAAGCTAACATTTGCTGAGCAATTATACTATACCCAACACATAGTTAACCTAAGTCATTTATATATATTTATTCCTATTTATTATGAAATACATATGAGGTAGCTACTCTTATTAACTCCATTTTAAAGATGAGGGAACTGAGACCCCAAAACATTCTATAACTAGCCTAAGATCCCTGAGTTGGGGCTAGAACACATGCAGTTCAGCTCCATGGCAAAGCTCTAACCATGGTTTGGAACACTTCTGGTGACCAAGCCTACACAATAATCAGTTTAATACTCTCGTGCTCATCTGTTTGATTCTGTGTTGAGACTGAGCGAGTTAACTGCAATGCTACAGAATAGTTCTCACCCATAAGCGGTGTTGTGGGTGGTGATCCCTAGATCCTGGAAGTTGTTTCTCCCCAAGGCCTTGTAATATAAGCATCATGATAACTCATCAAACAGAGCTTACTAAATAGCTTCTGATGGTGAAAATGGTAAGGAAATTCCTAGAAGTAACATTCAGTTAAGAATTGGTAAGGAAAATTAAATATAGTATCCTGTATTTGGAAATTAAAGAGCATATTTTTTTACAAATATGCTATGATGAAATTATCATGATACTTAGAGTCAAACAGTCTAAATTCAGTCATGAAACTAAGTTGAGTTAGTGTGATGTGGAATAATGTGCTAGACTTCTGTTAGATTTTGTTTCTTTCTTTCTTACGTAAGAGGATTGAAATAGATCCAGAGGTCCTTTTTAATGTTAACACTTTGTTATACAATTTAAAATTTTCTCAACAACTGGAAAATATCATTCTAATTAAAACACAATTTTTTTTTTTTGGTTGCGTTGGGTCTTGGTTTCTGCACATGGGCTTCTGCTAGTTGCAGTGGGTGGGACTACTCTTTGCTGTGGTGTGTGGGCTTCTCATTGCAGTGGCTTCTCTTGTGGTGGAGCATGGGCTGTAGGCACGCAGGCTTCAGTAGTTGCAGTGCGTGGGCTCGGTAGTTGTAGTGCGTGGGCTCTAGGGTGCACAGGCTTCAGTAGTTGTGATGTGTGGGCTCAGTAGTTGTGGCTTGTGGGCTCTAGAGCCCAGGCTCAGTAGTTGTGGTGCACAGACTTAGTTGCTCCACGGCATGTGGGGTCTTCCTGGACCAGGGATTGAACCAGTGACCCCTGCATTGGCAGGCAGATTCTTAACCACTGCCCTACCAGGGATGTCCCTTAAAACACATTTTTAAGTCTTGTGGTCAGTAGATACGATTAGACTTGAAACCAAAACACCATAATTTAATTTACTAAAATTTCATCTGGACTCATCCAAAATCTAGTGACGAGGCTGGGAATAAATAGAAACATAATTTAAAATATATGTTCATTCTATTCCGGAAAATAACAAAGAAAATCCTCATTTAAAAAATAAATAATACAATTAGAATACAATAATATTCTCATAATTCTTTGCACAAGCATGTGGTTTAGAGAATGTCTATTTGAGATTAGTTGCATATTTGAGTCATATACAATTTCTCAAACAACTTGAAAAATTTTAGACCATTTCATGAATGAGTGTTTAGATTTCTATGGCAAACCAAGGAAAGATCAGTTCAATTGTGTGTCTAAAATGTACCATTCACCTTGAAACATCCTTCTACTTGAGTAAACTGTCATCTTAAAGGCTATATCTTCCTACTCATTTCTGCATCGATTTATCTTCACTTTAAAGATGCAAATATTCCATCACTGTCCAAATATAAGTCAATGTTACTAAAATAAGTATGAAAAAATATTTAAATTACAAGGCATGATAGTAAATGTATTCTGATGTTTTCCCTAAATATACCACTTTGCATTTAAAACACTTAGAGAAAGGGCCATTTTATATTTTTATGCCTTCACAAAAGTTAAAGATTGATGATGTAGTTAGTAAATGTGGGCTTAGTTGTTGGTGTACCTCTTATTCTTTTGCCATATCTGCATTAATACATTTTAGAGTCAGTGAATTTTGGAAATAAACAAAACAGAAAAACTTACCTATTTTCCTCTCTTAAGATTCACCAGAAAACATTAAAATGAAAAAATTCCTAAGCATAATTATTGGATTACCTAATTCTATTTTTTTGGAAGAAATTGCTTTATGCATTCTTTTTTTTAATTTTTAAGTTTTTTAGCTAATTTTTATTGGAGTATAGTTGCTTTACAATGTTGTGTTAGTTTCTTCCTTACAGCAAAGTGAATCAGTTATTTGTATACGTATATCCAATCTTTTTTAGATTTCCTTCCCATTTAGGTCACCACAGAGCACTGAGTAGAGTTCCCTGTGTTATACAGTAGGTTCTCATTAGTTATCTGTTTTATACATAGTAGTGTGTATATGTCAATCCCAGTCTCCCAGATCATCCCACCCCCCACCTTTCCCCCTTGGTAGCCATAAGTTTGTTCTCTACATCTGTGACTCTGTTTCTGCTTTGCAGATAAGTTCATATGTACCATTTTTCTAGATTCCACATGTAAACGATATTATATGATATTTGTTTTGCTTTATGCATTTTTAAGTGTTCTATTAATCATCATTAAGTAACATAGGATTGAAAGGAGAAATGATCCAGAATCAATAAGTTCAAACGTGTTTTGGTGGGGAGGGGTCTCTTTGAATGCATTAAACATGAGATCATTCTCATAGGGTTTACAGGAAAGTGCCTTTGATATGCCATTCTACTGAGGGGGTATGGGGAAACCCATCAAAAAGTCCATGAATATGAAATTATTAAATCATGCCTTTGTGATTGGCTGCCTGTGTGACCTAATGTCTTAATCTCTATTTTCCAACAAGAAACTAATTTTTTTAGCATCTTTATTGAGGTATAATTGCTTTACATTGTTATGTTAGTTGCTGCTGTATAACAGAGTGAATCAGCTATATGCATACATATATCTCCATATCCTCTCCCTCTTGCGTCTCCCTCTCACCCTCCCTATCCCACCCCTCTAGGTGGTCACAGAGCACTAAGCTGATCTTGCTGTGCTATGCGGCTGCTTCCCACTAGAGTCTGTCAGACAGAGTGAAGTAAGTCAGAAAGAGAAAAACAAATACCGTATGCTAACACATATAAATGGAATCTAAAAAAATAAGCGTTCTGAAGAACCTAGGGGCAGGACAGGAATAAAGATGCAGACGTAGAGAATGGACTTGAGGACACAGGGAGGGGGTATGGTAAGCTGAGATGAAGTGAGAGAGTGGCATTGACATATATACACTGCCAAATGTAAAATAGAAATTAATTATTAATTCACTTATCCACACACATAGTATTAAGTCTTTACTAATAACTGTGGTCTACTTTTCTCACAGAATGCTATGTGGCTTAATTACTAACCTAGTGGTTATAAAGGTGTGGATAGAAGTTATATGTGGAAGAAAGGCCACAGGGGAGAAATTGAAGGTGAGTCACCTGGAGAGGGTTTGCTGACCGCCTGTAAGACCTCTACTGCGTGGGGTGAACCTGATGATGCTATCAGAGTCTTGTGTGTGGTCCCCAGCGTTACATGCTCTAAAACTTGACTTCTCAGCACCCGTTGATAATAAGTCTCTGGTCAATGGACTAATGCTAACCTCACTCCAGACTTCCATGGAAGCCTCAATGCAATTGTTTCTTTCATGGAGAGGCTTGTAATCTGTTATCAGTGACGGATCAATTACACTAAAATGATCAATTACACTACTCAAAGCACCTCCTTCCCCCCAAATATTAATCAGAATGTGGCTGTCTTAGCAAGGAATAAGGTAAAAGGAGGTGGATATTCCTGAGGAGGATTTGACCAACTGAAGTATGCTAACCTCACAGCAAAGTATGGCTCTAGAATTCTCAAGTTTCCTAAATTCAATCACTGCTTCACTTTCTCTGCTTGTCCCCAAGTTCTTTTGATACTGTTTTTACTTAGATATAAATATTTCGGATTGAGCCAAGTTAGCTGTCCCTGGTCAGGGAGCTGTTTTGGGGCTGGAAGACATTCCGTCTCCTCCCATCTTGTGCTGATTTAAGTCATTTGTTTCTCAGAAGACAAACTCATCTCCTTTATCTCTAAGTTCTCAGGGGCACCTCACTCTGCCCTCACGTACTTCTAAAAAAGTTCTCAGCATATCATGGGAGGATGTTTAAAGTATAATTTTTCTAGAATATTCACAGAACATCAAAATATACAGAAGTGTAATTGAGATAGAGCATATAACTTTGTGAAAATAACCAATGAATAGAAATCAAATAATTGGACTGTCGCCTTCTGAGATGGCCACACTCTGTCTGTGGAGTGTTTATCTCCCCGAATAAACCTTCTTTCCAAAGAAAAAAGAAAGAAATCAAATAATTTTATTAAAAACTGGTCTAAGGTTGTTGGAACACTGGAATCGTGAATTAAGGTGGGAAAATATCTGGATATAGGCTGGGTAATAGCTTTCAGACATTTCAGGACTGGGTTTTAGAAGCATAGCCATACTGGTACTGTTTCTTCCTGTGACCATTTCTCTCAGTTGAATCGATAAGCATATTCTGAATCAAGTAAACAAAATGATTTTGCAACATTGTGACCTGAGGAAGACATGATTATTGTCTTATACTCCTGTACTGAGAAAAGTCATAAGAGCCTCCAACCCAGAATCAGCAAGGGTCCATTAGGAAGAGGAAGGAAAGAATGAAAATATCTCATGTCAGATATCTGTGCTTCCTGGCTGCTATGGCCAGCTCTTTCCTGTCCTCGAAACTCTCACAGCTTTATCTACAGCCACGCTGGACTTGCCTTTGAATTCCTGCTTGACGTTTGTCGTATTTTTCTACTTCTTAATCTTAACTTTTCTAGCCTACTCTCTCTCCCTTGCTGATTACATCCAACCTCAGAACCTTAAATATCTGTATGCTGATGATTCCAAATTTAAATCTCCATCTCATTTTTCGTCTCTGACTATCAGTTTGTACATCCAGCAACTCCATTTGTATGCCTAGTTGATATCTCAACCTTAACATGTATGGATGAAACTCCTGATATACTCCTCTCCACAACCAGCAATTTTCACATCTCCCCTGTGCTATTTCAGTAAATGGCAACTTCGTTCTTCCAGTTGTTTAGGTAAAAAAACAAAACAAAAAACCTTGGTATTATCTTTGGTCTTATTTTACACTCCATATCTTATCTGTAGGCGAGTCCCATTGGTTCTATCTTCAAGATAAATACAGAATCCAACTACTTCTCATAACCTCCAGTGTCACCAATCTGGTCCAAACCATCATATTTCTCATGTAGGCTATGGTAATAGCCTCTTGGTAGATTTGCCCTAACACAGTAGCCAGAGTGATCCTATTGAGGAATCCTGCTTCATTCACTCTCGCATTCTGTTAGATGACTATTTCATACCTCCATCTTTCCCCTCATACCTCCAATGCCCCCTCCTACATCATAATTCCCTCCTGATGACCTTGAATGTTATTAGGTCACATTACTGCTCTTCCTGAAACTCTCCAGTGGCTTTCCATCTCATTCAGAAAAAAAAGCCACGGACTTCACAAAGCCCATTGCCTCTCTGACTCCATCTCCTGTGATTTTACCCCTTGTCTACTACTCTTCAGCCACCCTGGATACCTGTTCATTCCTTGAAAATGCTAGGCAAGCTGCTACCTCAGCTCTTTGCACTGGCTGTTCCCTCTGCTTGGAATGCTTCCCTGCAGATATCTGCGTGGCTCACTTCCTCACTTCTTTCAAGTCTTAAATGAAATGACACTTTCTTAGTGAGGCTTTCCCTGGCTACCTTATTTGAAATTCCAACCCTCCCCTAAAACTGCCTTTTACTTTTTAAAATTTATTTTTCTCCGCAGCACTTGTCACTCTCTGACATACAACTCTAGGAGAGGAAAAAAACATTTTAGTTTCTCCAGCAAGGGCCTTGTAAGTTAGACTGCCCAAAGACCAATAAACAAGAGGAAAGCAAACAGAAGTTAATAAATATGTGCATGGTGCGTGTACAAATGGGAGCAACCAGCAATGAGTGACCCAAAGAGGTGGTTAGAACGTGGGCTTATGTACCATCTCACACTAAACAACGGAAAAGGTGTCTGAGGCTTCTGCATGGCGAAGACAAATTATGGGAAAGTCACCAGGAAAGGGAGGGTAAACAAGGGCTTTTTAGTAAGGTTTATTATGCAGACTTAAGTCGGTGCCTTCTCCATTTATAGAAGTTAAGAGTCTTCCTCTTCCAGGTACAGGAGAGGGAGGCATCTTTACAAATAGAAATTTCTTTTATAAATGTAAATTTCCTTTACAGAAGGAAAACTTGTGCTCTGTTTTTAGAGCTTTTCTTGTATCTGCTGCTTCTTAATGGCTTTTGGCTCAAAATAATCCACGTTCCTAATAGGCGTATGTTGGGGTGGCATATTCTGGTACCCTTCATGACATACTGTCCTTATCTTTTTTTAATGTCTTTCTTTTCCTACAAGAATGTAAGATCTATGAGGGCAAATATCTTTGTCTTTTGTTCACTGCCGTAGACCAGTGCCTAAAACAGTCATCGGTGCACAGTAATTCTCAATCAGTATTTGTTGGATGACTTAATAAACATTTATTATTCAGCAGCCATTGAAAATGCAGCTTAATGTTTTACATTAGTTTACCCTAGAAACATTATTTTGAAAGAACCACTGGGAACACACCATGTTTATTTTTTATTCTCAGCATTTTTGTAGGCTTAGCCTCTCCAATTCCATTAAAGAATTTTTTGAGGGTAGAGTCGAGTTAATGTCTCTTACATCTCCGTTAATAAAGATTATGCCTGCACTGATTGACCCATTTCATTTTCCTGCACTGAGGACATAGAACATTCTAAAATACTTGTCTGTTATTTTAAAAGCATTCTCCACAATCTCTTGTTTTTTGGGTTTTTTGTGGGGGAAAGGGTTGGGGTTTTTTTAGATTTAAACAGTGAAATTTTCTTCAGGGTAATAGTTTTTTTTTTTTCCTGTTTTTTAATGCATGAAAGATTCTTTAAATTCTATAGTGCCTTAAAATTTTCAAAAGTTTCACACACATGATTTCATATAATCCCATAGTAACCCTTTTTAAAAATTCCCTACCCCTCTCTTGCCCCTTGTCCTTCCCTCTCCCCACTGATACTACTAGTTTGTTCTCTATATCTGTGAGTCTGTTTCTGTTTTGTTATATTCACTGGTTTTACTTTTTAGATTCCACATTTAAGTGATATCATACAGTATTTGTCTTTCTCTGACTTATTTCACATAGCAGTCTCTAAATTAAACCGAACCATTCATTCAGCGAATATTTATTAAGTAAAACTACCCAAGGCTTTGTCATATAAAGATAGAAATGAATCCTGCCCTAAAGTAGCTTACAGTATAATACTGGAAATAAGATATGTACACATTAGAAATACAATATTATCTAATACAACTCAGCACATGTTATCTTGAGAGATGTAGAGGTCCTTATCCCTGACTGCAGACCGATGCATCCTCCCTGTAAGTGGCCAATTATGGAACACGAATGGGGAATATGAAAACAGGGCGAGAGATTGAGGGCAGTTATTGAAAAATAATGTGGGTTGTTCATCAGAGTCTTGAACAGCCCAATTAGAATTGAAATGGGCAGAGTGTGGTGAGTTACTAAGTCAGTTTTAGAATATGCCAAGCCAAAGCATATATAAGCAATAGAAAACTTTAGATCACAGGAGAAAGAAAAAAAAGAGAAGTAGAATGAATGTACTACGTCCTAATTAATTTTTAAAGGCAAATTCTGTAGCAGAAGTCCAGTTTTGAAGCTAAGTAATTTAGCTCTCTATTTGTAAGATACTTTTTTTCTTAGAATTGGTAGCTATATTTTGCACGAGTTGGGCGATTGAAGATTTATTTGAATGCAATCTTTAGATGACAACATTAGAAAAAAGTTAGAGTTCTCAGGAATATGTTGTGGGTGATTAAGGACCACAACGGCAGCCACTCGAGATTATTTTCAGCCTCTTAGCTCTTAGGGGTTAGCGAACTGTGCACTGTGGGTTACATCCAGCCAGCTGCCTGATTTTGTAAAGAAAGTTTTATTGGAATATGGTCAGGCCCATTCATTTACATATTATCTATGTCACCTCCACACAACAGCAGAATTGAGAAGTTTCAATGGAAACTGGAGACGTTATGGTCTAGCTAGCTAGTCCACTACAGAAGAAGCTTACCAGTTCCTGGTCAATGTTATTCTCTCCATTTTCCTATTGACTCTTTTCACTGGGAATCCAACTGAAGATTAACAAAAAAATTCAGAAAGTCTAGTGAGCAATAACTAGTGGAAGCTTAGTTATTTTGCACTTGTTAACACGTTGATTTATATACTTAAACATGTGAAGTTTACCTATACTAATTTTAAAGCAGTTAATATTGTCTTGACTTGTAGCCACATAGAAAGCCAGTTATGGTGCAATGAAAATGGCACTTGAAATAGATTTTAAAGATCTGGATTCAAGCTACACTCTGCCAGTTACAACCTTAGACTAGTCACTCAAAAATCAAAATCTCTGAGCCCAGAGATTAAAGTAACAGGAGAGGGAGTCTTTACAACTAGCTGTAAAAATTGAATGAGATAATAAAAGTATTATTATCAGCTATTGTTCATGTTCCTAAGAATGTATACAGCATATTTGTTAAAAGAGCAGGCTCTATCATTAGACTGATTTGAAGGATTTGGTTGATAAATATTTACTGAGGTAATCCTGGAAAGGCATCTAGCACAATGACTGACAACACCAGCTATTATATATTTTGTTACCATTACTATTATAAAATAGCTAGCATTTGTCTTTCATAGATACTAATCATTGAATGTTCTCAGCTCTTAGCCAATCTTTGAATGCTCTAACATGGGTTAATGAAAGGATGAAGGCCAGTGAGTATAGAAAGCTAATAGTAATGTTCCAGAGCTTGTGTACGTGTCCTTTGACTGACTACAATTCCCTGATACTAAAGGTTATCTAGTAAGTCTCTTTAAATTTTAATCTTCTGTTCACTGCTATCATGTTTCATACATTTTTACTGGTGTTTATTTTTACGTGCATAATATATCTATTTATTATTTTCTCTCTCCCACTGTTTTGTATTAAGACATGGGAAAATCAGTAAATAGAGTTCTTCATCCAGAACTATGCCATCACAATTCATAATTTAGCCTGATGCTAATATTATTTACTTTTAGCAAGACTAAAAGCAATATATTTAACTTGCTAGAATGTGAGGGACATAAAAATTAGGCCATTAATTTAGAGAGAGAAAAAATATACAAATATTACCATTCTAGGGAGAGCAAAAGAATATATTCAAACTCTTCTCTAGGGAGAGTTAAAAAATGTAACTTTAGTTTTAAAATTATTTTGGAATGTGTAATAAATTGAAAGCTAGAACCTTTAAAAAATTATTTTGACCTTGTCATAAAAGTTAAGTTTAAAATGGGACAAGGACTCTCTTCTCCCATTTCTGAATGATAACTTCCACCTCTTGCCATTAGTGAATTTTTGTATTATGTCCTACCTCAAGGAGCCAATGTCATCTTCACTCTCTTCACCAAGAGAACTTGAAAAGTAATAGAAACAATGTGGCCTTCTTCTCCCTTTGCCAACACAGCCAGTTGGCTAGGTCTGACCAAACATTAGCTATATAAACAGACAGAAGTTTGTGCGTGCGTGTGTGTGTGTGTGTGTGTGTGTGTGTGTGTTTATTGAAGAACCAGGGGGATATCAGAAGTTTTACAATGGCAAAGGGACAAATATTGAGATTCTAGTTAACACACTCTCATAAGCACAAGAGGAAACTCTGTAAGACTTAAAATGTTGAAGGAGTGTGTCATCCAATAAATTGTCCCTCCTCTACGAATCTGTACCTTTCTTCTTGGGTCCTCTATGTCAGTTAGACAAATGAAGAGTTAAAGGGAGCAGCAGAACCCCACAAATCACCCCTCTTCTAACACCAACTGCAAGTTCAGAGGGTCCCCAAAGCCACCCTCAAAGTCGGTAATTCACTAGGAGAGCTCACACACCTCGCTGTAAGCAGTTACGGTTATGGTTTATTACAAGGAAAGGATACAAATTAAAAACAGGCAAGGGAAGAATGAGTGAGCACCAATTTTGGAGTTTCCATTGTTCTCTCCCTGTGTAGTCATGGTGTGTTACCTTCCCAGCCCTGAAGTGTGACAATATGCATGGAGTATTGCCAACCAGGGAAGCTCACCTGAGTCTCTGTGTCCAGAGCTTTCATCAAGGCTCCATCACATAGACACGATTGATTGACTGCTCACCCTGATACCCTCAACACTTCATTCCAGGTCTTCTCTTGGAGGAGGTAGATGGGGGTACTCCATCTACACCTAATTCTTTTTTCTCTTCTCTACCTGTTATGGTCTGAACTGTGTCCCCTCAAAATTCATACATTGAAGTTCTAACCCTATGACTATATTTGAATATACGGTCTTTAAAAACTAATTAAGGTTAAATGAGTGCTAATCCAGTAAGACTGGTGTCCTTATAAGAAGACAAAAAGATACCAACGATCTGTGTGTGTGTGTGTGTGTGTGTGTGTGCGTGTGTGTGTGTCTGTGTGTGTCTGTGTGTGTGTGTGTGTGTGTGTGTGTATGCACAGAAAAGAGGCCATATGGGGACACCTTGAGAAGATAGTTCTCTGCAAGCCAGGAAGAGAGTCCTCACCAGAAACCAACCTTGTTGGCATCTTGCTTTTACACTTCTAGCCTCCAGAACTGTGAGAAAATAAACGTCTATTAGCTTAAGTTGTCCAGTTTGTGGTATTTTGTTACGGCAGCCCACACAGACAAATACACTTCCTTTCTCTTTCTTTTCAGGATCCTCCCTCTAGCCCAGAAAAGCGGTGGTGTTTTGTTTCTTGTCCTTTCTGTACTATAAACTCCTCATACGTAGCCTTCATCCCTTCCTATGTTGTATTTAATATTTTATGAACTCTGTGCTTTAGTCGTCCAAGCTCTGGCCTGATTTTCCAATCCAGGTCCCTCTGGACTTCAAAACATAACCTCTTTGCCTTTAAACTTGTTCTTATAAATCAAAAGCTTCTTCATTTAAGATGAGTGTGCCTTCTGTAAGTTAAAAAAATCTGTTAAGCACTTCAGATTAGCTCTCAGTCCATGGGTCTGGCTAACCGTTTTTCCCTGTCCTCAGAAGCAAGCAATGCCATTGATTCACTAGCTGGAAAGAGAGCCACAGAGCAACTAAAATGATTAGTTACGACATTAGTTGCCAAAGTTTGTTCTCCCAGTATTCTGCTGATATCAGAAATTATGCCATTTCTGATATACCAATCATGATTAAATTATCTTGACGCTAGTGTGCTTCTAAACAGAAGAAGGCCAAGAGGATTTTTCCAGTTTATCTTGACACCAATCTATACAAGTGTTTCCCATTCCCTCTGGGAGGTCCTGGGATTATTGTAAGGAATCTGTGAATGCATATACTACTACAAACTTTGATTATAGGTGGAATAAGCAGAATGTCTCATGCATATGCAAGCCTCTATTTTCAAATGTATGTAGATGTTATTGCGGTTGACAAAATGTCAATTATTTAAAGTATAACTGAATTCACAGAAACTGTTTGTCATCATACATTTTTTAAGTAATGGATATTAGAACTCCAATTATTGTCATATGGGATTTCACTATTTTGTTGTTGCCATTATTAATAAAGTCATTTTTACAATATAAATGAAAGTTTGAGTAATCTATTCTCCTTGCCTTACCTAAAGGAGCAATCCCATATTGTGCTTTATTGGAAAGTCTCCTTTATTGAAGAATCTTTTTAGTCCTGCCTGTTATTCTTTCTAAATCTGAATTCTAGGAACATGATCCCCCTAGTCTCCTTTGGCAATCAGAACACTGTCTGGGAAGGCAATCTTGGAAGATTTATTGCCCGAAAGGAATTCTAAAAGTGGCTTTTTAAAAGAAAACTATATTCCCAGTCTGCTTATTTTAGCTACCAAAATTTTTTTGTAGAGTACCATTTTTATTATAAAAATAATACTCTGGGTACATCTTCACACCTCATTAAGGAGAACATGTATTTTATACCTGTAAAATATGTTCTTGCCACATGATTAGGTTCAATCATTTTTATTGCTCCTTTCAGCTATTTTCAATTTTTACTATTATAAATAAATCACAATACATATCCTGGTATATATTTTTTCTTTCAGATAAATTAATGCCAGACTTAATTAAAAATATAAACATGTTTAAGGCTTTTAATACACATTCCTAAGTTGCTTTCCAGAAAGATGATGCCTATTTAAACTCCCACTAGGACCTAAATCTCCACTGTGAGTTTTACCTCCTGAAAAGCAAAATTGATTATTTCCTTTTTTTAATTGTTGATAATTTGATTAAAATTATTATTAGAAAGGTTGGAGTTTCTGTCTTTTATTATCCATTGTCATTTCTTTTTCTGAGAATTGTCTGTTCTTGTTCTTTTCAGCACTAGAACCTGATTTTTCTTTAGAGCATTTCCTTTTTATATTTAGTGTTCCTCATTATGCATGGTTTGCAGCTAATCTTCCATGTCCTTGCACTAAAACTACCAATTTTAGCTCAACTGTAGAGTCTCTCTAGTCCTTCTAAGCATAACTTCTCAGAGTTCTCATATTAGCAGATTTCCCCTCTTGACTCTATTTACATGACTCTTTTTTTTTTCATATTACAGTGCAGGATTAGGCAAATTGCTGAATCTACCTCCAAAATCCCTGCTGCCCATTTTATCCTGGAATGGCTTTCCTGTCTAGACTGCTTCAGGTGCTTTCAAATTCACAGCTGTGAAGGTTGCTAAGCCCTTATATGTTCAGGTGAGAAAGTGATCTTCTCTCTGCACAAAGGCCATCAATTCTTTGATATTATCTCACACTATTAAACAAACCCTCTGAGACAGCCACTTGAGGTCTTACTATGTATTGTTTCATTGTACACTTTCACATGCTGTCTGTAAAACCCAATTTCTAGCCACCACCGTAGCAACTTTACCATTGAAGAAAGAAATAATTTGACATTGAAAATGACTTAAAGGCCCATTATCTCTACTTTTGAATCATCTGGCTTCTTTTCAAAGGCAGTAGCATTTAAAACTCAAACTAATAGTGTATTTAAACTAGAAAAAGTTATGATAGAAAGAATAAGCTTTAGAAATAAATGGCACCGAGCATGTACCCCTATGAACTAGTTGTGTAACTTTGGGGAGGTTTCTTAACTTCTCTAAGTTTCAGACTCTTCATTTACAAAATGAAATAAGTAATATCCAACTTGGTGGTTGTGAAAATAGATAAATGCACTACCATATAGAATCAACTTTTCCAATCGAGTCACACGAAGCAGAAATATCATCTAGTATTGATTTGCTAACCATTTCAAGAACACAAGCAATACGGAGGGACAAAGCACAAAGCGGTCTGGGGCAGACTGAGTGGTTCCGAGCCCTTTCTTCCCATGAAACACTTTCATTTTATATGCCTGAGAGTTATTTGGCCTATGTGACGTTGTCCAAGGAGTCTTGTCTCATAAATCCATAGATTCTGGGTTTATTTACTTTAAGTGATCCTTTAGCCAAGAATATATACTAAGAACATATTATAGTCAAGGGCTCTCCCTCCTAGCAAATATCATCAGTCTCTTGGTCTGGAGTCCATTGACAAGGGGGCTAAATCAGTCAGCTGCCTTCTTTTCTTTTCCCTGGAATAGTCCCTCAACCCCACCCCAGCCCCCGTAGAGGAAGTACATGGATCATAGGCAAGCTGATTTAACAACTTCCTCCCAAAATACGTAAATCACTCCTTCCTAATTAATAATTGAAATTATCTCCTTTGCTTAAAATATTTGCTATGACTGAATATTGTGTTGGCAGAAATAGTATCAATCACCTGTAGCACAGTATGAATCAGTTTATCAGTCCAATGATGAAAATTGACGAGTACATTGAAAAAAATAACCCATTTTCCAACCTGGGAATTAATTAGTTGTTGCTCTCCAAGGTTGATAGAATTTTGAATAATGATGACACTCTATGAAACCACTTCCTTAGATGGCAAACCATCAAAGAGAATCTTGTAGAGGTACCTAATCTCAAGGCAAATTTATTAGACACAGTATCGGTTAGTCATCTCTGTTCCCTACACAGACTGAGATCCTGAAGCTTTCCTCAGAGAGTAGAAACCTCATTGGCATTCCTAAAAGAAGGGTGAGTCTTCAAATTAGGAAGACACGGGGAATCTGCTTCTGGCCTTCAGAGGGACATTATTAGGAACAGGTAGGCTCCAGCGAAAGAGGGTTGTCTTCCCATCAAGGCTACCTAGGTGCTCCGTGAGACAGGGCTCAAATGCTAGATAAGATGAAATCAAATTCCACTAGCCTATGCGTAACTGAATCAAAAAACAAATGGAATAAAGGTAGCTGTTGGATTTTCAGAAACCCAGAATTGCCCAGAAGAGGTGAAGGCACTAACCACAAGATAAGGGCAGGATGGAGGAGGCCAGATCATAGGCTTCTTCATCATCCTACAGTTCAAGGTCCAGGATACAAGGTAGGGATGTAAGAGGGCCCAGGTAGCTGCAAAGAAACACAGCCCAGTTGGGTCCAGAAAAGATCATCTGGAAGCCCAAAAGCTAGGATAGAAAAACTAAGAAGGTCCTAGCAGGACATAATTCCACCAGACATGAACGTGAAGTCAGTCCAAACAAACGTCAATAAGAAGATTGAAGCAGTCGAATTTAGTGCTTAAGAGCTCAGACTCTTAAAAGTCAGAAAAGACCAAGTATTGAATTTCAGCTCTGCCACTTCCAAGCCAAATGACTTTGAACTAGATATTTGCTTTTGTCCTCTTTAAAATAAGGAAAATGATGGTATCTACTTTCTAAGATTGTATGAAACTAAACTGAGATAATGCATGTAATGTGTATGCCTGTAATATATAGGTATACAAAATACTCTCAGTAAATACTAGCTGTTATTATTTGTCTTATTGAATATCTTTCCCCAGCATTCACTCAAATACCCACCGTGGACAACCTTAAAAATTAACAGAACTGGGAATAAGTTTATTTGTTATACAGCCAGTATTTTCCAGGGGCCCATTCTCTGTGGCTGTCACTGTGCTAGATGCTGGGATACAGGGATGAGCAAAGCACTCATGGTCTCCATCCTTATGACCTTACATTCTAGTGAAGGAGACACTCATTAAAAACAAAACCACACAAATAAATGTTAAATTCCATGGGTGATGAGTTCTAGTTACAACACCTGCATTTTCCAGCCCTAGTCATCCTGACGCTCAGCTTTTAGATAAGTGAGAATAAGAAATCAGCACTAAGTAACCAAAACCATTTGTTTAACTTTGCATTTGTTTTATTTTCTACTGAACATTCCTTTAAAGAAATTCCAACCTTAGCTAAACTAAGGATTTGAAAGAGGATTTTATATATTTCATTCAAACAAAATAGGTGGGGACAGTGCCCTTTTTATAAATTTAATTTAATTTTTTTTTTTTTTTTTTGGCGGCATTGGGTCTTCGTTGCTGCATGCAGGCTTTCTCTAGTTTCCACGAGCAGGGGCTACTCTTCGTTGCGGTGCGCGGGCTTCTCACTGCGGTGGCGGAGCACGGGCTCTAGGCGTGTGGGCTTCAGTAGTTGTGGCGCATGGGCTGTAGAGCGCAGGCTCAGTAGTTGTGGCACGTGGGCTTAGTTGCTCTGTGGCATGTGGGATCTTCCTGGACCAGGGCTCGAACCCATGTCCCCTGCATTGGCAGGTGGATTCTTAACCACCGCCCCACCAGGGAAGTCCTCAATGCCCTTTTCAGTTGCCTTTAGTTGCCCAGATGTAATGGTTGTAGACCTAGTGGGAAGAAAGGAGGGTGAGCTGAGGTAGCAGGATAGATACAGCTGCCCACAAGGTGAAGAGACTGTGTCATTGTTATGCTACCCTCTGCCAAGTCTGACCCTTTACAGCAGTAGTTCCCAAACTTATGTGCGTCAGAATCATCTGGGAAACTTGGTAATGTGCAAGTTCTCAGGAGCAACCTCAAAAGTATTTAATTCAGAGGATGACTCAAATGGAGCCTCAGAATCTGCATTACAACATGTCACTGAATTTTCTGATGACATGGCCTGAGAAACACATTTTAAGTAATATTGCTTTGAAAGGTAACTCTTCGCAGAGGCTTCCAGTTGTATCAGAATTCAACCAAGTGTCTCATTTATTTAAAGGTTCATCCTTACCCGCCTGATTTGACATGCCATCTTTATTATATACTAAATTCTTATATATATTTGGGTCCGTTCATGGATTTTCTATTCTCTTCTATGTAACATTATATATACACCCCATGCTGTGGTAATTATTGAGGTTTTATAATGCGTTTCAGTATCTGATGCCTTCATTGTTCTTCCAAGAGATTTCCTGGCTGGTTTTTCGTATTTCAATTTGTATTTGAACTCTAGAATCCATTTGTTCTTTCCCTTGTCATTCTTTCTCTTTCTCTCTCTCTCTCCCTCCCTTATTTCTTTTTCATCCTTCATTAAAAGTGTGTTAATCTTCTTGACCTCATGCTCAAATAAGTCCAAGTTCTGACTGAGTAGCGGGAGAAAGAAAAAATTCAAAAAGCCATTGTCCTACTTGTCAAGACAAATTCAATTTGCTTGAGGTCAGGAGAAAGGCAACTCAAAGGAAAAAAACTGCTAATATTTTAATGGGAGCCACATTAATTTACAAATTACCCCAGGTAGCACTGAAATCTTTACAATTCTGAATCTTTTTATTCAAAAACATGATATACTAAAAATCATGTGTGTGTGCATGTGTGTGTGTCTGTGTGTGCTTTAGGCATATTTTAATGTTTTTCTTGTAAAGGTTTTATACATTTCTTGTACAATTTGTTTCCAACTGTCTTATCATCTTGTTGCCATTTTATTTTATTTATTTATTTTTTATATATTTTTAACATCTTTATTGGAGTATAGTTGCTTTACAATGGTGTGTTAGTTTCTGCTGTATAACAAACTGAATCAGCTATATGTATACATATATCCCCATATCTCCTCCCTCTTGCATCCCCCTCCCCCCCTCCCTATCCCGCCCTCTAGGTGGACACAAAGCACCAACCTGATCTACCTGTGCCATGCAGCTTCTTCCCACTATCTATCTATTTTACATTTGGTAGTGTATATATGTCCATGCCACTCGCTTACTTCGTCCCAGCTTACCCTTCCCCCTCCCCGTGTCCTCAAGTCCATTCTCTACATCTGCGTCTTTATTCCTGTCCTGCCCCTGAGTTCTTCAGAACCTTTTTTTTTTTTTTAGATTCCATATATATGTGTCAGCATACGGTATTTGATTTTCTCTTTCTGACTTACTTCACACTGTATGACAGACTCTAGGTCCATCACCTCACTACAAATAAATCAATTTCATTTCTTTTTATGGCTGAGTAACATTCCATTGTATATATGTGCCACATCTTCTTTATCCATTCATCTGTCGATGGACACTTAGGTTGCTTCCATGCCCTGGCTATTGTAAATAGAGCTGCAATGAACATTGTGGAACATGTCTCTTTTTGAATTATGGTTTTTTCAGGGTATATGCCCAAGAGTGGGATTGCTGAGTCATATGGTAGTTCTATTTTTGGTTTTTTAAGGAACCTCCATACTGGCTGTATCAATTTACATTCCCACCAAGAGTGCAAGAGGGTTCCCTTTTCTCCACACCCTCTCCAGCATTGTTTATTGTTTATTGTTTATAGATTTTTTGATGACCGTCATTCTGACCAGTGTGATATGATACTTCATTGTAGTTTTGATTTGCATTTCTCTAATGATTAGTGATGTTGAGCATCCTTTCATATGTTTGTTGGCAATCTGTATATCTTCTTTGGAGAAATGTCTATTTAGGTCTTCTGCCCATTTTTGGATTGGGTTGTTTATTTTTTTGATATTGAGCTGCATGAGCTGCTTGTATATTTTGGAGATTAATCCTTTGTCAGTGGCTTCGTTTGCAAATATTTTCTCCCATTCTGAGGGTTGTCTTTTTTATGGTTTCCTCTGCTGTGCAAAAGCTTTGAAGTTTCATTAGGTCCCATTTGTTTATTTTTGTTTTTATTTCCATTACTCTAAGAGGTGGGTCAGAAAGGTTGTTGCTGTGATGTATGTCATATAGTGTTCGTCCTATGTTTTCCTCTAAGAGTTTTACAGTGTCTGTCCTTACATTTAGGTCTTTAATCCATTTTGAGTTTATTTTTGTGTATGGTGTTAGGGAGTGTTCTAATTTCATTCTTTTACATGTAGCTGTCCAGTTTTCCCAGCATCAATTATTAAAGACACTGTCTTTTCTCCATTGTATATTCTTGCCTCCTTTATCTAAGATAAGGTGACCATATATGTGTGGGTTTACCTCTGGGCTTTCTATCCTGTTCCATTGATCTATATTTCTGTTTTTGTGCCAGTACCATACTGTCTTGATTACTGTAGCTTTGTAGTATAGTCTGAAGTCCGCAAGCCTGATTCCTCCAGCTCCGTTTTTCTTTCTCAAAATTGCTTTGGCTATTCGGGGTCTTTTGTGTTTCCATACAAATTGTGAAATTTTTTGTTCTAGTTCTGCGGAAAATGCCATTGGTAGTTTGATAGAGATTGTGTTGAATCTGTAGATTGCTTTGGGTAGTAGAGTCATTTTCACAATGCTCATTCTTCCAGTCCAAGAACATGGTATATCTCTCCACCTGTTTGAATTGTCTTTGATTTCTTTCATCAGTGTCTTCTAGTTTTCTGCATACAAGTCTTTTGTCTCCTTAGGTAAGCTTATTCCTAGGTATTTTCTTCTTTTTGTTGCAGTGGTAAATGTGAATGTTTCCTTAATTTCTCTCTCAGATTTTTCGTTGTTAGTGTATAGGAATGCAGGAGATTTCTGTGCATTAACTTTGTATCTTGCTACTTTACCAAATTCATTGATTAGCTCTAGTAGTTTTCTGGTAACATCTTTAGGATTCTCTATGTATACTTTCATGTTATCTGGAAACAGGGACAGTTTTACTTCTTCTTTTCCAATTTGGATTTCTTTGATTTCTTTTTCTTCTCTGATTGCTGTGGCTAGGACTTCCAAAACTATGTTGAATAATAGTGGTGAGAGTGAACATCCTTGTCTTGTCCCTGATTTTAGAGGAAATGTTTTCAGTTTTTCAACATTGAGAACGATGTTGGCTGTGGGTTTGTCATATATGGCCTTTATTATGTTGAGGAAAGTTCCCTCTATGCCTACTTTCTGGAGGATTTTTATCATAAATGGGTGTTGAATTTTGTCAAAAGCTTTTCCTGCATCTGTTGAGATGATCATATGGTTTCTATCCTTCAATTTGTTCATACGGTTTAACCAATGATTGATTTGCGTATATTGAAGAATCCTTGCATTCCTGAGATAAACCCCACTTGATCATGGTGTATGATCCTTTTAATGTGCTGTTGGATTTTGTTTGCTAGTATTTTCCAGAGGATTTTTGCATCTATGTTTATTAGTGATATTGGCCTGTGGGTTTCTTTCTTTGTGACATCTTTGTCTGGTTTTGGTATCAGGGTGATGGTGGCCTCATAGAATGAGTTTGGGAGTGTTCCTCTCTCTGCTATATTTTGGAAGAGTTTGAGAAGGATGGGTGTTAGCCCTTCTCTAAATGTTTGATAGAATTCACCTGTGAAGCCTTCTGGTCCTGGACTTTTGTTTGTTGGAAGATTTTTAATCACAGTTTCAATTTCATTACTTGTGATTGGTCTGTTCATATTTTCTATTTCTTCCTGGTTCAATCTTGGAAGGTTGTACCTTTCTAAGAATTTGTCCATGTCTTCCAGATTGTCCATTTTATTGGCATAGAGTTGCTGTAGTAGTCTCTTAGGATGCTTTGTATTTCTGCGGTGTCTGTTGTAACTTCTCCTTTCTCATTTCTAATTTTATTGATTTGAGTCCTCTCCCTCTTTTTCTTGATAAGTCTAGCTAATGGTTTATCAATTTTGTTTATCTTCTTAAAGAAACAGCTTTTAGTTTTATTGATCTTTGCTGTTTTTTTTTTGTTTGTTTCTATTTCATTTGTTTCTGCTCTGATGTTTATGATTTCTTTCCTTCTGCTAACTTTGGTTTTTGTTTGTTCTTCTTTCTCTAGTTCCTTTAGGTGTAGGGTTAGATTGTTTATTTGAGATTTTTCTTGTTTCTTGAGGTAGGCTTGTATAGCTATAAACTTCCCTCTTAGAACTGCTTTTGCTGCTTCCCGTAGGTTTTGAATCATCGTGTTTTCATTGTTATTTGTCTCTAGGTATTTTTTTATTTTCTCTTTGATTTCTTCAGTGATCTGTTGATTATTTAGTAACGTATTGTTTTGCCTCCATGTGTTTGTGGTTTTTACGTTTTTTCCCCCTGTAATTCATTTCTAATCTCATAGCATTGTGGTCAGAAAAGATGCTTGATATGATTTCAGTTTTCTTAAATTTACTAAGGGTTGATTTGTGAGCCAAGATGTGATCTCTCTTGGAGAATGTTCCGTGCGCACTTGATTTTACTTAAATTTACTAAGGGTTGATTTGTGAGCCAAGATGTGATCTCTTAAATCACATCTTAAATTTACTAAGGGTTGATTTGTGAGCCAAGATGTGATCTCTCTTGGAGAATGTTCCGTGCACACTTGAGAGGAAAGTTTAATCTGCTGGTTTTGGATGGAATGTCCTGTTAATATCAATTAAATCTGTCTGGTCTATTGTGTCATTTAAAGCTTCTGTTTCCTTATTTATTTTCATCTTTGATGATCTGTCCATTGGTGGAAGTGAGGTGTTAACGTCCCCCACTATTATTGTGTTACTGTGGATTTCCTCTTTTATAGCTGTTAGCAGTTGCCTTATGTATTGAGGTGCTCCTATGTTGGGTGCATATATATTTATAATTGTTATATCTTCTTCTTGGATTGATCCCTTGATCATTATATAGTATCCTTCCTTGTCTCTTTTAACATTCTTTATTTTAAAGTCTGTTTTATCTGATATGAGTATTGCTACTCCAGCTTTCTTTTGATTTCCATTTGCATGGAATATCTTTTTCCATCCCCTCACTTTCAGTCTGTATGTGTCCCTGGGTCTGAAGTGGGTCTCTTGTGGACAGCATATATATGGGTCTTGGTTTTGTGTCTATTCAGCGAGCCTGTGTCTTTTGCTTGGAGCATTTAATCCATTCATGTTTAAGGTAATTATCGATATGTATGTTCCTGTGACCACTGTCTTAATTGTTTTGGGTTTGTTTTTGTAGATCCTTTTTTTCTCTTGTGTTTCCTACTTAGAGAAGTTCCTTTAGCATTTGTTGTAGAGGTGGGTTGTTGGTGCTGAATTCTCTTAGCCTTTGCTTGTCTGTAAAGCTTTTGATTTCTCCATCGAATCTGAATGAAATCCTTGCAGGGTAGAGTAATCTTGGTTGTAGGTTCTTCCCTTTCATCACTTTAAGTATATCATGCCACTCCTTTCTGGCTTGTAAAGTTTCTGCTGAGAAATCAGCTGTTAACCTTATGGGAGTTCCCTTGTATATTATTTGTAATTTTTCTCTTGCTGCTTTCAATAATTTTTCTTTGTCTTTAATTTTTGCCAATTTGATTATTATGTGTCTCAGCGTGTTTCTCCTTGCGTTTATCCTGTATGGGACTCTGCGCTTCCTGGACTTCGGTGGCTATTTCCCATTTTAGGGAAGTTTTCAACTATAATCTCTTCAAATATTTTCTCGGGTCCTTTCTCTCTCTCTTCTCCTTCTGGGACCCCTATAATGCGAAAGTTTTTGCGTTTAATGTTGTCCCAGAAGTGTCTTAGGCTGTCTTCATTTTTTTTCATTCTTTTTTCTTTATTCTGTTCAGCAGCAGTGAATTCCACCATTCTGTCTTCCAGGTCACTTTTCCATTCTTCTGCCTCAGTTATTCTGCTATTGATTCCTTCTAGTATATTTTTCATTTCAGTTATTGTTTTGTTCATGTCTGTTTGCTTGTTCTTTAATTCTTCTAGGTCTTTGGTAAACATTTCTTGCATCTTCTCGATCTTTGCCTCCATTCTTTTTCCGAGGTCCTGGATCATCTTCACTATCATTATTCTGAATTCTTTTTCTGGAAGGTTGCCTATCTCCCCTTCATTTAGTTGTCTTTCTGGGGTCTTATCTTGTTCCTTCATCTGGTACATAGCCCTCTGCCTTTTCATCTTGTCTATCTTTCTGTGAATGTGGTCTTTGTTCCACAGGTTGCAGGATTGTAGTTCTTCTTGCTTCTGCTGTCTGCCCCCTGGTGGATGAGGGTATCTAAGAGGCTTTTGCAAGTTTCCTGATGGGAGGGACTGGTGGTGGGTAGAGCTGGCTGTTGCTCTGGTGGGAAGAGCTCAGTAAAATTTTAATCTGCTTGTCTGCTGATGGGTGGGGCTGGGTTCCCTCCTTGTTGGTTGTTTGGCCAGAGGCGACCCAACACTGGAGCCTGCAGGCTCTTTGATGGGGCTAATGGCGGACTCTGGGAGAGCTCACACCAAGGAGTACTTCCCAGAACTTCTGTTGCCAGTGTCCTTGTCCTCACAGTGAACCACAGCCACCCACCACCTCTGCAGGATACCCTCCAACACTAGCAGGTAGGTCTGATTCAGTCTCCCCTGGGGTCACTGCTCCTTCCCCTGGGTCCCGATGTGCACACTACTTTGTGTGTGCCCTCCGAGAGTGGAATCTCTGTTTCCCCCAGTCCTGTCAGAGTCCTGCAATCAAATCCTGCTAGGCTTCAATGTCTGATTCTCTAGGGATTCCTCCTCCCATTGCCAGACCCCCAGATTCAGAAGCCTGACGTGGGGCTCAGATCCTTCGCTCCAGTGGGTGGACTTCTGTGGTATGAGTGTTCTCCAGACTGTGAGTCACCCACCCAGCAGTTATGGGATTTGATTTTATTGTGGTTGCGCCCCTACTACCATCTCATTGTGGCTTCTCCTTTGTCTTTGGATGTGCGGTATCTTTTTTGGTGAGTTCCAGTGTCTTCCTGTCGATGATTGTTCAGCAGTTAGTTGTGATTCTGGTGTCCTTGCAAGAGGGAGTGAGAGCACGTCCTTCTACTCTGCCATCTTGGTTGAGGCCTCTGCAGTCTGTGTCTTTTGGTTGGAGCTTTTAATCCATTTACATGTAAGGTAGTTATTGATATGTACATTCCTGTTACCATTTTCTTAATTGTTTTGGTAAGTCTTTTCCTTGTGTTTCCTGCCAGAGGCATTCCTTTAGCATTTGTTGTAAAGCTGGTTTGGTGGTGCTGAATTCTATTAGCTTTTGCTTGTCTGTAAAGGCTTTAATTTCTCCATTGAATCTGAATGAGATCTTTGATGGGTAGAGTAATCTTGCTTGTAGCTTTTTCTCTTTCATCACTTTAAATATGTCCTGCCATTCCCTTCTGGCTTGCAGAGTTTCTGCTGAAAGATTAGCTGTTAACACTATGGGAATTCCCTTGTATGTTATTTGTTGCTTTTCCACTGCTGTTTTTAATATTTTTCTTTGTATTTAATTTTGATAGTTTGATTAATATGTGTCTTGTTGTGTTTCTCCTTGCATTTATCCTGTATGGGACTCTCTGTGCTTCCTGGACTTGATTATTTCCTTACCCATATTAGGGAAGTTTTCAACTATAATCCCTTCAAATATTTTCTCAGTCCTTTTTTTCTCTTCTTCTTCTATGACCCCTATAATTCGAATGTTGGTGCACTTAATGTTGTCCCAGAGGTCTCTGAGACTGTTCTCAATTCTTTTCATTCTTTTTTCTTTATTCTGCTCTGTGGTAATTATTTCCACTATTTTATCTTCCAGGTCACATAATCGTTCTTCTGCCTCAGTTATTCTGCTATTGAATCTTTCTAGAGAATTTTTAATATCATTTATTGTGTTGTTCATCATTGTTTGTTTGCTCTTTAGTTCTTCTAGGTCCTTGTTAAAGGTTTCTTGTATTTTCTCCTTTCTATTTCCAAGATTTTGGATCATGTTTACTATCATTACTCTGAATTCTTTTCCAAGTAGACTGCCTATTTCCTCTTCAATTGTTTGGTCTGGTGGGTTTTAACCTTGCTCCTTCGTCTGCTGTGTGTTTCTCTGTCTTCTCATTTTGCTTAACTTACTGTGTTTGGCTCTCTTTTTTACAGGCTGCAGGTTCGTAGTTCCCATTGTTTTTGGTGTCTGCTCCCAGTGGGTAAGGTTGGTTCAGTGGGTTGTGTAGGCTTCCTGGTGGAGGAGACTGGTGCCTGTGTTCTGATGGATGAGGCTGGATCTTGTCTTCTGGGGGGCAGGACCACGTCCAGTGGTGTGTTTTGGGGTGTCTGTGTACTTATTATTATTTTAGGCATTCTTTCTGCTAATGGGTGGGGTTGTGTTCCTGTCTTGCTAGTTGTTTGGCATAGGGTGTCCAGCCCTGTAGCTTGCTGGTCGTTGAGTGGAGCTGAGTCTTAGCATTGAGATGGAGATCTCTGGGAGAGCTTTCGCCTTTTGAAATTATGTGGGGCCAGGAGGTCTCTGGTGGACCAATGTTCTGAACTCGGCTTTCCCACCTCAGAGGCTCAGGCCTCACACCCGGCCAGAGAACCAAGACCCTGTCAGCCACATGGCTCAAAAGAAAAGGGTGGAGAAAGAAAGGAAGGAAGAAAGGAAGGAAGGAAGGAAGGACAGAAGAAAAAAAGAAAAGAAAGAAAGAGAGAAATGAGGGAGGGAGGGAGAGAGGGAGAGCAACCAAACCGAAAAACAAATCCACCAATGATAGCAAGCACTAAAAACTATACTAAAAAAAAAAGAGGAAAAAAAAAGGACAGACAGAACCCTAGGACAAATGGTAAAAGCAAAGCTATCCAGACAAAATCACACAAAGAGGCATACACATAGACACTCAAAAAAAGAGAAAGAGGAAAGAAACATAGATCTATATACAACAAAAAAAGAAATGAGAGCAACCAAATCAGTAAAAAAATCTACCAATGATAATAAAGTCTAAATACTAAAATCAGAGGAACATAAAGCCAGAAACAAATTAGATGCAGAAAGCAAACCCCAAGGCTACAGTTGCTCCCAAAGTCCACCGCCTCAATTTTGGGATGATTCGTTGTGTATTCAGGTATTCCAGAGATGCAGGGTACATCCAGTTGATTGTGGAGCTTTAATCCGCTGCTCCTGAGGCTGCTGGGAGAGATTTCCCTTTCTCTTCTTTGTTCACACAGCTCCTGGGGTTCAGTTTTGGATTTGGCCCCGCCTCTGCGTGTAGGTCACCTGAGGGCGTCTGTTCTTCGCTCAGACAGGATGGGGTTAAAGGAGCAGCTGATTAGGGGGCTCTGGCTCACTCAGGCTGGGGGAAGGAGGGGTATGGAATGCGGGGCAAGCCTGCAGCAGTAGAGGCTGATGTGACGTTGCAACAGTCTGAGGCACACCGTGTGTTCTCCCGGGGAAGTTGTCCCTGGATCACGGGACCCTGGCAGTGGCAGGCTGCACAGGCTTCCGGGAGGGAAGGTGTTGACAGTGACTTGTGCTTGCACACAGGCTTCTTGGTGGCTGCAGCAGCAGCCTTAGCGTTTCATTCCTGTCTCTGGTGCCCGCGCTGATAGCCGCGGCTCCCGCCCGTCTCTGGAGTTCATTTAGGCAGTGCTCTGAATCCCCTCTCCTTGCACACCCCGAAACAATGGTCTCTTGCCTCTTAGGCAGGTCCAGACTTTTTCCCAGACTCCCTCCTAGCTGGCTAGCTGTGGCACACTAGCTCCCTTCAGGCTGTGTTCACGCAGCCAACCCCAGTCCTCTCTCTGGGATCTGGGATCTGACCTCCGAAGCCCTAACCTCAGTTCCCAGCCCCGCCCGCCCCGGCGGGTGAGCAGACAAGCCTCTCGGGCTGGTGAGTGCTGGTCGGCACCGATCCTCTGTGCAGGAATCTCTCCACTTTACCCTCTGCACCCCTGTTGCTGCGCTCTCCTCCATGGTTCCGGAGCTTCCCCCTGCCAACCCCCATCTCCCCCAGTGAAGGGCCTTCCTAGTGCGTGGAAGCTTTTCCTCCTTCACAGCTCCCTCCAGTGGTGCAGGTTCCGTCCCTATACTTTTGTCTCTGTGTTTTCTTTTTTCTTTTGCCCTACCCAGGTACGTGGGGAGTTTCTTGCCTTTTGGGAAGTATGAGGTCTCCTGCCAGTGTTCAGTAGGTGTTCTGTAGGAGTTGTTCCACACGTAGATGTATTTCTGATGCGTTTGTGGGGAGGAAGGTGATCTCCACGTCTTACTCCTTGCCATCTTGAAGGTCTCCCCCCTATTTTAATACTTCAAATCCTTATTCTTATTCAGAAACTTTTGAACATATACGATGGAAATTTTCAAGAAGAATATATGCAGTGGATTCTCTGTTTAATTTTCAAGTGTTTCAGGGCTGGCCAAGGAGACTCCTGAGGTGGACACCAGAAACGCCATTGAGAAGGGAAGATATCAATGCTGAAGCCTCTGGGTACCTAATTACCTCAGCATCCCTGGCGGCGGCAGTGTGGGCGGGAGCCCCGGGCGTGGAGGCCAGCGGTGGGTCATGCCGGGCCACAGGGCATCTCCTGCAGTCCCGGAGGCAGTTGGTGCAGTAGTTCCGGACGTCTGGGCTGTGGCTCCACCGAGAGTGAGGCTGCTTGAATGCGAGCGAGCCAGAGGGGCTCTGTGTACGCGCGTGAGAGTAAGAGGCGGGCAGGCCCTGAACCCACTGTCTTCTAATTGAAATCACTCACTTGGTCTCAGGACTTATTGAAGCTGAGGTTCTTTTGTCTCAGTGCAGAAGGAATTCAGTGAGAGGCCAAGTGACAGGCAAAGAGTAAGTTTCTTATCATAGGACGCTTGTGAGAGATACAAGCTGGCAGGCAAGGGAGCGCAGCTGCAAGAACAAAGAGGGCTACATTTTTATAATCAAAGAAAAAGTGGGAGGGGAGAAGATCACCTTCATTTTTGGGTAGACATCAAGGCTTACATCATTAGTTCCTCCTTTAAACCTATATGATCTAACTGGGCCTGTCATGGTACTATATGTATATTAGCAAAAGAGTGGTAACATATACTAAACTATGGTAACTCATCTCAGGTTTCAGTAGAATGTCCCCTTTCACCTAGTATCTTTCCCCTTTCACCTGTATTCCTGTCTTAGCTGTATGCAGGAATGTGGGTTTTTTTCAGGGTCCGTAATCTTACAGATCTCCCAAGGCCAAATGCAGGTCTTGTACTCATTTTTCTGTGACAGCGGCCTAAGTAAGTCTGCTTAGTTTCAAAATGTTCTGATGGTTGCTTAGCTGCCAGATGTTCTGGGCATTTTCTGCTTGGCGTCTAGCTTCTGGTGATCCCCTGAAGTCTCTCTTCCCCTAGTGGATTTCTAGCTGTGTAAGTATCTTATTCTATCCCTGTCCATCTGCCAGAGAGTAAATGTGTGATACAAAATGGAATCCATAAATACTGGAACACAACCATTTTACCTCTCTAATATTTTTAGTTTTCTTTATAGAAAGTTATATTAAATATAATTTTTGTTTCCAAAAGCTCTACCTAAGAGTTTCTGAGCTCAACTCTTGTAATAATACTGTTAGATACAAAGAAGCTGCGCCTGGCCAACCACTCTTGGGGATTTTTGTGCTTTTGATGAAACTTCGCTGCTGTGGATCAATTTTGTTTTATTCTTTGGTCCTTTGTTTGAAAACTTATATTTGGTCCCAGTAGAATTAACCACTGATTTGCTAGCTGAGTAAAGGCTGAAAAGACACTCTATACTAGACTAAGTATGGGAAAATACTTGCCTCTCAGCTCAATTTCTGGAAGAAATTCAGCTACCAACTTGACAGAATTTTCAAAATTTTATATCAGTTAGAAGGATTTTACTCCAACAAAAGATTGAAGTAGTGTTGTAAGAGAATTTACCTGGAGATACGAGCAGAGTACTAGAAAGTAAAGGGCTCCCCCAGAGGACCTTGCCCTTGGATGTAGTCCCAAAAAGTGCCTCAAACCTGGACTACTGAAATCCCTGGGGTATGAGACGGCTTTCCAAAAGGTTTGTGGCCATGGATAGTTTAAGGTAAACCAATTCCCAGTCTTCAACTTTCATAAGTACTTTCAACTTGCACAGGTACTTTTTTCTAAAGCTGATCTGCTTGAGAATCCTCCTCTGATGGAGGAGCGATTAGATTCTCCTTTCCCACCTCCATTTGCGTAATTGCCCTTTTCTTAATTTATAAAAGACACACTTCTCACCCATCCCTAATGTTAATGTGCTGTATTGCTCCATAGTGTCAAAAAAAAGGTCACCTGGAGGGCTTCCCTGGTGGCGCAGTGGTTGAGAGTCCGCCTGCCGATGTAGGGGACACGGGTTCGTGCCCCGGTCCGGGAAGATCCCACATGCCGCGGAGCGGCTGTGCTCGTGAGCCATGGCCGCTGAGTCTGCACATCCGGAGCCTGTTGCTCCGCAACGGGAGAGGCCGCAACAGTGAGAGGCCCGCGTACCGCAAAAAAAAAAAAAGAAAAAGTCACCTGGAAATAAAAACCTCAGTGTTGAGAAAAGGAATGACTAAAAATTAGGTAACAAATATTTTTGTGAGTGTACAGTATTTTTTTCTCAACAAAATTTAAGAAAGACCTAGCCAAGTGGTGAGCTGATAGATATTTTTAAAATGATTTTTTTAGTAGATTAATACATGATTTTTGCCATATAATTCAAAAGTACTTTTAAAAATTTGAGTGAGAATGATACACAAAATTCCGCATTTAAATCCATTTCTTGAATAAAGTTTCTCAATGCTTACAAAAATGAAATATTGCAATAGACTTGATGCTGGATCCTGTCTTAAGCAATAAGTAATATCCAAAAATATATGAACTATTAAGAGAGCATTTATTATTTATAATAAATGAAATCTAGCTAAGGGATTTTTCTGATAAATTTTTATTATAGTTAATAATACTGAAATGTGTAATTTATTTATTTCATGATCAATTTTGTGCTAAAAATAATTACAATCCAACTCAGAATAAATTTTGTAAAGTAATAAAATTTTAAAACATTTAATCTCAATTTATATTTTATATATATTTATAGAGAAGTATGATAGAGTAATTAATAAAAAGACTTTCAAACATAAAAACAAATTAAATGAAATTCTTTGGAGGAAGTGAAATGGAAATACATGTTCAGTGAGAAAAAGGAACAATATAAAATTTCTGACTCATAGAAGTTATTCATGTCACCTTAAAGTGGGTTATGGTCAACATCTACTTTGTTAGCTGTTTATATTCCATTGGCTGCATTTGTGATGTAACAATTTTATTTTAAAATGTCCATCTTTGCAATGCATAGGGAATTATATCCATGACATTTTTTTTTTTTTTTTTGGTCATACCATGCACCTTGTGGGATCTTAGTTCCTCAACCAGGGATGGAACCCAGGCCTCCAACAGTGGACGCATGGAGTCCTAACCATTGGATCACCAGGGAATTCCCTCCATTGCAAGTATTTAAACGTAGGGGAAAAAACCTCAGCTATCAATTTAAAAATATGAGCAATTGCCATTTTTTCAAAATTATTTCAGGGTGAACACAAACCAAAACTTGATGAGTGTCTGTAAACCTGCCCATAAGGGAAAGGCCGCTGCAGATGGATTCAGAAGGCAAATATTTCCTTTTTAAACATCAACAGTCTTGATTATAGGTTCATGTATAGTAATATCTCTTTGCTGGAGATAATAAAATTCTCTCTCCAGTGTATTTTTTCCCTAGCTGAGCTCTCTTCCCTTTTTCTCAAGTTCATTTCTAGCCCAAGCCTTATGCTTGAATTGAATTTCTACCTGTGTCAGTGCCCTGCTTGGAACTCAGGATACTGACTCTAGTTTTTATACCATGACCCTTCTATAGCCTGTGTTCTCTACTCAGCTTAGATAGCTTAATCTTCACCACAGGCCAACTGGTCAAACTCAGACATTCTTGCATCTTTCTGGTAGAACTGGCACACCGTACTTTGACCTAGGCTTGCCTTCAGGACTCTTGATAACTTCTCAGCTTCCTTATATAAGCTGGTATGTTCTCTGGCCTGTGTACTGCTTAAATTGTTCTGCCCGCGATTATTCTGGCTCCATTCCCAATCCTGGTCCCACTGGTATGTATGGTTTTATAACTGCCAAAAATACCTGGACCCAGGGTTAGAAAAAGTGATTGATAGTAGCTGTAGTTTGATGACAAAGGTATTGCATTATAAATTAGACTTTGTTTTCTTTACAACCCACGTTATATAAATATCCTTAAAACTAGCGTTCCACATTAAGTTAATCTGCTTGGGGAAGAGTTCTGCTCTGTCTTATTTCAAAAGGGAGAACTTACAAGAGTAACAGGAATGTCTAGGCTTTTCTGGCCAGTTAATGCAGGTGAGATCAGATATGTATTGATTACCTGAAAATCAAACCTATACATCCGGACCTGACAGATTAGAAGCAACTCAGTCCCTCCTGGTTTTTCTCTCTCTCTAACATCTCTTGGAGAGTGCTCCAACCAAGGATGTCGGAGTCCTGCTTTCGTTCCAAAGCCCCACCGTGTTTCGCACTTTAAAATGCGAAAGTGCTCTTGGGTCACTTTACTGTACCTTCTCTGAAATTTTCCAGAGCTCCCTTGGCTGTGGTACAACTATGGCACAAGACAGGCATAGGCAGCAGATGGGTGAAAAGGATCAATGCTTCTCTCCCCAGGTCCTCCCCTTTAACATTATTTCCTATCAATACTTATAAATAAAACAAAAGTAAAATGAGTAAAAAATACCTAAAATACATAGGGCTCAAATTGTTAAAGAGGGTACTCTAATAATCGAATATGAATAGTTACAAACCTGCTTCTTGGACAGTATCACCTCAACAGAGGCAACATCTCTGATGGACGGCACTCCTAAATTGTAGTCAAAGTATCTAAGAGGAAGCAAGCAACTTCTCAATTGCTGAACTTATCAGTATAAAGCATGGAATTTTGAGCCAGATGGAACTGACATCAAGATTTTGCCCTGCCCCTGCTTTTTCTTAGCTGACTAATCTTGGGTAAGTTATTTAACATCTCTCTGCCTCACTTTCCTTATCTGTAAAGTGGAGATAATAAAATCATCTATCCTCATATGCTTATTGTGAGAGTGTATAAAGAAGATGAACGGTTTAGCCCAGTGCCTAGCAAATAATATCACTTCACTGTTGGTTTTGTTTGTTTGTTTGTTTGATATGGGGAAAGGTTTACTTTTTTCTGTATGGATAATCTCTTGCTCCAGCATTCTTTTTTTTCTTTAAACATCTTTGTTGGAGTGTAATTGCTTTACAATGGTGTGTTAGTTTCTGCTTTATAACAAAGTGAATCAGCTATACATATACACACATCCCCATATCTCCTCCCTCTTACATTTCCCTCCCACCCTCCCTATCCCACCCCTCTAGGTGGACACAAAGCACCGAGCTTATCTTCCTGTGCCATGTGGCTGCTTCCCACTAGCTATTTTACATTTGGTAGTGTAAATATGTCCATGCCACTCTCTCACTTCGTCCCAGCTTACCCGTCCCCCTCCCTGTGTCCTGAAGTCCATTCTCTACGTCTGCGTCTTTATTCCTGTCCTGCCCCTAGGTTCTGCAGAACCAGTTTTTTGTTTGTTTGTTTTTTAGATTCCGTATATATGTGTTAGCATACAGTATTTGTTTTTCTCTTTCTGACTTACTTCACTCTGTATGACAGACTCTAGGTCCATCCACCTCACTACAAATAACTCAATTTCGTTTCTTTTTATGGCTGAGTAATATTCCATTGTATATATGTGCCGCATCTTCTTTACCCATTCATCTGTCGATGGACACTTAGGTTGTTTCCATGTCCTGGCTGTTGTAAATAGAGCTGCAGTGAACATTTTGGTACATGACTCTTTTTGAATTTTGGATTTTTCAGGGTATATGCCCAGTAGTGGGATTGCTGGGTCGTATGGTAGTTCTATTTGTAGTTTTTTAAGGAACCTCCATACTGTTCTCCATAGTGGCTGTACCAATTTACATTCCCACCTTACTGTTGGTTTTTACTAAAACTATGCATATATGTGGTGTCATGAATGCCAGAAACAGCCAAAACTAATTAATAAATAAGAGGCTTCCTAGGATAGGAGGAGCAATAAATGTGGAACAGAAGAGCCCAGAACACGTACTCTATATCCTCTAGGTAGGTACATGGAGGTCTTCGGAATGGCTCTGCATATGTACCTAGCTACATTTGTTTTTATAATTTCTATCTCATGAGATTAAACACAGCAGGAGAGGTTGCCATGGAAACATGTACACTTGACAATTTTTATTTATTCAAAATAGTTTCCATGAAACTTGCCTACTTCTTTGTTAGATGTCAGTTGTTATTCTGTCCTTCTATCAACGTGCCTTTCAATTCTGAGCAATTCTCATCTGCAGTGTGGCCAAGCCTTTGAGGGAAGGGAGAGCACACAAGGCTGACCATGCTCCCTTTTATATCAGTCAAGCAATTTTTTTTTCTGTCCCCATGATTGGCAACCACACTTGTTGGCAGCATTCTGGCACTGCAGGCGGAAGAATAGAAGCAAAGTGTATCATGAAAAGGTCTTTCAGTTCTGGTAGTGCCAAACCTTCTTTCTCTTTTCTGTGGCAACCAAAAGTACCTTCAGATGACAAAGAGGGGCATTCTTCTAAAGCTTTCAGGATTTGAGTACATGTTTACGTCTGCATTGTTTCTGTGAACTGTGGAAGCAATTAAAATGCACAGTGGGCCAATATGTGATTGCAATGAAATTTCCATTACTTGGTGCCTGTACAATGTCTGTAGTTTCCACTGAGCATTTGCGTTAGGGATTTTGGTCTAGTGAAACGCATCAGAAAATATTCAGAAGACATAGATTAAGAAGATATGGATAAAGGTACCTTTTTAAAAATTTGGAGGTCAGTGTCCAAGGATTACGAATAAACAAAGAACTCCAGAACGAATGAACTCACTTTGTGCATTTATTCTAGTATTTTCTACATTCCTGTAGTTACATAGTGATTATACAACGTAAGTCATTGTGTTTTTATAAGACCATGTGTTTACTTCTGAGTCACATGGTTTATCTGGAGAAGAGTGAGAAGATAAGCCTATCACACGGGAAGGATGTTAGAATGTCGAGCCAAGAAATGAGAAAATACATAAATGATTTACTGGTAATTCCTCAACAATTTGGAATAATCACGCACACTAGTGAGGGAAAAATTGTTGTTCTTGTTTTGTTTGGTTTTGGCTTGGCTTGGAGAAGATGAGCCTTCACATATACTAATGTGATAAAGCAGGGGTACCTCTTAGTATTGTTGATGTAAAAATGCATTTATATTTGCTTATGCTTAACTCCAAGCAAAGTAGCAGGTGATGGGATATTCCTCACAAGTCTAGTGAAATAACTACAGTCAGAAGTTACATGGTCTGGCAAACTGAAGTATATTAAGTAGGTTTCGGATTACTAAGATTAGAATACATTGAACTTACTGGGAAGTTTGAGTGTTGAAGCATTCCAAGAGAAAATTTAGAGTACAAAACCTTTTAACTTTGAACACAGTTATACTGAGAAAGAATGAATTTCAGATGGTAGAGTTTGAGATCTGTCCCATGGGAACTCGCTGAGGAAGCAGTCAGTCCAAGGGTAAGAACAGTAAGCTTTACATGTCCACAAAGAGCAGAGTGCTGTATATCACATATCCACCATCAGAGTTACTCTTTCAAACATTTCATGTTGTTGGACATAAACAAAGCAGCAGCTGAGCATGACTCAGCCAACGGTCGTCCACTAGGTGTCCACAGCGAGCATGGTGCTAATCTGAGGAACACATAACAGAACCTCTGTTCCTAGAAATAAAAGGTGGGTTTTCCTTGCTTAACAAACACCATATGACTCATATTTGTAAACATTTGGAGTGAAAACAATCATATTACAAACAGTACATACGCTAGAAGCCATTTTGAGAAGATAGAAATTATATAAGTGATAGAACAAAATATCAACTTAGGGCGTCTCTGGATAATGAGCATGTTAGGGATTTTTTTCATCTTGTTTCTTCATATCTCCTGATTATTCAATAATAAATATGTTTTTGTGTAATTTTAAAGACAGATTTTTTTAAAAAGAAAAAACAACCAAGTTGTCCTACAAACCTAGAAGTAAGGATCTGATGACTTTGGACTACGGTAGGAAATGCTAGCATAACTGTTGGTCTAGGAGGCTGAAGACATTGAGATTAAATTTGGAACCAACACATTTGTGTTTAAATATCTGACAATCTTATTGTTTGTCATTCCTGTCTTCAAAAAGGCAAAACTTCTGTTTCCCTTCTCATTTTACTTAAAACTGAAAATAGGACTCACACAATAGACATTTTGATGAAAACATTGTCACTAGATGAAGCAAAACAGTAGACTGTTAGGAATGTGGTTTTTGTCAATGACACAGAGCTAAGAACTTAAATAAAACAAATCTTGATAAGTAGCCCAAGTGTGGTCTGCCAAATATGAGGAAATGGCTTTCAGAATTTTTAATAAGGAAAACACCATGGTTTCCTTCCTTCGTTCATTCAGCAAATATTTATTAGGCAGCAGTGTAACACACTCCAGGTGCTGGGGATAAAACAGTGAACAAAATAGACATGGTTCCAGTCCCATAGAGCATTCATTCCTGTTACAGAGCTGAACAAAGAGCAAAAAGAATGCAAATGCTTACACAATTATAGGTAGAAGTTCTATAAGTGCGAAGGGCAGGATATTATTCTAACATTCATCAGGGGGACCTATCCTACACAGAGCTATCAGTGAAGACATTCCTGAGAGATATTTAATCTAGGTCCTAACAATGAGTAGGAATTGATTAAGATGATGGAGATGATGGAGAAGGGACTTTGGGAAGAAGGAATACTAAGTGGAAGAAACCTGGGACATTAAAGAGGGTTAAGAAACTGAAAGAAGGAAAATGAAGCTGGAGTATGGTGAAGGGGGAAAATAGCTTATTAGGTTGTGTTAATAAGTTTAAATGTGATCTTAAGAGTGATGGAAAGCTCTTTGGTCAGCAAATGATGCAATTCAATTTTTGTTCAAACAGTAACTGCATTAAAATTATTTTATCTCTTGATCAGCATTGGGACCTAGAATTCCAGAAGTCTTAGAAAATGTGTTTTCTAGTACGTAGGGGAAAAATCAACAGAGGATTAAAATCTGTTGGTGATATGAAGCTTATGTAACTGTTTTACTAAGTCCCTATGTCCGAAATACTCATCTCTTTTATGATGCCAGTTTCCTTTGGGGCCTTCACTGTTTCTTGCTGGCCAAAATTTCAGGATATTTTGCTGGAAGTTTTTTTCTACCCCTCAATTTATCCAAGAACACCAGGAGCTTAACCTCGTCCAAACTGTACTAGTCCAGCTTCCAAAATAGCAAATGGGTAGGAGCTGGAGCCTGGTCTGTTCATTTATGCCACATGGTAACACTGTTGAGGAAGAGTCCGGCACAGATGATCAGACCATGCCGTCCACTCACCGCTGAGCCACGCTTATGATCATTCAGGTCCTAACCCAGGCTTTGGGGTGCCCATGCTGTATGCCAGTGCCATAATATTAATAATTATTATTATTATATCTTTACTGCTTATCATGGAATGTTTCAAACAAATACCAAAGTATAGTATACCTATCACCCAGTTTCAACAATTTTTTTCAAGTTATGGACAATTTTTTTCATCAGTACTCTTCCTTACTTACCCTCCCCATCCCCAATGTCTTGAAGGAAATCCTAGACATCATATTATTCCATTTGTAATAATGTTTGTAGCACTAAAAGATCTGGACTATTACAAAGGAAATCTAAACTCAGTACCATATCACACTTAAAATATAAACAAGTTCTTCATATGATCAAATATCCAGTCATTGTTCAAATTTCCATGGTTGTCTCACAAAAATTCTTTATTTTTTATAACTTTATTGTTCAAATCAGAATCCAAAGTTCATACATTGCAACAGGTCCCTTAAGTCTATTTTACTCTAAAGATTTCTCCTCTATATTTCTTCTTTATCCTTTGAGATATATATATATATATATATATATATATATATATATATATATATATATTTTTTTTTTTAAGAATTTGTGTGATTCGTCCTTTTGTGGATTTTGCTAATTGAATCCCAGTGGTGTCACTTAACATGTTCTTTATTCCTCTTGTGTAGTTGGGAAATTGATAGAGGCTTGATTAGATTCAGGTTGGATTTTTTGGGGGGGGTGTGTGTACAGTGACCTTATGGGTGGTATTGTTTACTTCCATTAAGACTAGCCTGCTTTATTCCAGTAAGTCTCTGCAAACTTTGAATCTTAGGAAACAAGTTTTGGGTTCCTGAACACTTCTCTCATATAAAGCCCCTAGCCTCCTGAATACAAATAGATTCATTTCGCCTACTCCCTACTCAGAGTTCTGCATACCTAAGAGAAGGCCAGGTTTTGTTTAGTCCCTCCAAATAAATAAATAAAACTCAGCTATACATTTCCCTCAGGATGCTGAGTTCTTCCTGTCCTCTATCAGTATAATTGAAAGGGACCAACACACGGAAGCAATCTAAATGTCCACGAACAGATGAATGGATATAGAAGATATGGTACATATATACAATGGAATATTACTCAGCCATAAAAAGAATGAAATAATGTCATTTGCAACAACATGAATGGACCTAGAGATTATCATACTAAGTGAAGTAAGCCAGGCAGAGATAGACAAGTATCATATGATACTGCTTATATGTGTAATCTAAAAGGAAAAAAAAAAGACACAAATGAACTTATTTCCAAAACAGAAAGAGACTCACAAACACAGAAAACAAACTTATGGTTACCAAAGGGGAAAGAGGGGTGGGAGAGGGATAAGTTAGGAGGCTGGGATTAACATATACACATTACTATGCATAAAATAGATAACCAACAAGGACCTACTATATAGCACAGGGAACTATACTCAGTATTATGTAATAACCTATAAGGGAAAAGAATGTGAAAAAGAATATTTATATATTCTTATATATATATATTCTTATAAACATATAACTGAATCGCTGTGCTGTACATCTGGAACTTACACGATATTATAAATCAACTAAACTTCAATAAAAAAAGTTATTTTAAAGAATAAAAATATTTTAAGTTATTACAAAATAATAGCTATATTTAAATATGTAGTACACTATATCCTTGTTGCTTATTTATTTTATACATAGTAGTTTGATCTCTTAATCCCATACCCCTATCGTGCCACTCCCCCAACCTCTCCCCACTGATAACCACTAGCTTGTTCTCTATATCTGTGAATCTTTTTCTTTTTTATTTATTGTTTTAAATTTTTTTTAAACATCTTTATTGGAGTATAATTGCTTTACAATGGTGTGTTAGTTTCTGCTTTTCTTTTTTATTATATTCACTAGTTTTTATTTTTTTAGATGCCACATATAAGTGATATAATACAGTATTTGTCTTTCTCTCTCTGACTTATTTCACTTAGCATAATATTCTCTAGGTCCATCTACATAAATGAAAATGGCAAAATTTCATTCTTATTCATGGCTAATATTCCCTTATATACATATAATTCCATTATATATACATGTATTAAATATACATACCACATCTTCTTTATTCATTCATTCATCTGTTGATGGGCACTTGGGTTGTTTCCATATCTTGGCTATTGTAAACCACGCTCTATGAACATTGGCCTGCATATACTTTTTGAATTAGTGTTTTTGTTTCTTCTGGATATATAGCCAGGAGTGGGATTGCTGGATCATAAGGTAGTTCTATTTTAAATTTTTTGAGGAACCTCCATACTGTTTCCCACAGTGGTGGCACCAATATATTCCTTTTTCTCCACACCCTCTCCAAAATTTGTTATTTGTGGATGTTTTGATGACTGTCATTCTGACAAGGTGAGGTGATATCTCATTGTGGTTTGGCTTTGCATTTCTCTGATGATTAGCCATGTTGAGCATATTTTCATGTATCTGTTGGCAATCAGTATATATTTTTGAAAAAATTCAGGTTTCCGCCTATTTTTTAATCAGGTTTTTTTTTTAATTGAGTTGTATGAGCTGTTTGTATATTTTGGATATTAACCACTTATTGGTCATATTATTTGCAAATATTTTCTCACATTCAGTAGGTTGTCTTTTGGTTTATTGATGGTTTCTTTTGCTGTGCAAAAGCTTTTGTTTGATTCGGTCCCATTTATTTATTTTTGTTTTTGTTTCTTTTACCTTAGGAGACAAATCAAACAAACAAACAAGCAAAAACAATGCTGTGATTTATGTCAGAGTGTTCTGCCAATGTTCTATTGTAGCAGTTTTATGCTTTCAGGTCTTACATTCAGGTCTTTAATCCATTTTGAGTTTATTTTTGTATATGACATGAAGAAATGTTCTAATTTCATTCTTTTACATGTAGTTGTCCAGTTTTCCCAGAACCACTTGTTGAAGAGACTGTCTTTTCTCCATTATATATTCTTGTCTCCTTAGTCATAGATTAATTAACCATAAGTGTGTAGGTTTATTTCTGGGCTCTCTGTTCTGTTCCATTCATCTATGTGTCTGTTTTTGTATCAGGGTCATGCTGTTTTGATTACTGTAGCTTTGCAATATAGTCTGAAGTCATGGAGCATAGTATCTCCAGCTTTGTGTTTTTTCTTCAAATTCCTTTGGCAACTTGGGGTCTTTTGTAGTTCTTATGAATTTCAGGATCATTTGTTCTAGTTCTGTGAAAAATGTCATGGGTATTTTGATAGGGATTGCATTAAATCTGTAGATTGCTTTGGGTAGTATGCCCATTTTAACAATATTAATTCTCCCAAGCCAAGAGCATGGGATATTTTTTCCATTTCTTTGTATCATCTTCAGTTTCCTTCACCAATGTTTATAATTTTCAGAGTATAGGTCTCTCCCCTCCTTGGTTAAGTTTATTCCTAAGTAATTTTCTTTTGATGTGATTTTAAATGGAATTGTTTTCTTGCTTTCTCTTTCTGATAGTTCATAATTAGTGTAGAGAAAGCTACTGATTTCTGTATAGTGATCTTGTGTCTTGTAACTTTACTGAATTTATTAGTTCTAATAGTTTTGGGGTGGAGACTTTAGGGTTTTCTGTATAAAATATCATGTCATCTGCAAACAGTGACAGTTTTACTTCTTCCCTTCCAGTTGGGATGCCTTTTATTTCTTTTTCTTGTCTAATTGCTGTGGCTAAGACTTCCAATACTATGTTACGTAGAAGTGTTGAGAGTGGGCATCCTTGCCTTGTTCCTAATTTTAGAGGAAAGGCTTTCAGCTTTTCACTATTGAGTATGATGTTAAGCGTGGGTTTGTCATAAATGGTTTTTATTATGTTGAGATATGTTCCCTCTCTTCCAATTTTAATGAGCGTTTTTATCATGAGTGGATGTTGAATTTTGTCAAAGACGTTCTCTGCATCTATTAGGATGATCATGTGATTTTTATCCTTCCTTTCGTAAATGTGGTGTATCACGTTGATTCACATTTGAAAATATTGAACCTTCCTTGCATTCCTGGAATAAATCCCACTTGATCATGGTGCATGGACCTTTTTATTTACTGTTGAAATCAGTTTTCTAATATTTTGTTGAAGATTTTTTTATCTATATTCATCAGTTATTGGTCTGTATTTTTTTTTTTTTTGGTAGTGTCTTTGTCTGGTTTTGGTATCAGGTAATGGTGGACTTGTAAAATGAATTGGGAGTGTTCCATCATCTTCAACTTTCTGGAATAGTTTGAGAAGGATAGGTATTAGCTCTATTTTATACATGTGATAGAATTCCCCCATGAAGCCATCCGGTCCTGGACTTTTGTTTGCTGGGAGTTTTTTTGGTTACAAATTCAATTTCACTACTAGTGACCAGTCTGTTCAGATTGTCTATTTCTTCCTGATTCAGCCTTGGAAAGTTGTAGGTTTTTAGAAATTTGTCTATTCCTTCTAGGTTGTCTAATTTGTTGACATATAACTGTTTGTAGTATTCTCTTATGATTTTTGTATCTCTGTGGTATCAGTTGTTATTCTCTCTTTCATTTCTTATTTTGTTTATTTGGGTCCTCTTTCTTTTCTTTTTGATGAGCCAAGCTAAATGTATATCAATTTTGTTTATTTTTTTTAAAAAATCACCTCTTGGTTTCATTGACATTTTCTATTGTGTGTTTTTTTTTGGTGGGGGTGTCTATATTTCTTTCTTCTCTGATCTTTATTATTTCCTTCATTCTGGTGACTTTGGGCTTTGTTTGTCCTTGTTTTTCTAATTCCTTTAGATAGTAGGTTAGGTTGGGGTTTTTTGAGATTTTTCTTTGTTTTTGAAGTAGGCCTATATTGTTATTAACTTTCCTCTTTGAATGGCTTTTGCTGCATCCCATAGATTTTGGAAGTTTTGTTGTCATTTTCTTTTTTTTTTTTTTTGAGGTATCTTCTGATTTCCTCTTTGATTTCTTCATTGACCCACTGGTTTTTTAGTAGCATGTTGTTTAGTCTCCATGTGTTTGTGCTCTTCTTCTATTTTTCTTCTTGTAATTGATTTCAAATTTCATACCATTATGGTTGGAAAAAATGCTTGATATAATTTCTACCTTTTTAAATTTGTTGAGATGAATTCAAAAATTTTTAAATACATGTTTTAATGTCCAAAATAGGCTTCATAATTTTTCAGATTTAGAGTTCATAAAGTTAGTACCTTAAGCCTGTTTGCTGACAATGGATGTTACCTCCTACTTAATGTTTTTAAGTATTATAAAGAATAAGATAACAATTATTACATATGTTACATGGGAGATTTATTATGATAGATTTTTCCAGATAAATATTCCTCCTCACTTTTTGTGTTCCCCCAGTATCCTAGCATAGAAACCATAAATGAATATTGAGAATGACAAACTTGCATTAAGTCAATGCAAAACGGTGCTGTAATTCACAGCATATAAAAATCATCATATTTTCAGTTAACTAAGAGCACATGCACTAGCAGAAATTGTTCTTTCACTGCCTACCTTTGAAGTCATATATAGTCTGGCACATATGGGGTTCATTATTAAAAAATCCAATGGAACAAAGCATACAAATGGTTTTCTAACTAAAGGCTAAGGTTAAAGGCAGAAAAATACCTTAATTTCCCAAAGGTTCCATGCACTCCAAAGGTGTAATTTGGCATCTCTGAAAGTTGTGTGAAACAGAAGTGTCAGCCACTGCTCTGAGGCATAAAATAGCCAACCTCAGTGACGGATCAGTCTTCAGGTATGGATTTACCTTCTAAGTACTTGCAGATTTGTCTTGGAAATTATCTATTCTAAATGTGCCATAATTACTAGGATATTATGTGTTAAATAAACTGTGCGGGACCTCACCTGGAATTGCCATATGACAAGACATCTGGAGAAAACTGTTTTCTGTTCTGAATTTCCAATTATAAAATGGCCAAAAGTACTGATTGAGCGTGATCAGGGCATGCAGACAGAGTCATGAATAAAAGGTTCTAAAGGTGACCTGGATATTTCTGTTATTAATGCAGATCTCAATACCATATTTTTCTTGCCCAAATATTTAACACACTTCCCTAGAACAATTGCCACAGCTGTGTGGGACGGACTAGGGGAAATCAATTCTGTATTTTATTCACACACTCAAAATATCATTAGAATATTGCTGTGCCTTAAATTGCATTGTTAAATAAATTTTTATTACATAAATTAAATGAAACCTAATTAATAAGAGAGTTTGCTTATGAAGAAGACTGCTTGCCTCCCAAAATTGAAGAATTAAAAATAACTTAAATAGGGCTTCCCTGGTGGCGCAGTGGTTGAGAGTCCGCCTGCCGATGCAGGGGACACGGGTTCGTGCCCCGGTACGGGAAGATCCCACATGCCGCGGAGCGGCTGGGCCCGTGAGCCATGGCCGCTGAGCCTGCGCGTCCGGAGCCTGTGCTCCGCAACGGGAGAGGCCACAGCGGTGAGAGGCCCGCGTACCGCAAAAAAAAAAAACAAAAAAAAAAACTTAAATAATTGTTTTTGTTCCACTCTATGCCTTTAAGGAAGAGCTAGAACATTAAAATCGTGTGAAGAGAATTTATCAAAAATTGCAGCTTGTTGCAAAAATATACCCTTGAAATAGCTTTTAAAAATCAAGACTTCCAATATAGATATAGTGCCACAGTCAAATGAAAAAGTTTATTACCCAATCTTCAACATCTAGCTAAATGAGAGACATGTGGAGGAAAACACTTCATCTAGATTTAGCACACAGTAAATATGCTTTCCCTTAAAAAGAAAAAAATTGTCACTATATTTAAATTATTTCAAAATAGGCTTTAAAATTTTATTGAACTTTATGAGAAAAATACAAACTGAGCTAGAAAACTGGATATGTCAGGATACCATGAGGAGGATTTATGTTTGTTACATGTATTAATTACAGCTGGGGAACTATAAATACCACTTTCTAAAGAAAGAGTCAAAGTTGTAGACCAAGTTAATATATACATTTTTGGGTAAACAAATGCTTAACATGATAGAGGTATAGTCCAGTCACTTGTTTTTATTCCCAACTCCAGCTCTAACTCATAATGTCAAATTGAGCGGTCATTTATGCTCTATTTTTCAATTTTCCCATCTGCAAAATGAGGGGAAAGACTGTGTTGTCTCAGGGGGATATTATGTTGCTTCCTCTCCAGTCCTTAAAACCAAGCCTGAAACTAGGTCTATTTCCTGTTTGATGTGATTTGTAATCCCAGCGGTCTTACAGGGACACCACACCCTAAAATATCTCTCCTCTTACTACGAATATCATTCCCAGGAGCTCAAAGCATATGTTATGTGGGGATCTCCCCCACTGTACCACCATGACCTACTCTTATTTTATGAAGAACCCATGTAATCATGAGAAACAGTCTGGGTGAGCATGTCACTGTGGAAATTCATAATCTCAACCAGAGAACAGCAAAATTACAGTGGTACCTGTGATGTACGCAGTGAAAGAGAAAGTAGATGGATTCTGGAGATACATTTTTCCACTTAATGATTTTGCTTGATTTCATGCTTGAAATTTGAATCTTTACTTGACAATTCTGTACTCCTTTTGACCAAATTGAGCAAATGAAAGACACATTGTAATTACAGAGTCTCTCCTGTGTGCCAGTCACCATGCCAGGCTGTGACGAATTAAAAACAGAAAACAAAAAATGTAATAATACGAAGATAAACAAGACACAGTGTTTGCCCATGAGGAACTCATAATATGACATAATAGTTCAACTCTGGAAACATTCAAGAAAGAATATTCCATTTGTTTACCTGAGATTACTCAGAAAGGGTTTTTAAAAATTAATTTATTATCTGTTTGGAAAATGAAGGTATGAAAAGATATTCCCCAACTTAGCTAAGATTTAAGACTTCTCTTTTTGTTGAGAATCCTGGGAACATCCTTCTATTCCTATTTCTTCCCTTAGAAGTGTTATATTTTCAGAGTACAATTTTGCTACAAAATGTGAAAGTGTAGTCAGTTGGTTTTGTATTTTATATAAACAATCTAGCATGAAACATAAGCAAAATGCACAATGTAAACCTGCCCCCTTTAGCTGAAAACAAAACTGATTCCAACTCTCAGTAGACTTCAGAGCTGAGAAAGGGGCACTCGTCATTTCGCACATGACTTGGGTCTGCGGACAAGTTGTTGAAGAGACCCACCGCTCCTGCCAGGTAAATGCAGAAACAAAGAGCTCAGGGCTCCGATGCTCAGATGTGTCTTCTTTGCTCCCGTTGCCCCTGTTAAAACATGTTGCTCTTACACATGCAGGCAGAGTCACCCATCTTGCCAGCACAGGTACACTTGTATGAGATTATTGGCTATAGTGCATAATACATGGATAAGTAGAACATAGATGTCTAATCTGGGTCATATAAATCAATATTTAAATGTTGACTTATATATGTTATTCTTCTTAGTAATCTTAGTGTACTCTATGCAAAAATAAATACATAAATTGCTTTTTGAGAGAAACTAGAAACATAACCTGACTAGAACTAGGAGATTTCTCGTTCTTTCACTTAATTCGTCAGAAATCAAGAAAAAATATTTAACTAAAAAATATGGCAGTCTCCAGTAATGCCAACACTGTGAAGGATGATTTCTTGAGCAATTCACATGCAGATAAACTCACTTTATTGTAAGTTTCTTTAAAGCTGGGATTTCCGAAGAGATCTAAGGCTGATACAGCTCACAAAATGTCTCTTATATACAGATCCTTGTCAGCCCAGAGACTTTCTTAGGATGAGGTAGAAGAAGAGATGAAAATAATAAATGAGACAGTCTCCTGGGATTTTCAGTTTTTCTTGGGTCCTGTGAGGTCAGAAACCTCACAGGGCTCCCTTCCTAACGTTATTTCAGTGTTAGTATTTCCACGTCCAGTTCCAGCTGGAAGCAGGCACTGCGGACCATGTGAAAATTCAGCAAGGACACACAAAATTAGCCCTGAGGTTTTGAACCTTAAAAAGGCTTGGGTCGGGCTTCCCTGGTGGCACAGTGGTTGAGAGTCCGCCTGCCGATGCAGGGGACACGGGTTTGTGTCCCGGTCCGGGAAGATCCCACATGCCGCGGAGCGGCTGGGCCCGTGAGCCATGGCCGCTGAGCCTGCGCGTCTGGAGCCTGTGCTCCGCAACGGGAGAGGCCACAACAGTGAGAGGCCCGCGTACCACAAAAAAAAAAAAAAACAAGGCTGGGTCAGGGTTGAGTTTTTTCAGAATTATTTACGAGTCCCTGAAGATCAACAGTGTCACTCTTTGACAAGGTGTCCTTAACCCCAAACTTCTATTTTTCACGTTCAACCAAGAGAAGCCTTGCATTCTCTCTCTCACCTCTGACCCATTGATTCTCCAGAGCAAAGGCTCTTTAGGGACTTAGATATATTTTAAATGCAAAAGAAGAGATACGAAAGCCTAGATAAGCCATTTCATAGAAATATCTGATATTGGAGTTCCTATGTACCTTGGGTAATTTCAGGGAATGACAGAGTGGATAAGAAGTATAAGAACACTTTAAGATCAGTTTGGACTAAAAGCAAAATCAAAGCAAGCATTTACTAAAAAATTCATAAAGTCGTATTTTAGTATGATTCATCATTACAAGATATATTTGTAGCCCTCAGCTTCCCAGCAGGCTGGCTTCCAAAAGTTTGTTTGTAAGTTTGTTTTTCTGGATCTGAAAAGCCATTTCTCTTATAAACAATGTTCTAAATTAGTAGTTCTTGGGCTTTGTGTTATGAACCCTTTTGAGAATAGCCTAAAAGCTATAGACACACTTCCTGGAAAAATTCTCATATGCATGTGTACTCTAATTTTTCGTACACTTTCAGTGGCTTCACAGTTCTATTTAAGAACTTCTTTTCTCAGGCACCAGGGTAGCTCAAAAATCCATAGCCACAGGATGAATTAAATAGCTGGTCTGGAGCTGGAGCCACCATTTCTAACAACATACTAAACAATACACTTGTAATTACGCCTTTGGAGGCTAGCGCACCAGATTAACATCCCTGGCAGCCGCCACGGTTAAGCTACGGGGTGGTAGCATGATAGTGTTCTTACCTCATCAGGATGCAAGCCAGAATCTGTGGTTTTACAGGGTTGGGTAGAAGGGGTGTATGTTTTGTAGCTGGAGCAGATACTGGCCTTATTTCTGAAGGACTCTTACTGTTCTTTGAGAAGATGCTAAATCAGGAGAGACATTTGTGCAGCAGTTCAGTTCTTTATAAATCACTGGTGCCTATAGTCCGGGTCAAACTACATACGATGAAGCATGTTAACCATGTAACTCTCTTTTTATAGATTTCTCTTCTCTTAGGAATCTGAGAGCCAAAAAGAGTTACTATTGTAAGAGCAAACCCTCTCCAAGGGTTTCTGAATATAAAGTTTACATCTCTTCATAGGCAGTCATTACCTTCCCCACGTTTGTAGCATTTATTAGAATAAATAAAAATCAAACAAAAATCTATCCTCTTTTTAGAATATTTATTTTAAAAAGGCTAACATCTCTTGATGACTCTTGACCTGGTGTGCCTAGAGGCATCTACATAGCAAAGTCTTCTTAGACCCACACTTACCTATCTTGGCATGCTGCACAGTGAATGCACTGCATCAGTATTTGTGGTTCTTGTGGGGTGTCAGGAGCTGGCAAAGTCTCCTTCTCAGCATGCTGAGGCTGACAGTGGCTCTTGTGCTCTCAGCATCCCCAGGAGCCAATATCAAGGTTCCTGGTAGTGACCCCTTTCAGGTCCAGCACTCAAGAATACCACAGTGTCTTCTTCACTGGCTTCCTAAGATCCCTAGAGATAAGGGCATATGGTGAGTCTGCCAGGTCTCCAAAGAGGTTCTCCCAGTATTTTGTACTATAGACCTACAGACACAAAATCTCCTAGTAGTGTCCAGATTCAGAAAACTTGGCAACAACTTCAAATTCATCTCATAGCTCCACAAAGGATATGGAATCAGAAAGATAAATTAGGAAATTGAGTCCAAAAAATAGCACCAAGATAGATTGGATTACAATTTAGCAAATATTCATGGTCCTTTCCCTCATGGTAGAGTGGACACTCCTGCTGCAAAGGGTTCCTGAACCCAATTTGTGTGTTTGTGTGTGTTGGCTTCAGCCACACCAACAAGCCATTCTCATACACCAGCAGGGTATTTGAGAACTCAACTCAATTCTGACACTATCCACCCAGAGATAGAATCATATTCTACAGGAAAAGGGCTCAGTTCACAAGACTGCCTTCTACTTCAGATACTTCAGACAAGTCCAGGTTGTTAACTGCACTTCTGACTGATGAGCTACAAATCAGAGGTTCTCACAAACCATTCTTGGGTTTGATTAATTTTCTAGAACGGCTCCCAGAACTCAGGAAACCCCATTTACTCACTAGATTACCACTTTATTATACAAGAACATTAAAGGATACAAATTAACAGCCAGATGAAGAGGTACACAGAGCAAGGTCCTGAACAAAAGTAATTTTGTCCTAGTGGAGCATGGAGCCCTGCACTGTGGCAGATAGAAACTCTCTAAAAAAGGGCAAAAATCTGTCCTATTGGGTTTTTATGGGGGCTTCATTACATAGTAATGATTGACTCATTGGCCACTGACGATTGATTCACCCTCTAGCCCCTATCTTCTTCCTGGAAATCAGTGGATAGGACAGAAAGTTCCAACCCTCTAATCACATGGTTATTTCTCCTGGCAACCAGCCCCCACCATTGGGTGAGACCCAAAACTCACCTTCCCTAAAGCATTTTCAGGAACTAAGGACAAGAGACCTCAGGTCTCTCAGGAAATTTCAAGCATTTTAAGAGCTGTGAGCCAGGAACTTAGGATGAAGACCAAATATATATGAAAATATATATTTGAATGATGAAATATGTATTTCTTATAAATCTCAATATTGCACCAGCCCACTTACTTAGGCCATGTGACTCACTTTGACCAATGAAATGGCTGCAGGTGTAGAATGAGTAGTAGCTCTCAGTGGGCTGTGTAGTCTGCCCCTCTTGTGCTCCTACTGTTGCCCATAAGGAGAACATGCCCCAGGGTTGCTGGTTCAAAAAGAAGGTGAGAATTGTGGAGCAAACCCAAACCCAAACCTGGCTGATCTGTAGCCTGACACCCATCTATTCAGCCTACCCACAGGCCTTTAAGTAAGAGAAAAATGCTGCTGTAAGTCACTGGGTTTTGGAGTAGCTTGTTATGCAACATTGTTTTGACAATTGCTGACTAATTCACGTATTAACTCATCTAGCTCATTAAACTAAGAAGTGGGTAATGTTACTATTTTGCAAAGGTGTAAACCATATACTGAGTTGGAGCAATATTTATTAAAATGTATTCCAATGAATCAGGGTTGGCTTCTGGGTTATGTAATCTCTATAGTCACACAGGGCATCACATTCAAAAAGGCCCTGCACTTAGCTTAATGCTCTGTTGTTGGGTTTTTTAAATTCTTAATCATTTTTATCTTTGAATTTGTGTTTTGTATGTGAAGTCCAAGGGAACGATGAGCATGCATGTCAGCAGAGGAGATATGTACAACATGGGTGTCCATCCCATTCTTTGCCACTTCATCTGCATATAGCATTTGCCATGCCCATGAACACAGAATTCTGGTGGACCGCCGATGCATGGGAGTTCAGCAAGATACAAAGAGTACGTAAGTGCAAGGTAATCATGTTATGTCTGTATCTAAGTAAGTAGGGGTTCTGGCAGCCCTGAAAGGCCTTGCTTTCCGTTTGAAACAGAACTTGCTTTGAACACAGAAAGAAGGGAATAACCTTCTAAGAAATACAAACAATCAAGGAACCCTATCATGCCTTTTTTATTCACATTACTTCCCTGTATTAGCCGACCGCTTAGGCTAAAAATGATGACATAGAGAAAAAGAGGAAAGATCAGGCAACTTGTACTTCTTTTTCCACTTAGTTCTTCCTTACTCATCAATAAGCATAAAGTAGAGAGCATCGGTAGAATGTGCATGCATCAGGAAGTGAAGTAAGAGGCAATGGACTTGGGAGGAAAATGGGTGAACACAGTGAGAAGTTTAACAGAGTTAGAAAATATAAAGAAGAACCAAACAGACCTGAGAGTACGATAACCGAAACAAAAAATACATTAGAAAAAATCAACAGTAGATTAGATGATTCAGAGGAATAGATCAGTAATCTGGAGGATAGAGTGGTAGTCACCCAAGGTGAACAGAAAAAAGAATTTTTAAAAATGAGGGTAGTTTAAGAGACCTCTGTGACAACATCAGGTGTAATAGCATTCTTGTCATAGGGTTCCCAGAAGGAAAAGACAGAGAGAAAGGGATGGAGAACGTATTTGAAGACGTTATAGCTGAAAACTTCCCTAACCTGGGGAAGGAAGCAGACATCCAGGTCCAGGAAGCACAGTCCCAAACAACAAAGGAGGCCCACACCAAGACACAGTATAATTAAAATGGCAAAAATTAAAGATAGAGAGTCTTAAAAGCAACAAGGGAAAATCAAGTAGTTATGTACGAGGGAACTCCCATAAGACCACCAGCCAACTTTTCAGCAGAAACTGCAGGCCAGAAGAGAGTGACGTGGTATATTCAAAGTGATGAAAGGCTAAACCCTCAAGCAAGAATATTCTACCCATCAAGGCTATCATTCATATTTGAAGGAGAAATAAGGAGTTTTAGACAAGAAAAAGCTAAAAGAGAGGCGGAGTCAAGATGATGGTGTGGGAAGATGGGGAGTTAGCGTCTCCGCACAACTTGGGCGCCTGCTGGCCGCTGGTGCAATACTCTGATGCCCAGGTAGACAGGAGGAACCCCAAAGCGAACCGGTAGGACATAGAGGGACTGATGGGGGAGGAGAAGTGGAGGCCAGACAGGATCTGTGCCCCTGAGGTTGGGGAGATCAGGAGAGGCAGGCGGGAGGGACTATCCAGGAAGAGCGGGAGAGGAGCGGAGGGCGATCACCTGGCCCATCTGGACCAGGGAGCCTGCTGAGCTCCCAAGTGGGTACACCCTCTCCTAAGCCCCATCCAGGCCACGTGGGTCCTGGGGGAATAGGAGGGAGGCTGGGGAGGTCAGGAGAGGCAGGCGGGAAGAGCAAGCCAGGAGAAGCAGGAGAGGAGCGGAGGGCGATTGCCCCACCCACTCGGGCATGGGGAGCCTGCTGAGCTCCCAGGCCGATCCCCTGCCCTCCAAACACCCCCTCCAGGCCACGTAGGTCCTTGGGGACATAGGAGGGAGGCTGGGGAGATCAGGAGAGGCAGGCGGGAGGAGCCATCCCGGAGAAGCAGGAGAGAAGCAGAGGGCGATTGCCCCACCCACTCGGGCATGGGGAGCCTGCTGAGTTCCCAGGCCGATCCCCTGCCCTACAAAGCCCCCTCCATGCTGTATTAGTCCTGGAGCCATAGGAGGGAGGCCAGGGAGATCAGGAGAGGCAGGTGGGAGGGGGCCTCCCAGACCAGAGGAGCAGGAGAGGAGAGGAAGGTGTTTGCCCCACCCACTCGAGCCCAGGAAGCCTGCTGGGCTCCCAGGTGAGGTCCCCTGCCCTCTGAGACCAGGGGTGGGGGGGGCACGCCTGGGCCTCTTCTGTTCCTTGAGCCTAAGCCCCACTCCCCACAGCCCCCAGGGCCTTTTCCAGCCCTGTGGGTCCTAAGCATAGGCCCTGAGCACCACCCAAACCTCGCCCTTGTTAGGCCCCGCCCTCCACAACCAAGGCCTTCCCCTCCCCCTTTTTTATTTCCTTTTCCCACCTCCTCTTTTTACTATTGTGTTACTGATGTAGCTGCTGGTTGTTGATTCCTCTATATTTTTATTTTTATATTCTTTCTAACATATCTGTTAATTTCCTAGTCTAATTTTATTTATTACGTTGTTATTGTTCTCCTTGTTTTTTCTTGTTGTTGTTTTTTTTTTTTGCCACCCCATGCAGCTTGTGGGATCTTGGTTCGTGGGCAGAGGATTGGGCCAAAGCTCCTGGGGTGGGAGTTCCGAGTCCTAACCACTGGACTGAGAACCTCAGAACCCAGGGAATATTCATAGGAGTGAGGTCTCACAAAGTTCCTCATCTCAGCTCCAAGAACCAGCTTTACCTAATTGCCTACAAACTCCAGTGTTGGAAGCCTCAGGCCAAACAACAAGTAAGACAGGAACACAATCCCACTCATAATAATAATAATAATAATAATAATAATAAGACAGCAAAAAAATATGTCACAGATGAAGGAGCAAGGTAAAAATCTACAAGACCAAATAAATGAAGAGGAAATAGGCAATGTACCTGAAAAAGAATTCAGAGTAATGATAGTAAAGATGATCCAGAATCTTGGAAATAGAATGAAGGCACGGATTGAGAAAATACAAGAAACGTTTAACAAAGATCTAGAAGAACTAAAGAACAAACAAACAGAGATGAACAACACAATAAATGAAATGAAAAATACACTAGAAGGAATCAATAACAGAATAACTGAGGCAGAAGAACGAATAAGTGAGCTGGAAGACAGAATGGTAGAAATAACTGCCAAGGAGGATAATAAAAAAAAAAGAGTGAAAAGAATTGAAGACAATCTCAGAGAGCTCTGGGACAACAATAAACACACCAACATTCGAATTATAGGGGTCCCAGAAGAAGAAGAGAAAAAGAAAGGGTCTGAGAAAATATTTGAAGAGATGATAGTCGAAAAATTCCCTAAAATGGGAAAAGAAATAGTCACCCAAGTCCAAGAAGCACAGAGAGTCCCATACAGGATAAACTCTAGGAAAAACACACCAAAACACATATTAATCAAACTAACAAAAATTAAATTCAAAGAAAAAATATTAAAAGCAGCAAGGGAAAAACAAAAAATAACATACAAAGGAATCCCTGTGAGGTTATTACCTGATTTTTCAGTGGAAACTCTGCAAGCCAGAAGTGAGTGGCAGGATATACTTGAAGTGATGAAAGGGAAAAGCCTACAACCAAGATTACTCTACCCAGCAAGGATCTCATTCAGATTTGATGGAGAACTCAAAAGCTTTTCAGACAAGCAAAACCTAAGAGAATTCAGCACCACCAAAGCAGCTTTACAACAAATGCTAAGGAAACTTCTCTAGGCAGGAAACACAAGAGAAGAAAAAGACCCACAAAAACAAATGCAAAACAATTAAGAAAATGGTAATAGGAACATACATATCGATAATTACCTTGAATGTAAATGCATTAAATGCCCCAACCAAAAGACAGAGACTGGCTGAATGGATACAAAAACAAGATCCATATATATGCTGTCTACAAGAGACCCACTTCAGACCTAGGGACACATACAGACTGAAAGAAAGGGGATGGCAAAAGATATTTCATGCAAATGGAAACCAAAAGAAAGCTGGAGTAGCAATTCTCGTATCAGACAAAATAGACTTAAAAATAAAGACTGTTACAAGAGATAAGGAGGGACACTACATAATGATCAAATGATCATTCCAAGAAGAAGGTATGACAATTATAAATGTTTATGTACCCAGTATAGGAGCACCTCAATACATAAGGCAAATGCTAACAACCATGAAAGGAGAAATTGACAGTAACACAATAATAGTCGGGGACTTTAATGCCCCACTTACACCAATGGACAGATCATCCAAACAGAAACTAAATAAGGAAACACAGGCTTTAAATGGCACAATAGACCAAATAGACCTAATTGATATTTATAGAACATTCCAACCAAAAGTGGCAGAATACACTTTCTTTTCATGTGCACATGGAACATTCTTCAGGATAGATCACATCTTGGGTCACAAATCAAGCCTTGGAAAATTTAAGAAAACTGAAATCATAACAAGCATCTTTTCTGACCACAACGATATGAAATTGGAAATCAATTACAGAAGAAAAACTGTAAAAAACACAAATACGTGGAGGCTAAGCAGTGTGCTACTAAATAACCAAGAGATCACTGAAGAAATCAAAGAAGAAATAAAAACATACATAGAAACAAATGACAATGAAAACACGACGACTAAAAACCTATGGGACACAGCAAAAGCAGTTCCAAGAGGGACGTTTATAGCAATACAATCTCACCTCAAGAAACAAGAAAAATCTCAAATAAACAATCTAACCCTACACTTAAAACAACTAGAGAAAGGAGAACAAATAAAACCCAAAGTCAGTAGAAGGACAGAAATCATAAAGATCAGAGCAGAAATAAATGAAATAGAAATGAAGAAGGCAATAGCAAAGAGCAATAAAACTAAAAGCTGGTTCTTTGAGAAGATAAACAAAATTGATAAATCCTTAGCCAGACTCATCAAGAAAGAAGAGGACTCAAATAAATAAAATTAGAAATGAAAAAGGAGAAATCATAACTGACACTGCAGAAATCAAAGGATTATAAGAGACTACTACAAACAACTATATGCCAATAAAATGGACAACCATGAAGAAGTGGACAAATTCTTGGAAAGGTACAATTTTCCAAGACTGGACCAGACAGAATTAGAAAATATAAAAAGAACTAGCACAAGTAAAGAAACTGAAACCGTAATTACAAATCTTCCAACAAACAAAAGTCCAGGACCACATGACTTCACCAGAGAATTCTATCAATTAGAGAAGAGATAGCACCGATCGTTCTCAAACTCTTCCAGAAAATTGCAGAGGAGAAAACACTGTCAAATTCATTCTATGAAGCCACCATGACCCTGATGCCAAAACCAGAAAAAGATATCACAAAAAAAGAAAATTATGGATCAATATCACTGATGAATATAGATGCAAAAATCCTGAACAAATACTAGCAAACAGAATCCAACAACACATTAAAAGGATCATACACCATGATCAAGTGGGATTCATCCCAGGGATGCAAGGATTCTTCAATATACGCAAATCAATCAATGTGATACACCATATTAACAAATTAAGGAATAAAAACCATATGATCATCTCAGTAGATGCAGAAAAAGCTTTTGACAAAATTCAACACCCATTTATGATAAAAACTCTCCAGAAAGTGGGCATAGAGGGAACCTACCTCCACATAATAAAGGCCATATGCGACAAACCCACAGCAAACATCATTCTCTATGGTGAAAAACTGAGATCATTTCCTCTAAGATCAGGAACAAGACAAGGATGTCCACTCTCACCACCATTATTCAACATAATTTTGGAAGTCCTAGCCACGGCAATCAGAGAAGAAAAAGGAATAGAAGGAATACAAATTGCAAAAGAAGAAGTAGAACTGTCACTGTTTGCCAATGACATGATACTATCCAGAGAAAATCCTAAAGATGCCACCAGAAAACTACTAGAACTAATCAATGAATTTGGTAAGGTCACAGGATACAAAATTAATGCACAGAAATCTCTGGCATTCCTGTACACCAACAACAAAAAATCAGAAGGAGAAATTAAGGAAACACTCCCATTTACCACTGCAACAAAAAGAATAAAATACCTAGGAATAAACCTGCCTAAGGAGGCAAAGACTTGTACTCAGAAAACTATAAAACACTGATGAAAGAAAGCAAAAATGACATAAACAGGTGGAGAAATATAACATGCTCTTGGATTGGAAGAATCAATATTGTGAAAATGACTATACTATCCAAAGTAATTTACAGATTCAGTGCAATCCCTATCAAACTACCAATGGCATTCTTCACAGAATTAGAACAAAAAAGTGCATAATTCATATGGAAACACAAAAGACCCAGAATAGCCAAAGCAATCTTGAGAAAGAGAAATGGAGTTGGAGGAATCAGGCTCCCCGACTACAAACTATACCACAAAGCTCCAGTAATCAAGACACTATGGTACTGGCACAAAAACAGAATTATAGATCAACGGTACAGGAAAGAATGCCCAGAGATAAACCCAGGCACGTATAGGCACCTAATGTATGACAAAGGAGGCAAGAACATACAGTGGAGAAAAGACAGCCTCTTAAATAAGTGATGCTTGGAAAACTGGACAGCTACATATAAAAGAATGCAATTAGAACACTACCTAACACCATACAGAAAAATAAACCGCAAATGGGTTAAAGACTTAAATGTAAGACCAGACACTATAAAACTCTTAGAGGAAAACATAGGAAAAGCACTCCTTGACATAAATACAGCAAGATCTTCTTTGACCCACCTCCTAGAGTAACAGAAATAAAAACAAACATAAACAAAAGGGACTTAATTAAACTTAAAAGCTTTTGCACAGCAAAGGAAACCATAAACAAGACAAGAAGAAAGCCCTCAGAATGGGAGAAAATATTTGCAAATGAAACAACAGACAAAGGATTAATCTCCAAAATACACAAACAGCTCATGGAGCTCAATATCAAAAGAACAAACAATCCAGTTAAAAAATGGGCGGAAGACCTAAATAGTCATTTCACCAAGGAAGACATACAGGTGGCCAAGAGGCACATGAAAAGATGCTCAACATCACTAATTATTAGAGAAATCAAATCAAAGCTACAATGAGGTATCACCTCACGTGGGTCAGAATGGCCATTATCAAAAAAATCTAGAAACAGTAAATGCTGGAAAGGGTTTGGTGAAAAGAGAGCCCTCCTGCCCTGTTGGTGGGAATGTAAATTGTTACAATCACTATGGAGAGCAGTATGGAGGTTCCTTAAAAAACTAAAAATAGAACTACCATATGACCCAGCAATCCCACTACTGGGTATATACCCTGAGAAAATCATAATTCAAAAAGAGTCACGTACCGGGCTTCCCTGGTGGCGCAGGGGTTAAGAATCCGCCTGCCAATGCAGGGGCACAGGTTCGAGCCCTGGTCCAGGAAGATCCCACATGCCGCGGAGTAACTAAGCCCATGCGGCACAACTACTGAGCTTGTGCTCTAGAGCCTGCGAGCCACAGCTACTGAAGCCCATGTGCCTAGAGCCCGTGCTCCGCAACAAGAGAAGCCACCACAATGAGAAGCCCGCACACCACAAAGAAGAGTAGCCCCCGCTGGCCGCAACTAGAGAAAGCCCACACGCAGCAACGAAGACCCAGTGCAGCCAAAAATAAATTAATTAATTAATTTTAAAAAATACTCATTGAAAGACAAATACCTTATGCTAACACATATATATGGAATTGAAGAAAAAAAATGTCATGAAGAACCTAGAGGTAAGACAGGAATAAAGACACAGACCTACTAGAGAATGGACTTGAGGATATGGGGAGGGGGAAGGGTAAGCTGTGACAAAGCGAGAGAGAGGCATGGACATATATAACACTACCAAACGTAAGGTAGATAGCTAGTGGGAAGCAGCCGCATAGCACAGGGAGATCAGCTCAGTGCTTTGTGACCACCTGTAGGGGTGGGATAGGGAGGGTGGGAGGGAGGGAGACGCAAGACGGAAGAGATATGGGAACATATGTATGTATAACTGATTCACTTTGTTATAAAGCAGAAACTAACACACCATTGTAAAGCAATTATACTCCAATAAAGATGTAAAAAAAAAATACTCATTGCCGAGCAAGTATCATAAACTTCATGGTAGCATCAATTTCCTTTGTTTCTCAAGTCCTACAGGAGTGTTTCAGAGAGGGCCATAGGCGTGAATTAGGTTTACATCACACCTGTGGAACCCTGAACTTAGGGAACACTAATCTATTATAATTGTCTATAAGTAAACATACACAACCTATGTGCCAGAGAAAAACATTGTCAGTTAACAAACCTCTCATTTGCTCCAGGGGGAGGCACTATCTCTATCTTCCAAGATGATTTTCTATACAGACATCCTTGAAAAGATAGTCCAGAACAGTAGGGCACTGTAGTGCCCCTGCTCCCAAGAGGTGCTGAAACGTGAGAGGCCTATGGAGAATTGTCTCCTAGCAATTTTAACACTCAGAAGTCATTTACTGGCTTGCCTTGATTCAGGCAAAGATTTCATAGGTACAATACCAAAAGCACAGTCCATAAAATAAACAATAAATTAGACAATCATAATTAAGAATGCCTGCTCTTTGAAAGACACTCTTAAAAGAACAAAAAGTGCAACCCACTGGAAGAAAATACTTGCAAATCATTATCTTATTTCAGAATAAGAAAACAAACCAATGAAACATTGCCAAAAGATTTGAACAGACACACAGACACGTCACCAAAAAGATATACATACGGCAAATAAGGCACTAAAGGATGTTTATTATCAGTAATCATTAGGAAAACACAAAGCCATAATGAGGTACCACTACACACCTATTAGAATGTCTACAATTTAAAATATTGACCATGCCAGGCCTTGGTGGTGACGAGGAGTGGCTGTTGTTTGGAATGAGAAATGGCACAATGACTTTGGGAAACGGTTTGGCGATTTCTTACAAAGTTAAACATACGCAAAACATATAACTCAGCTATTCCACTCGTAGCTGTTTCCCAAGAGAAAGAAAGGAATGTGTCCATATGAAGACTTGTACATGGATGTTCATAGAAGCTATCTTTTTAATAGTTAAAAACTGCTTAATAGTAAAATATATATATATATGTTAACCCCATCCCAGCGATCCAACTCCTGCGTGTTTACCTAAGAGGAATGAAAACCCATGTTCGCACACAAACCTATATATGAACATTTATAGCAGTTCTATTCATCATCTAAGCTAAAAATGGAACATAACCCAAATATCCTTCAACAGGTGCATGGACAGACCAACTGGTACATGCAAACGATGAAATACTACTCAGCAATAAAAAGGAACTGTGGATACATGCAAGAACTTGGCTGATTCTGAAAGGTGCTATGCTGAGAAAAAGGAGCCAGTCTGTGATGATTTCGTCCTGCAGGGTCCTATTTAGTTGATATTTTGGAAAATGAAAAAGTGTAGTAATAGACAACAGATCAGTGGTTGCCACGGGCTAGGAGTTTGCAGGAGGTATGATGGTAAGGAGGCAGCAGGAAGGAGGGTTTTTTAAAAAACTATTCTATTGACTGATCGTAGTTCCACAAATTTACACAAGTGTTGAAACTCATAGAACTGCACACCAGTAAGCAAACTAAATAAGCAGAGGTAATAAATACTCAAACCCTATCACTTTCCAATTATTTTACTACATTTTGCTGTCATCATGTTCTTGAGCTTATTTATGTCTATTGTATCTGCACAGAGAAAATGCTGTATAACAGCACTGCTGCACCCCTTTCCCCCACTCATCTTCAGTGATGACACACTGGTAGCTTGGAACCAGCATGGGGAGAGCATTTACACTATGGGTATTGACAGCTGCTGCAAATTGAGGTTTGGATTTTTTTTTTTTTTTTTTTTTTTGCGGTATGCAGGCCTCTCACTGTTGTGGCCTCTCCCGTTGCGGAGCACAGGCTCCGGACACACAGGCTCAGTGGCCATGGCTCACGGGCCCAGCCGCTCCGCGGCATGTGGGATCTTCCCGGACCGGGGCACGAACCCGTGTCCCCTGCATCGGCAGGCGGACTCTCAACCACTGCGCCACCAGGGAATCCCAAGGTTTGGATTTTTGAGGGCTTTTTGGAGAGCTTATTTTTGAGAATTTACTGACACACCACTGCGTACCTTCCCTCTCTGATGACTGGATGTCCTTGCAGTGGAATGCTGGAGCCTTGAGCAATTACCTGAACCATAAGGATATCTACCTTTGTCTTTGACGTGGATATTTTACGAATCTGTAGAAGTTAAAATGAACTTGTCCAGAATTGATGACAATGCAAATGATTCTTGTCAGTGAACATGCAAATGGCTTCTGTCCAGTAGAGAGACAACGCTCCCACGTGTGGGAAGTTTGGGATCCATGTTCAAGTTCATTTCAATATTCCTGATCGTAAATGTGTCTGTTCTTTGGATTCTCCTTTGAACCAACATCTTTCCTGGTTCTCTCATTTAATTAATGATATAAATAATTTTTTTTACATGTCCTCATTTTACATTTGCTTGAGAGCCCAGTTTTAGCTTTTTTTGAAAAATATCTTTAATAGCATACTGTTTTGTCTGCAGCACTTGATTGCCTTTAAAATCCCTTGCTAAGAATGTCTGCCTTGTTCCAGTAAGATTATTTAAACTCCAGGTTTCTCTGCTATCCAGTTTTCCCAATACAGTTAAATACTCTGTACCCAGAATATGGTACTTTTCTTACGGATGGTACCACAGTGCAACCAAAGAGACTTTGCTGTCCTAGCTCTGGGGTGAAATTTCAGGAAATGCTAGTTCTACAAGAGTGATATGATGGGATTGCGTGAAGACAGCCAGAGTTAAGATTGAGGGAGCTCTGGGAATCTGTCTTTGATTCCAATAAAAGACTCACAGCAGGGAAGGGAGCCCTACTTTATTTAATTATATTTTGCAATAACTGAAGAGACTGGTCTTGATCAAGTTAGCCATAGTATCTCGTGGGAAAGGATATGTTAACAATTGACTTGCTGGCTTCTTTCCTAGTGTCATTCATTAACATAACATTAACCACTAACAAATGACCTTTTAAAATTCCTTTTCTTTGGAATATTGACAAAATTCTCATTCAGATACTGCTTTTGCCTCTATTTTTTAATCATTGAATATTAGTTAATATCTCCCAGATCAGACAATTGGGATTCTGACATTTGCTGCACCAGGAACTACTTACAAAATAACTGTCCCTTCTTCAGCTCTTTTATTTAACAGTCATGTGAACTGGGATAAGTTGTATCACCTTTATTGGGATCAGTTCAAACATTAAGTCTAAAAATGTAACAATCACGCATTGCTGTTTTTCTTAACGGTTACATCATGTGCATTCACGTATATATTTTTTTGGTTGTTCGTTTTTTAACAATATTAAGAAAATTGCCAATTTATCTAGAGACACTTGATAATTGGCACTTGGTCAACTAAATTTGGAATCCCAAGCATTTGTTACTGAAGATGTGTAGTGCACTTAATTCCTCCTGCATGTGTACTTTTTATTTAATATTTCAGAAATTACTGTGCTCCCTAGGAAAGTCAGACTAGATATAACATTTTCTTTTATAAATATAGTCTCTCTAAAAAGCCCAAAAGTGTATCTTCTTGGCCTATAGCAATAATATATCAGAGCCTAAAATGTATTGTAGTTTCCAAAATTGTATACATCCCAAAGGGGGAATAATTGTATTTGTTCTATGAGAATTGCTTAGGGGAGTTCATAAGCAGGGCCATTGTAATTGCTTCTTAGACAAAAGAGCTAGTCTTTCTTCCACTTTAGACAAATGACTGATGAAGCTCCCTTCCAGGATATATAATGTCATGAAACATAGACAATGCCAACTTTTCAATTACATAGAAAATCCAATTTATTAAACACCCTTGGAGTGATCATCGATCTGTAATTGTTACTCTGAAATGAGTAATCAGATGAGTTTTAATGTTACCTTATTAATGTTACCAAGGAAACTCCACTGAGATGATTAATAGTCACTCCTAACCTGCATTTCTACAATCCAGGGGAGACCACATTCTTTGGGTATAGGAGAACTTATGTTCAAATTCTGTTCTTAACTTTGTGACATTAGGCAGCTCACTTAGACTTTCTCAATTCTCTTTTCCTTCATCTAGTAAAATAGGAATAATACCTGCCTCTCAGGGGTTTGGTTGGTGGTGGTATGTTTTTGTTAGGATTATTATTTTTTTTTTTTGAGACTGGAGATAATACTTATGAGGCTGTAACACAGGGTCTGGAAAAGTCATAATAATTCTTATAAAAATTTAATGTTCTTATAGCTTTATGGGACTTGAGGCATCTATGGGTTTTCCATGTTACAAGATTAAAAGTAGAGGTAATAACTTTTTAGTATATTCTGCCCCCTGAGAGAGAAGAGATCCATAAACCTTATTCATGTTGGGAAGAAGGGTATAGCATAATAAATAAGTCTAGGTCATGACTAAATTACCTTGGGATCCTGGGGAAACTTGCTCCAGAGATGCTCCAGGCTAGATTGGATTTCTTGGTAAAGACTTAGCACTCTCAGAGCTCTCAGAGACTCCCAAAGTCCTTCCCAACCTCTATGAGGCCAATTAAACAAGCATTTATGTGAGCAAATCCTTTTAGAAACAGAAGTCTATTTAAAGGCATAAAGCAGACAAAACTGAGATTATAGCACAGTCCTTTCTCACCTGCCTTTCCAAGTCCTTGCCCTGGAGGCAGGAACCTCTCCGCGGCTGCGGTTCTGAAAGTTTGTTGCTATTCTTGATATAGGGATATAGGGATAATGATGTATCGGAGTGAGCAATTATCAGACAGATTTTAGCCACATGGTTGTGCTAGGCCCCAAAATTACAGGTTCATGGAAGGCACCAAAAAGCGAGGCCCAAATTCTAGTAGACTCCTGAGATAATTAGAAAACTCTACTTGCAAAGGCCCCATCAATTGAGTTAGGCGTGGTGCTTTTTGCATGGCTTCAATCTGGCCAGTTCTTAGCTCCTGACAGATGTGGTGAGCTACAGCCACCTACAGCCATGGAAATTTGTAAACCCTCTCATATATATGTATTTTTTGCCTTTTTTTGTTTGGGGCTTTTGTTTGTTTGTTTTTACATTTTCAAAGATATCCCTTTGTTATATGTTCCCCTGGCACAAGAACTTCAGACTTTTGTTATATTCATCTAGAAAGAGAAATTTGAACTTTGCAGAGCACCAACTGACATGGTTGGCTATGGCTTTATTAACATTGCCCAGTCCATGCTTATATCCAAGATATCTTAAATTATTTCAATTAATGAAAAGACAATAATAACAATCAATATAAGCACTGGCACATTTATGGGAAGTGAACATTTCAAAGATCAGTATAAAACTAGTCATGTCATTTAACCTTATTTTAAAAAGTTATTGATTCAAATGTAAATATGCAAGGTTCTACTATTGAGAGTTGTTTTGTAAATAACCACCTTTCATATGCAGATCCTAAGATAACTCTCATTTCCTCAAAACAAAAACTAAGACAACTTAGAAATACAGTTGATGTCTAGTTTCTTCATTGGAGGCTGCACAGCACCTGGCTTACTTCATTTGTCTAGTTATCATTTCTACACAAATTTAACTGAGGACCCAACTTCTCAGATACTTTGCCTGTAGGAGCTTGCAGCCCTCATTGTGTGTGTAGATTGATGGGGGAGGAAGAAGAAAGCTGGAATCAGTATGGTAGCCGTAGGGGAGTTAACCTTGGTACAGAAGCTAACACCTGTAGGCCACGGGGTGACACATGTCAGGTATTTGGTAAGGTAAGTGGCGTAGTGGATAGGTGTTCACGTTGGCTGGTACAGCCTAGCAGCTGAGAACTGGACAGAAGACCAGTTCTTTCACCCAGGGTTGCATGGAGATCAAGCCACAAGCTCCAAATGAAGAATGACAAGAGATGAAGCACAACAGGCTATCAAAAAGAGAGCTGGGTTACTGGCAGGAAGTCAACAACAAAGAAATCCATCTGGACAGGGTGGGCTAAACTGGTTGCTCCAGAGAAGTGGAGAAAGAAGAGAGAGTTCCAGGATCTGGAAACCTCGAGAACGTGGAGATCATCCCGACATACAAGAAGTGGGTTTATGGCAGCAAGATGAATTCTGAACCCCATCATGTGGTAGATTTCATTCTGCTGAGAAAGACCCCGTTATGATAAACCAGAACTCCAGCTCAGGTCTGAATTTACAGGGAAGAAATTTAAGACAGGGTCAAGGGATTTTAACACCATGAAGTCAGGATGTTTTTGTTTTGATTTTTAAACCATTTCTGTGTCTGACAGTTAAGTAGTTAAGTGTCAATCTTATTTTGCTTTCAATCAACAGAGATAATTTGTCTACCAGCCTACAACAAACTGCTGAGAACCCTGCAGTGTTCCACCTGGAACCCAATCACATCTGTTTGTTTTACTTCACAAGTATAATAATTACTGAGGCTGTGGGAAACCAGTATCCAACCAATCCCTATATGTCCTCTCTTCTTTATTTCTCTGTGAATAAAAATCATTCTAATGAGAGAAACTTTTTTTTGCCTTCTGGGGAGAAGTTCTGATTCAGAGGCCATCTGAAAGAAAACCTAAATTATTCTTTTTGAATTGCCACATTTGCTTTGAGGTTAAGTGCTTTGCTAGAAATCATCAGCTCTTTCCACCAGGATTATGATTTTTAGAGACAAAAATCATAGTTTTTTAAAAGTTAGGTCTAAAATTTTTAACTGTAAAACTTTTATTGGCTTTGCCCTCAACTTCTGGCCAATCACACTGCTAATGCTTTGCTCATCTTAAAGCTAGGAGGATGTTAATATTTGTTGAAGCAGATCTGCAGATATGTGAAGAGGATTTTCTGCAGATGAGCCATCCTAAGAAAACAAAAATTGCAAAGAGAAATCATGTAGGATAGGGTTATCCTTCATTTTATGTGTAGATTGATAGATATGATAGTATGGACTATTGTACAATAAATATTTACTCCTCCTTCAGTGTGGTAAATTACACTCCCAGTCCCCATTGATATGGAGCTTGGCCATGGGCTTTTGCCAATGAAATGTAGGCAGAAGTAATGAGGTGTAAGCTCTGAGCTAAGAGCTTAAGAGGCATTGTGTGTTTTCATTCAACTCTCTTGCATTTCTGCCTTTTGTCTCAGATAACTGCTAGACCACAGGGGATGAGAGAATATGGAACAGACTTGGGCCCAAGCCATAGACTAAAACCAAGCCCAGCCATTCCCAGCCTCTATCAGCTGAACCCCAGGTAAGCCCTAACCCACCATATAACTGAGGGCAGGAAATAATTGTATTGGGCTTTGCCTCTGCATTATGGAGTAGTTTAACAGCATTATTGTAGAAATAGCTTACTGATTATATATTATATATTATAGCAATAGCTTACTCTCTATATATCTGTATATAAATTTGTACTTCGTTTAATTGATGAATTAAGAAAATAATTTATGTTCATTATCTGAAGAACTGAAGTTGGGAAATTTTCAGTTTGGCAGACACCATACTAGCATTGATAAATATTATAAAAAGGAGATTGCTCATACTCAGATAGTAGGTAACTTATTCAGAACAAAGGTTTGGGTCAATGAGTATAATAACATCAGGAAGAAATGAAATTCCAGCCAGAAAAGAGGGTGACAGGGAATTAGAAAGGGAGATGAAAAATATATAAAGATGTGTCTGTAGGAGATGTCATCATTCCTTGCATTTAAGGTTAATTACAAAGGTAGTTCTTAATAGGTCAAAATTCTATCTTAATCCCTTTATCTCTAAAATTTTCTACTTATTCTAAAACCAAAGAATTTTATAGCCATAAAGGATCTTGGGAATCACTGGAAACATTTTAGTTCAATCATTTTAGAAATAAGGAAACTGAAGACAAAATAAGAAACCATACCATATCAAATTAGAAAAAAATTTTAATCTTGACTAATTTATTAATTATAAATCCATTAATAAATCTCCTGATTAAAAATGTGATCTTTCTACTATATCACACCATCTCATTATCAATTTATATGAAAGTATTCTTTTGTTGACAATTTTTTTCCTTCTGTTTATATGGGACTATTCTTTTGTAGTTAAGAGTATTCCATTATATAATTAAGATAAAGTAGCTGTAAGATAGGTTTTATATGGGTTTACAATGAAATTATATATAGTGCTCTGCATACCATTAAAATCAGTGATCCTTAATTTTCACCACACATGAGGATCCCCTGGACAGCTTTATAAAATACTGGTTCCTAGTCTCACCCTTTGAGATTCTGATTTAAATCGTCTGGGGAGTAGCCTAGGAACTGGGATTGCTAAAAACTTCTGTAAAGCACTATAAATGGCTTTTCTTCATTTTTCCTTTTTAGGCTTTATTCTTATATAAATAAACATCTATTCTTATTGAATAGAAACATTAAATGCTATAAATTTCCCTCTATAGCACTTTAGCTATACCCCACAATTATGATATGTGGTATATTCATTTCAAAAAACAAACTTTTTAACTAAGCACTATTTATTAAGAAGAAAAGAACTTTACTTTTCATTGATTTATAACTATAGTAAATATAGGTCTGGGCAAACCAAATTGCCTTTGCACTTAAAATATCTCCTTTTGCTATAAACTGTATATATTAAATAAATATAATATGTATAGGATATAAAAATATAATAGAACTAATTCACTTAAAAATTTATATGAAAATAATCGTTACAGAACACTATTCTGAGAACTGAGTTCCATCAAGCTTTATTTTGAGCACAAGTTTGAGTCTCATAAGTATCATCCATTCTTAAAATAATGAACAAGATTCCTTTTGAAAAGAGACATTTCTGAAGTGTCCCAAGTTTCTTGGTGTATTTCTGGCATTCCAAAGTTGGTTCATTTGAAGTTTGAATCAGCCTTAAAGGAACTCACATCTGATTTCAGAATGTGAAGGTGGACAAAATAAACTCCAGCCTGTGAAGGAAGGTTCTTAAGTGCTTCCCAGAAGCACAGACAATGACGGACCTCATTTTGGAGGGGGGAGGTAGAGAACCAAACCTGGTGGCACGCGGTGTCTGAGTGGAGGGAAGTGAAGAGCTCTGCTTTCAAACCCTTAGTGAGGGACAGTAAGGATGCAGGCTTCCAGCCACTGCAGTGTTTGAAAAATCTTCTTGTAATGTGATGTCTCTTAAGTCATTTTCTGGTGACTGGATCATTCTTATAATTTCATCCATCATCTTCTGTCTTGAGGGTCTGGACTTATCTTTCTTTATTTCTTTTACTAGAGAAGTCATTTCCTCCTTTGGGATTGAGTGGGTTCTCTTCAACTTTCCACATGTGTCCACCAGGCCCTGTGTTTTTGATGACTCTTTTCCTAGGCTGGTATCTTCTAAATATGACTCAGTATGTAAATATTCCTCTTGAACAGAACTAAACATGTCAAAAAATTGACGCTTCACCTGAATCAGTGCAGCCAGTGTTTGTGCAGCCAGCCTTGCACATAAAATGAGCTTCTAACCTAATGTATAAGTCTGAACAAATATAAGAGACCCACCAAAAAGACAATGACAGATACACACACCACTGATTCCCATCGGAGGCTGTTGTGGACAAGGCCTGGTCTCGTGTCATCTGGCAGCAGCACTGCTACCACTTCTCGTGACTTCCCTAGGAATAGCCAAAAACCAAGCCCCATAGTGGTTCACACCCGCTCTGTGGCACTGAAGTCCACCCCAGAGTTCCACTGGGTAGTCATGGCTCCCAAAGCCTACAACAAACTGCTGAGAACCCTGCAGTGTTCCACCTGGAACCCAATCACATCTGGCAAGCTAAGCTGGCTGCCAGTGGAGCTGGTCAAAGTGGAAGACGGGTACAATGTTTTGCCATAGTGACCTCTCTTTTCTCTTTCTCATTTTTCAATTATGAAACATTTTTATTAAAGTCAATTATATACTGTGAAATTCACATCTAAAATGTACAACTTGATGACTTTTGACAGGTGACATTTGTAACACCAACACTCCAATACATGTTCATCACTCTAGAAATTTCTTGTGCCTCTTTCCATTCCCTCGTGCCTCAGTCTCCTTCCCCAGAAGCAATTACCATTCTGATTACTATCACCATATAATGTTGACCATTCTTAAACTTCCCATAGATAGTATCATACAGAATGTAATCTTTATGTCTGAATTCTTTCACTCAATACAATGCTTTTGAATTTCATCCATGTTGTTGCGTAGAACAGTAGTTCACTCTTTAGTTTTCTATTATGCCATCATATAAATGTTCCATGATTTGTTTATCTATTCTCCTTATTGGTAGAATTTTAAGTTTCCATTTGTCTTAGGAAAATACCTAGGAATGGAGATGTTTGTGTAAGACACTGCCGGTTTTTCAGTGGTTGTACAGTTTTACACTACTATCTACAATGCATGAGGGTTACATTTGCTTTGCATCCTCACCAACCATTTGTTTTTTCCAGTCTATTTTTAAACGTTAGCCATTTCTAATACATGTGCAATGGTCCTAGTGTTTTCGTTTTTTTTGTTTTTTTTGCGGTACGCGGGCCTCTCACTGTTGGGGCCTCTCCTGTTGCGGAGCACAGGCTCCGGACGCGCAGGCTCAGCGGCCATGACTCACGGGCCCAGCCGCCCCGCGGCATGTGGGGTCTTCCCAGACCGGGGCACGAACCCGTGTCCCCTGCATCGGCAGGCAGACTCTCAACCACTGCGCCACCAGGGAAGCCCGGTCCTAGTGTTTTTGATTTACCTTTTCATGTAAAAATCGTATAAATTCTTGTGTGAAAGACATCTTTGCCTTGTTTAAAAAAAACATTTAAGATATTTGTCTTATTCTCATTGATTTATAGAAGTTCTTCATACATCCCGGTCATAAGTGTATATGTTTGTTATATGAAATGAAAATATATACTTCCAATCCGTAGCTTGCAGTTTCTTTTCCTAAATGGTGTCTTTTGATGTGTGGGAGGTTTTAACTTTGATGAAGTCCAGTTTAACACTTTTTCCCTTTTATGGTTAGTGCCTCTTGTGTCCTCTCTTAGAAATCCTTGTCTACCTCCAAGGTCATGAAGATATTCCCCTACCTTTTCTTCTAGGTGTTTTATAATTTTAACTTTTACATTTGCATCTTGGATTGATTTTTGTGTCGTGTAGTGTAGGAGTCAAGGCTTGTTGACGCTTTTCTCTTGATTATGGGTCACATTTTCCTACTTATTTGCATGTCCAGTCATTTTTTTTATAATACACTGGACGTCACGTATAATACATGGTAGAGAATCTGGGTTGGTTGTCTTCCTTCAATTGGTGGTGTGTATTTCTTTAAACATCCTTTTTTTTCTTTTTTTTCTTTTTGCCCATGCCACGTGGCTTGTGGGATCTTTGTTCCCCAACCAGGGATTGAATGCCGGGCCCGTGGCAGTGGAAACACGGAGTCCTAACCACTGAACTGCCAGGGAATTCCCGTGTTGTGTATTAATCTGTTAAGTCAATCCTTTTGAGCAGGCTTGGTTTTATTTATTTTCTTGTTAGTACATATTTTACTTTTCGTCTTTAATCCTAGGGGATGGCCCTTACTCTTCAGGTATGAACTTTCTGGGGTCTTCATAGAATGTCAGAGGTGCTCCATCTGTTCTCAACACAGTAGCCAAGCTGGCACCCATATGTCCCTAGCACTGGGCTCTCTCTCGTATCTCTCTTATGACAGGTGACACAGAGCCAGGGAAGAATAACTTCTAGGAACAGATGATGCAAAAATTCACAAAATCCACTGGAACCTAAGTGGTGATGAAACTAAAGACCCAAATATTCTCATCTAATTCCATTGATAGATCACTTGAAATACCCTTAGATTTCTCTTAATACAGGACCCTGGGACGATTTATCTTCATTCATTAAAAAAAAAAAACTCCACTAATCCTTAATTTAGACCCAAAAATAAATGTAAGAACATTCCTCACAGATTAAGGTATAACATCCATATCATTACTATTTTGTACAAAAACCCTAGTGTTATCCATTAAAATGCAGTTTACAGGAGCACCATTGGTCAAATTCAGCTTCGGGCTTTCAGCTCTGCAATGGCCACCCTCCAATACCTCATGGAGTTTTGCCCTGCGCCCTTGGACCAGCACCTGCGGGGAACCTCCAGGTGGACTTCTGCCCCCACCTCCCAGCCTGCCCCACGCCCTCCCTCTCTAATACTCTATCTTATAAATTCCAGCTGCCTCAGCAGCCCATTCCTGCCTCCTCAGCTCAAGGTGACCCCAGTGCTCAGCCTGGGCTGCACTCTACCTTCCTAGCTCTGGAGAGTGTCCCTACCTGAGAGGTAGGCCACACTGTGTGTGCTTCCACTCTCTCAAGGATGCCTCAGTCCAGGACTAGGACTGGAAACAGTCATGGCATGTGTCTTCTCTAGTTTTGTGTTTGTGAATTATAGGTGGAACCGTGTGTTCCTGTATGGTCAGGCCACCGAGGATAGCTCTCTGTACAGGCCCTGCACCACCAGTCCCTGCTTCACCTACACCCTACGCACGTGAGGAAATACCGACGTACTTGCCCTATCCCCTACCCGCAGCTAGACTGTTCTAATCTTTAGATCAGAATGGCTCCCCTTGGATAGTTTAACAGAGGGAAGACCTCTGCCTCTTGAAGGTACTTAGCTGGAGGAGCTAAGAGAGTTGTGCCTCTCTGCTGGTTTCCCTGGTAACTGATGAGCCAATCTGACCTCAATAGTCAATTCTCCCTATAACTGATGTCTCCCTATCCACCCCCCAGCCGCCCACCCCCCTCAACAGCAAAGACTGCTGCTGCCTTGTTCTGCCTGCCATCTGATGTCCACAGTAAGGTGTTGCTCCGGGACCCTTTAGCTTCAGGTATGTAAGATACCCGTCTGTTAACCATCGATGTCTGTCACTGACCCAGAGCTCTTTCTTCAGTCTTGAGGCTGGGCAAGTAAAAGGCTTGGGTTTGCAGGGTGCAGCCCAACAGTAACCCCCCTCAAATTCATATGTTGAGGACCTGACCCCCAGCACCACAGAATGTGACATTATTTGGAAATAAAGTTGTGGCAGATGTAATTAGTTAAGAGGTCACACTGAAGTAGGGTGGGCCCCTTATTCAATATGACTAGCCCTTATAAAGAAGAGAAAGTTGGAGACAGACAAGCACACGGGAGAATGCCAGGTGAAGATAAAGGCAGAGATCTATAAGCGAAGGCATCGAGCACGAGAAATTAAGAGAGAGGCCTGGAATAGATCTTCCTCTCACAGCTCTCAGAAGGAACCAACCCTGACAACACCTTGACCTTGGACGTCTAGCCTCCAGACTGTGAGACAACAATTTCTGTTGTTTAAACCACCCAGTTTGAGGTACTTTATGATGGCAGCCCTAGCAAACGAATACATTATTGTAGGAGACTAAGTCCAGTACCAGTAACTCTGCTTTTGGTGGAATTTCTTGACTCTGCTTGTGGGCCCCTTCCTCTGGGGCATTCTGGGTGGGCCCTGCACCCACTTCCCCAGCTTCAGATCGGCTTTCAGGCTCTGGAGCTCCTGCAACAGCTGCTGGTCGTTACAGGAGGACACTGGGAAGATTTTTAAATATACCAGAGCCCGTTTCCAGAGATTCTGCCTTAATTGGTCTGGAGTGAGGACTGAGAGTCAATTTCTTTTTAATGTTTCCCAGGTGATTTTAATGTACAGCCAGGGTGGAGAAGCCCCACTTTAAGCCTTACAGAAGTGCGCTGCCCGATTTGCTCACAATCTCGCTTTGTTTTAGGCTTAGACACGTACCTATTTTCACAGCAAGTGAACTATATTTATTATAATATCTTTCATTAAAATAAGGTATTGGCTTTAACTAAAAGATAAAGTGGTACACAATCATTCTATTTATTCAAAGGAAGAACTAAAACACAGGATAGGCAACAAATATTGAGATCTTCCCATGTGCTAGGCATTGATCTTGACATAGGAGAAGCAGTAATAAGCTAGACAGCTACAGCCCCTGGCCTCAGGAAGCTTAAATCATATGGGTTGAGGCAGACAATAAACAGGTAGACAAACAAATGATAAAGATAACTTATAAATAAAATAAAATCATGTAATGGAACAGAGTGACTGAGGGACAGAGGCAACTTGCAGAGAAGACCACCTCAGAGGAGGTGACATTTACATTTAGACCTGAATGAGGAGAAAGAATCAGCTTTAGGAGGATCTGGGGCACAGCATTCCCAGCAAAAGGCACAGAACGTGCAAAAACGGAGGAGAGAAGTATACATGGCATGTTCATGAAAGAGAAGGAAGGTTAGTGGGACTGCAACGCAAAACAAGAGTTTTATAATTCACATTTATAATCCATATTAGGTAGAGCTTTATAAACCAGTGTGGTATGCAAAATGGTCCCACAAAGATGTCCATATAAAACCCTGGACTATGGCAAAAGAGACTCTGCAGCTATAATCAAGTTTACAGGCCTAACGAGAGAGAGATTATTCTGGATTATCCAGGTGGGCCCAATCTAATCACATGAGCTGCTGAAAGCAGAATGTTTTTTCCAGCTGATGAGTGAAGGCATAAGGCAGAAGGGAAGGCAGAGAGACTGAAAGCCTTGTGGGGTGAGCAGCGTGATAAAGGGCACAGGCAGCCCTAAGGTAAGAGGCTCCCAGCTGACAACCAGGAAAGAAATGGGGACCTTAGCCCTACAACCTCAAGGAACTGAATTCCACCACCAACCTGAGTGAGCTGGGAAGTGAATTCTCCCCCAAAGACTCCAGATAAGGGCCCAGGCTAACCAACATCTTCATTTCACCTTCTGCGACCCAGAGCGGAGGAATCAGTCAGACTCATCTGAACTTCTGACCTACAGACCTGAGAGGTAATAAATGTGTGTGTTGTATGAAACAGCTACGTTTGTGGTTATTTCTTATGGCAGCAGCAGGTAACCGATATAGCCAGACATCAAGCTGGTTATTTGTTTCATTCGTCGTTTGTTTTAGTTTGGGGTGAACTGAGTCAACGCTAAAGTATTCATCTATTTTAATCACTATGAAACTGACTTAGCTACAGGTTGAATTCTCAATATGTCAAGTATTGAGCCAAAATTGTCTCTCTTCAGCAACAACACTATAGACACAAAAGGTGTCCAATTATTTTGCTTCCTTAGATCAGTTTTTGCCTATATTTGTAAGGGGCCATTTTTATAATCTCTGCTTTAATTTTTCACCCATAAATTTGTATTTCTGCTTGACCCAGCACCAGCTCAATTTGTATAGTAATTGAAGATGGTTGAGAGGGAAGTGTTAAGTAAATACTAAGTGGATATTGTCATAAAAGAGATGTAGACATTGTGTCCTAAGACTGATAAGAATGTCTCTGGGCCATTTCTCTTTACTTTTGAAATTAAATGGTCATAAAATACCATTGCTTCAGGCAAGAATATGTAAGAATGTGAAAATAAAGACATACAGCCTTTGGAAAAAAATTGGATTTCAATCTTACTTTCACCTCTCATCCTTTATTGTTTAACAAAGGAGAATTAGAAAGTTGAAAATAACTCTTTCCTTATTTGTTAAGTCATCATGGCTAGTGGGAGGGGGTATACCATTTAGAATGTGTTTTCATAAGAAAACAATATTGGAAAGCCAATTTGTCAGCAGTGGACCTAAGGCTTATTGAAGAGCTCTCAACTTCTTAGGGGAAAGCAATTTTTTCTCCCAAGGCAAATTCAGTTCTGTGACAAATCATCTTTTTTTTTTTTTCCTTCTCTCGAGTCTTTGGTCATACCTTTGGTGAAGCAAAATTCTGAATCCTGCCTGGTCTCTTCATAAATTTAGGCTGATTCAAGCTCTCTGAGGGTGGTATACTACAGATAATTAAGAAAGCCAGCAAAGTTGTATTTCAGCGGAGAATGATGTGGTTAGTTTTATATTTGGATACAAAAAGGAGGAGAAGATATTGAGAAGCAACTTTCCTTTTGGTTGGTACTTCTCACATCACAATCCATGAGGAGCATTAGCAAGCCAGCAGGGATAGTCAGGGTTCCTACAACATAAAAACAAGTGTGATGCCAGGACTGGACTGTTCTCATATTGAAAGAACCAACAGTGAGATTCATCAAAGTAAATCCTTTTTTAGCCCTCAGAAAGCCACTGATAGACTTAGCTTCAGGGTATGAGGATAGATACTTGGAGAATAATAGAAAAGGTTATTTTCTTAGGCTGCAATTCCTAGAAGGCTTGAGTTCCTAAGATCATGCGAGGCTGCAGGACAGTATCAAACTGAAGTGTTTAAACAGATTTAAAGACACATAAGTTGTATTCTTTTGTTCAGTAAATATTTATTAAGCATCTACTCTGTGCCAGGCACTTTTATAGGCATTAGGGGTACAATGGTGAACAAAACAAAATCCTTGCCCTTGGAAAACTTAAAAATAACTCAATTCATAAATACTTAAGATAATTTAAGTGGCAATAGGTGCTATGAAAAAAATGAAGCAAGGTACGGGGCCAGAGAGTGGCAGGGAAGGTGTGTTTGCTGAGTCACAAGGTAAGTTCTCTCAGAAAGCGACATTTGACAAAGACCTGGGTGATAAAGAGGAGGAATTTAAACATAGATTTTGGGAAGAGCTTTCTAAGTAGAAATAACCACAGGTACAAATGCCCTAAGATTACAATGAACTTGGCGTTTTCAAAGGACAGAAGTTATGCTCAAGTGAGGGTAGTGGGAGGGAGCCCAAGAGTTTGGTATTTGAGACAAAAGGGAAGTGGGAACCAGATCATCTGAAACTTGCGGACCTTCACAGGAAGTTTCGGTTTTATTCTAAATGTCACAGGAAGTCATAGAGGGATGTTAAGTAGGGGGAATTATAATCTGATTATCTTTTGTAAAAGATCATTCTAACTGCTGTTGGGAGAATAGGTTGTAGAAAGATTGTAAGAAAGCAATTTTAAGGAAGTAGAATGCTGCAGTAATTCCAGTAAGATATTATAGTGCCTTGGACTAGGGTGACTGTGGTGAAAGAACTAATATTAATATTATGTGTTGCTTTGACATCTGCTAAAATCAGAAGGGCATCAAATTGCCTAACCACGAGTTCCCCTCCTCCTCTGCCCCATAGATAAGGTCCCCTAGCCAGACAACCCTCCTTACCAAGCAGACTGGGTACAATTCTTGCTCATCCCTGAGTAGCAAATTTTGGTTCTTCTGAGCAGCACTCAGGATTATTGAAACAAGACAATCACATCCTCCTGCAGGAACTGGGGCACACCCCATCGTCTTGCTACTGCAAAGCTTGTCTCTTTCAGCCTCTGCTTGTTCGCTCTGTTCCCAAGTATAACTTCTGTTTGGCCCTGCATAGTGTGTAGTGTCCCCTGGGCTGTAAGTATACGTGACTAATAAACTGCTGTCACTTTCATCTGTCCAGTGTTGGGTGTGTTTGGCCATCCCCATAACCCTAGGATGGAATTCCCTCCCTCACCAATGAAATAAAGAGGAGGCTAATAAAACAGTGATAGCACTGGAGGCGATGAGAAGTAGAGATAATGAAAACTGATCATATGTATTTTGGAGGTTAAGCTAATAAGATTAACAGGTGGGTTTGGATATGACACCTAGGGGTTTTTTTTTCCAGCTTTATTGAGATATAATTGACATATAGCATTGTGTACGTTTAAGGTGCACCATGTGATGATTTGATACAAGTATATTTTGTGAATATAGAAATATAACCAAAATAAGGTTAGTTAACATATCCTTCACCTCACATAGTTGCCATTTTGTTTTTGTTGTTATGGAGAGAACATTAAAGCTCCAGTCTAATAGTAACTTTCAAGTATATAATACAACATTGTTCTCTCTAGTCTCCACACCGTTACTAGATTCCCAGAACTTATTCATCTTCTAACTGGAAGTTTGTACCCTTCGACCAACATTTCCCTATTTCTCCTACCCCTCAACTCCTGATAATCACCATTCTACTTTCTGTATCTATGAGTTTGATGCTTTTAGATTTCATATTTGAGTGACATCATATAGTGTTTGTCTTTCTCTGTCTGACTTATTTTACTTAGCATTGACGCCCTCCAGGTTCATCCATGTAGTCTGTTGTCACAAATGGCAGGATTGCCTTCTTTTTTTTGTAGCTGAATAATATATGTATATTACATCTTGTTTATTCATCCATGATGGACACAGGTTATTTTCATGTCTTGGCTGTTGTGAATAATACTGCAGTAGACATGGGGGTGCAGATTTCTCTTCAGCATAGTGGTCTTGTTTCCTTTGGGTGTATTCCCAGAAGTGGCATCGCTGGACCATGTCATTGTTCCTTAGAGGGTCACATGGTGGCTCCTTGCCAGCATTTGCTCTCTTGGCTTTTTGACGACAGCCACTCTAACAGACATGAGGTGATGTCTCACTGTGCTTTTGACTTGCAGTTCCCTTATGATTAGTGATGTCGAGCACCTTTTCATGTACCCGTTGGCCATTCATATGTCTTCTTTGGAAAAACGTCTGTTGAGGTCCTTTTTCCATTTTTTAATTGGTGATTTGGTTTTTTTGCTATTGAATTGCATGAGTTCTTTATATATTTTGGATATTAACCCCCTTATCAGATATTTGGTTTGCAGATATTTTTCTCATCCCGTAGGTTGTCATTAAATTGTGTATCTGTGTTCTCTTGTAGCTCTCTGATCATATTTAGAACAATTATATTTAATTATTTGTCAGGCAATTTCTGGATCTCCATTTTTGGGGCATCAGTTATTGGAAGTTTACTGTATTTCTTTGGTGGAGTCATGTTTCCCTGATTTTGTGATCCTTGTAGCTGTGCATAGATATCTGCCCATTTGAAGAAGTAATCAAAATGAAACCGTTCTTCCTTCTTTGTACAGTTATTCTCAGATTTTCTCCTCCGCTGTGTTGCTGAATTTTCTTAAGTTGCACTCTGGAGCTCTCCTAGAGCTATTCTTGTTTGTGGATAGCTGTCTAATTGTTGATCTTCATTGGGGGATGGAGGCTAGGGTCTCCTCTATGCCATGTTGCTGACGTCTGACCACTAGGTTTTTTTCCTGAAAAACTGGAAACATGGTGAAACCCTTAACTGAAATAGGTGAAGATAAAGATAGGGACAAATATGATGGGAAAAATTAAGAGTTCTGTTTTGACATGTAATCTTTGAGATATTTAATGGATATGCAAAGGATGCCCAGTTGGAATTGTGTAATAGGCAGGTAGAAATTTAGATCTGAAGCTTAGGAGTTTTATAGATCTTTGCTGCCCTAACATGTCATGTGGCAATGTGGAAACTGTAGATCAAGGAGATTAAGTGACTTGGTCAAGATTGTAGCTTAGAAATGGCAGATATTCAGACTCTAAGTCCAGTGCTCTTTCCAACAGAAACATGAATCCTAAAGCAAAGAAAATATATTGTCCCATTTGTACCCTTTTCCACTAAGCTACATGTAAAGCTTTGGAAAGGTAACTTGGAGACTGAAGGGTAGAACTGTTTAATGGTGGCTAACTTTTCTTCTACAAAGTGACAAGTAGCAACACAGAGAAGGGATTATTAGTGTTGGCTAATTCACTTTAAATATAGTGGACTTAAGCATGCACACATTTTTAAAATTTATTTTATTGAAGTATAGGTGGTTCACAATGTGTTAATTTCTGCCATATAGCAAAGTGATTCAGTTATACATATTTATACATTCTTTTTCATATTCTTTTCCATTATGATTTATCATAGGATATTGAATATAGTTCCCTGTGCTCTACAGTAGGACCTTCTTGTTTATCCATTCTATACGTAATACTTTGCATCTGCTAGTCCCAAACTCCCACTCCATCCCTCCCCTGTGCCCCCTCCCCCTTGGCAACCACAAGTCTGTTCTCTATGTGTGTGAGTCTGTTTCTGTTTCATAGATAAGTTCATTTGTGTCATATTTTACATTCCACATATAAGTGATATAATATGGCACTTAGCATGCACAAATTTAACCTTCATTGTTTAACCATTTATAAGTGACTGGTTCCCATGATAGGTTGTGATCTTGCTAAGGTTACAAAGTGGCATCAAGGGGAGAATGAGTCTCTCCACTAGTGAATGGACCTAGCTGTCTGCAGAGTATCCACATCTCAAGTTGGTTTCATTGTTTCTACTTGTCTTCTTGTACATGGGGACTTTTAGTAAATGATAAAAAAAAAAAAAAAAGAAGGGCTTCCCTGGTGGCGCAGTGGTTGAATCTGCCTGCCGATGCAGGGGACACGGGTTTGTGCCCTGGTCCGGGAAGATCCCACATGCCGCGGAGCGGCTGGGCCCGTGAACCATGGCCGCTGAGCCTGCGCGTCCAGAGCCTGTGCTCTGCAATGGGAGAGGCCACAACAGTGAGAGGCCCGCGTACCACAAAAAAAAAAAGAGAAAAGGTTTGATTCTAAAATGCACAACAATCAAAAACAAACACAAATAAAAACCTCCATAAATAAGAAGTTCAAATATAACTTTAGTATTGTATTTATAAAATTATTAGAGATTTGAAGAAATTATTCAAAAATTTAGTATAAAATGCTGTATTGCATCTTATAGAGGAAATTGTTTGCTGTCATAGTGCTTGGGAATTATATCGTTCTAAACATGTACTCCTTACAAACATCAGGAGTGTGTGCTAGTATTTATTTAAATGTCACGAAATCTTTTTGATTCTAGACCCCAAAAGGCATTCATTTATCATCAGAAAATTTTTAAACATGCATTAAAATGGAAAATGATAAAGGCAACCTGTAAGTATATTTGGTAGGGAAGCTTTCAATCTGATACATTCAGTTGCCACATGGCTATCCAATGTTGGCAACGGTCCAGTAAATAGAACAGTTGTTCCAGTTTCAACAGATGCTCAATGAATTTAACAGGACTTACAGATCAATGTAGTTGATCATCTGAACCAAGAGAACATGTTATTATTGATACTAAGAACATTTTAGGGAAAAATATACAAACATTGCTTTTTTGGTTAAAAAATACAAAGTCCAACCCAACAACAAACTTTTACATTTGAGGAAAAACACTTATAACAATGGAAAATTAAAAGCAGAATCTCAGCAGGTGCAAGGGATTCTGAATGGAGCCCTAAAGTAATAAATACAAGATGAGTTGGTAGCAGCTTGGCGTGGGCCACAAACACCTTTAACACAAACTGCTACTAATAAAATCTGTCCCAGAAGGAGGGAGTGGGCATGGTCACCCACACAGTCTGAGGACCCTCCTGGTTTGATATTTAGACCTTGAAGCTCTGCACATAGTCCAGAGTAGCACTTGAATTAATTAGGCAAGGTAAGGATAATGGGGAGGAAGGAATAAGAAGGTGCTAAAGAGACAGGTTACAACATTTACCTGGACTTTAGTTCATGTGCGTGGTTGTGTGTGTATTTAATCTGTCTTCCTAATTGACTGTCTTCCTAAATGAAAGGTAACAACCACTATAAAAAATTCAAACAATCCAGAAATGCATAAAGTAAAAAATTGTCCTCTCTCCCATGTTCTCCTTCCAAAAGAAACCACTACTAACCTATGTTGTACAGTCCCACAAGCATTTTTTCTGAGCTTTTACTTATATGTATACACGTTTATATATGGATAAGGAGAGGGCAAAAGAGCTTTATATTTCTTTCCAAAAGTGGTATCATACTGCACGCACTGTAGTGTAGCTTTCTGTTTTTGCTTAGTACGTTGTGAACACCATTCCATGTCCTTACACGGAAATCTACTTCATTTTTTAATGCTTTGCATACATGGAGTAAATATTCCATAGATTGTATGTACCATAATTTATTTAACAAACTCCGGTTCGGTGGCCATTGAGCTTGTTTCCAAATTTTAGCTATCAGTGTCACAAGCAATGTTGCATGGTAAACATATATTAATGCATACCAGTGTAAGTATTTCTGTAGGACCAGTTCTTACAAGAATTGCTGGGTCAATGTGCTCTCTTATATGGTGAATGCAAAGATAGAAGCAACAATTGCATCCTGATTTCTTCTACCTCTCCAGGGTCCAGCACCTGAGAAGAAGAATTCAGGACACACAGGCAGAGTAGGGGGCTACCCTTTTGATATGGTATGAAAATCCCTAAAAGCCTTCCTGGCCAGAACTCATCCCTTTCCTGGTCTGCTCAAAAGCCTGGAGTTCTCAGCAACCTTCTGCATCCTCTCTGTAGTGGAGTGATGGCCTTACTGATTTGGGAGTGGCAATATCCTCTCTGGCTGAAATATTGCAGGAATTTACATATCTCGTATAATCAGCACATCTTTTCCTTTCAACACTTGGTAAGGATCTTTATAAAATTTTAGTCTATTTTTCTGTCCTTGTGATTTTAGGAGATTGGATTAATTTGCTTTTCTAAACCTGAGGATATTGTGACACCTAAGAATCATTCTTACAGTAACACAGTATTTTGCCCAACTTATAACAGTATGATATTTTATGATAGTGGGCTTCTTTTAGGTATAGCATCTCACCTCTCTCCCAACTGTCCAGTGAATCAAACAGGGCAAAGAGTACTTTGGTTTTATAAATGAGAATGTTGAGGTTCAGAAATGTTACAGGACTAACCTAAGACACATGAGGAGTATCGGCAGGATTTATCAGTGATGAGTGCCTTATGTGATAGATTTAAAACCTATTAGAAATGGAACTGAACTTGAACTGATATCCTAAAAATTTGAGATTGGAAGTTTTCTGGTATTTTGTTTAAACTCTGTTCTCTCTTTACTCAGTTCTTAAAACATCATGGTGCTATTTTTTTAAACATCTTTATTGGAGTATAATTGCTTTACGATGGTGTGTTAGTTTCTGCTTTATAACAAAATGAATCAGCTATACATATACATATATCCCCATATCTCCTCTCTCTTGCGTCTCCCTCCCACCCTTCCTATCCCACCCCTCTAGGTGGTCACAAAGCGTATGGTGCTATTTTAATTTACTATTTCCTTATAACATCAACGTGTTTTTTAAGTTATGTTAATTAAGAGGTCTGATTAGCTTCCTGATTCTTAAACGGGGTTTCACTCTGTTACTACATGGTGACTAAAGCATAGATGTATGCACATCCATCCCCAGTGGACACATCAGCCAAGTTAACGAGGCAACTCTGTGAGCCACCGCAAATAACATTAAGAAGAGCTAAGCTTTCCATTATTCTTTCTATGTGTTGGTCATCCACCTAAGATTTACTCATATTAACTCACTTAATCCTCACAATAACTCTATGAAGTGGGTTTCATTACTATCTCCCTTTTGTACATGAAGAAAACAAAGTGCAGAGCCAGTACGTAACTTGTCGAATGTCGTGTAGCAAGGAAGTGGCAGACCTGGACTATAAATCCCCTTGTTCTGACTCCACCATCTGTGCTCTTAAATCCCAGGGCTTTACCCCAGTGTCAGCATGGCAACTGCCCACTTTTCCCGTGTAATGTGCAGGTGCTCAGAAAGCTGGTGGCTTCAGGAAGCAAACACTTCAAACTGCAACTTGTAGATAGTTCAGTATAAACACGACTCCAGCCAGGCCAGAGAAGCCAAAAAGATTTGTAAAAAATTCAGACCACTTCCTCAAGACCCCTACTCTGAGTTGAATCTGACCTAACGTGACTCTATCATACTTTAGCTTTTACTGACTTCCCTGTAGGCCAAGAAAAATAATGGAAGGAATTTATTCAATTTTATTAGATTAATATTCCTAAGTGAGTGAGCTGTACAATAAACCTCTTATCCTTAGCCATTGGTTCATATTTCATCTAAATACAGCCTTTATGATAACATTCTCCTTTTACCTATTAAAGTAGGGTTCAGTTACATAGTTGTAGGAAACTTGTTCTTTTTCCCCTGAGGCTTAATAGCCTTAAATGTTTTTATTAGCAATACTCATACTTTAAAGGCATTTTTCTTATGTAGTATTCAATATTTTAACAAACCAAGACCTGATCTTGACAGTGCCACTAAAATTTAACTAAAATTCCTTATTTATACTGGGATCATCATATGCAATCTCAAGCCACTCTGCCTCGGTTCAAAACCCATCTCTGCCACTTACCAGGTGGTACTGTTGGGCAAATGACTTAATTGTTTTGTGCCTTACCTTCTTCATCTGTAAAGTAGGGATTTTGATATTAGTATTAATCAGAGTTCTCTAGAGAAACAGAACCAATAGGATATATCTAGATATATGGTGAAATTTAATTGACTCATGAGATTATGGAAGGTAAATCCCATGATCTGTCTGCAAGCTGGAGGCCCAGGAAACCAGTGGTGCAGCTGGTCCAAACACGAAGACCAGGAGGTGGCCAGTGGGGTTTGTCCCAGTCTAAGTCTGAAGGCCCAAGAACCAGGAGTGCTGATTTATGAAAGTAGGAGAAGATGGATGTCCCAAGCAAAGAGCAAATTCTCCCTTCCTCTGCCTTTTTGTTCTGTTTAGGCTCTCAATGATTGTATGATGTCTACCAGCATTGGTGAGGGCAGTCTGCTGATTCAAATGCTAATCTCTTCCAGAAACACCCTCACAGACACACCCAGAAAAAATGTTTTACCAGCTATCTGGGCATCCCTTGGCCCAATTAAGCAGACAAATAAAATTAACTGTCACACCTATTTCGTGGGGTTGAGAATTTAATGAGTGCTTACTATGTCTGGCACTGGTCAAAGCTCTTAACATGTATCACTCACTCGTTCAATCCTCACAACTACTGAGATCCTAATATCATCTCCAATTTAAAGATGAGGACCCTGAAGCACAGAATGGTTAAGGAAGTTGTCTAAGGAGAAAATAAAAAGCTTGTAAGCAATAGAGTTTGGATATGAACCCTGCCAATCTCGTTATAAATCTGCAGTCTTAGTCACGGCTATGTGCTGCCTTTTTTAAAAATTAGTTTAAAACAACAACAAACTTTCAAACCCACTTTCTAAATGCAGGCATGCTCTCCAGTGGTTTCTCACTCTGACCTTCTGTCTATAAGGGGCCAAACCACACCTAGTTTGCCATTTAGATGGCCCTGGTGTTCTGTCCACACACACTGTGATTATGTAATAACTCAAACATCAGTTTGATTTCTATAACTCCAATTCATCGAAATCCCTTTGTCTGCCACCAGAACTTACACCATCTACTCTAGTAGATGGTTGGTCAGGGCTCATGACAGAACAAACCTCCTGATTAGAAACCTGTGCAATGACAGTTCTAGAATCACTGGAAAATTCTTCTTCTTTCAGAGATAAAATTTTATAAGAGAAGCTTTAGGAGAAAGACTCAGAAGTAAAATTTAACAATTAAAATTCCACATCTCAAACTTTTTAATCCAATTGTTTTTGGCTAATTTTATAGGAAAAAAGAAAAATGGAAATGTACATTGTTATTTTGGATGTGGAAATACTTCATTTTCATTGCTCTTGAGGCTTTAAACCAAAATAAGGAAGCAGACCAACTTAGAGGACCATACTTCAAAATATATTTTAAAAATGAGCATTGTAGCCTAGTCATGCTATTGCTGTAATAGATCTCTATTTTCCTTTCACTTTTGATAAATTCAGTTAGTTGGCCCCAAATACAGTACTCTGCATGCTATTTGAAGTGAGTCAAATACTTTGAAGAAAAAAGTTTTGATTTTTGGACAAACTGTGGGAAGCCATTATTAAAAGGGACAAATATCAATACTATGTACTGAATTTGGATCAATCTTTGTGATTACTTCATAGCTTTTTAAGTGAAGAAACATGCTCTTTGAATGAGGCTTTTTAAAAAAAGAAAAGAAAATGGCCACAGTGTCCTCTGGGCTGATGGGACTTGCTATGTTTAAAAACACTGATTAGGAGACTTCCCTGGTGGCACAGTGGTTAAGAATCCGCCTGCCAATGCAGGGCACACAGGTTTGAGCCCTGGTCCGGAAGATCCCATATGCCACGGAGCAACTAAGCCCGTGCGCCACAACTACTGAGCCTGAGCTCTAGAGCCCATGAGCCACAACTACTGAAGCCCATGCGCCTAGAGCCTGTGCTCCGCAACAAGGGAAGCCACCACAATGAGAAACCCTCACACCGCAAAAAAGCGTAGACCCTGCTCGCTGCAACTAGAGAAAGCCTGCGTGCAGCGACGAAGACCCAATGCAGCCAAAAATAAATAAATAAATTTATATTAAAAAAAAAAACACTAGTACTTTTAAAGAAATGTTTCAACTCCACTATAGGAGGAAGACGCCATCTAAATCTGGAGCAGACACGTGATGACTTGAGAATTTCTGAAACACCTGTCTACCTTTGAAAGAAGCAAAAAATTTTAAGGTTTCAAGATTGGAAAGAATGTAACGGTCAAATACTGTGACCAATCAGCTTGTGTTTTAAGTCCTTCTCTCTATATTCCCCAAATGTCACCACCAGCCTATGAATCATGCCTCTGATGATAAGAAGCTTGCTTCTTCCTCAAGCTCTAAGTGCTATGCAGTCATTCCTTATAAAGACCAACTTGAATCCAAGACTTTTTCTGTATTACAAGTGTTGTATTCATATTTGTATTCTTAGGACCTAGTAAAACATAGGAACACAAGTGCTCAGTGAAGCTGGTTGTATCAAATTGAAGAAATTTCCTTGGGTCATATATTACATTGCAGCCTAGTTAATTGTGCACAAATTTTATTTTCCCAACTAGATTGTAAACTCTGTGAGGGATGACATCTTGTTTTATACATCTTTGTATCCTCCACATCCCCTAGTATGGTATTATGCACATAGAAGGTCCCAAATAACTATTTGTTGAATTTAAAATGTGAATGAATGAATGAATAACTGAATGAATAAATCTTATTACTAAGCCATTTTCAGGGACATATTTTTATGCTGCTCTTCAAAGCTAAGGACAAACACTTATATTCCATTTCTGAGACTTAAAAGAATGACTTCAGTTACAATTTTCCTATACCTAGAAGTTTCTACACAAAGCAGCCTATTAGATTATGGAAGAAGACTGGTACTTACTCCTTGTTAATTTTTTTTTGCATTTTTTAAAATTGAAGTATAGTTGATTCACAATATTGTGAGTTTCAGGTGTACAACAAATTGATTCAGTTATATATGGTTTCTTCAGATTATTTTGCATTATAGGTTATTACAAGATATTGAATATAGTTCCCTGTGCTATATAATAAATCATTGTTGCTTATCTATTTTATGTATAGTATCAATAGTTTGTATCTATTAATCGTATACTCCTAATTTATCCCTCCCCCTCTCCCTTTCCTCTTTGGTAAACATAAGTTTGTTTTCTGTGTCTGTGAGTCTGTATCTGTTTTGTATATAGATTCATTTGTATTATTTTTTAGATTCCACATATAAATGATATCATATAATATTTGTCTTTCTCTGTCTGAGTTACTTCACTAAGCATAGTATTCTCTAGGTTCATCCACATTGTTGCAAATGGTATTATAGAATTTCATTCTTTTTATGGCTGAGTAATACTCCATTATATATATATATATATATAGATATATAGATATAAAACCACGTCTTCATAAGACAGTCATTTGTTAATGAGTATCTGGGTTGTGTTCATGTCTTGACTATCATAAATAGTGCTGCTATGAACATTGGGGTGCATGTTTCTTTTTGAATTAGAGTTTTTATCTTTTCTGGGTATATACCCAAGAGTGGAATTGCTGGATCATATGGTAACTTTATTTTTAGTGTTTAAGGACCCTCCATACTGTTTTCCACAGTGATTGTACAAATTACATTCCCGCCAACATTATAGGAGGGTTCCCTTTTCTCTACACCCTCTCTACCATTTATTTTTTGTAGACTTTTTGATGATAGCCATTCTGACCAGTATGAGATGATACCTCATTGGTTTTGATTTGCATTTCTCTAATAATTAGTGATATTGAGCATCTTTTCATGTACCTGTTGTCCATCTGTATGTCTTCTTTGGAGAAAAGTCTATATAGATATTCTGCCCATCTTTTGATTGGATTCTTTTTTTTTTTGATATTGAGCTCATGAAATGTTTGTATGTTTTAGATATTAACCCCTTGTTGGTTGCATAATTTACAAATATTTTCTCGCATTCTGTAGGTTGTCTTTTCACTTTGATAGTTTCTTTTGTTATGCAAAAGGTTTTAAGTTTGATTAGGTCCTGTTTGGGTTTTTTTGCTTTTATTTCTTTTGGGAGACTGATCTAAAAAGATATTCCTATGATTTATGTCTGAGATGTTTTGCCTATGTTCTCTTCTAGGAGTTTTATGGTGTCATGTCTTATATTTATGTCTTTAAACGATTCTGAGTTTATTTTTGCGTACAGTGTGAGAGAGTGTTCTAATTTCATTGATTGACATGTAGCTGTCCAACTTTCCCAACAGCACTTGTTGAAGAGACTGTCTTTTCTCCATTGTATATTCTTGCCTCCTTTGCCATAGATTAATTGACTGTAGGTGCATGGGTTTATTTCTGGGCTTTCTATTCTGTTCCATTGATCTATATGTCTGTTTTTGTGCCAACACCACACTGTTTTGATCACTGTAGCTTTGTAGTATAGTCTGAAGTCTGGGCAGGTTATGCCTCCAGCTTTGTTCTTTTTCCTAAGGATTGCTTTAGTAATTCTGGGTCTTTTGTGGTTCTGTATAAATTTTAGGATCATTTGTTCTAGTTCTGTGAAAAATGTCATGGATATTTTGATAGGTATTGCATTAAATCTGTAGATTGCTTTGGGTAGTATAGCCATTTTAATAATATCAATTCTTCCAATCCAAGAGCATGGGATATCTTTCCATTTCTTTGAATCAACTTCAGTTTCCTTTATCAATATTTCATAGTTTTCAGCATATAGGTCTTTCACCTCCTTGGTTAAGTTTATTCCTAGGTATTTTGTACACGATTTTAAATAGGATTTTCTTTTCTTTCTCTTTCTGATATTTCATTTTTGTGTAAAAACTTGCAACTGATTTGTGTATATGTATCTTGTATCCAGCTACCTCCTTTTTGAACTCAGAGTCTAGTAGACTGGTGAAGCATGTTTCATTATTTATTCTTTCAGGGCATTTCACTTGTTCTTTAATTGGGAGTAGTTCCTCCACTTTTTCATTTTACTTAGCTTTCTCTGTCTCTCTGAATTTAAGAGAAACTGTTATCTACTGTGGTCTTGAAGAGGTGTTTTTATGTGGGAGCTTCCCTGTGTAGACTGTGTGAGTCCAGTATTTTTGGTGTGAGGGCTGGTTTTGCTGTGGATGCCAGCCATGTTTTTCCTCAGAGTGTGCTGCCCCTTATCCCCTTGATAAGAAGTATGATTGGTGTTGTGGTATCCAGAGCCTGCACTGGATTTTGGGCAGGCATCCTCTTGACTTCATGGCTAACACTGCCCTGTCGGGGCAGGGTCTGCTACCCAGTTGTTGAAGTAGAAACCCTGAGGGTAAGGTTGACCAGACTCCATTGCCCCTGAGTGAGTGCCCTGCCCCAACCTTACTCCTTGATTTTTGAAGCTGGCTATTTGCTTCTTAGGAGTATGCAGCGTTTATAAACACGTGGTTTAATAGAATACAAAGGCTTTTCTATATCTCACTTTGTCTATTATTTTTCTAATAGATCTTTTTTGGAGTATAATTGCTTCACAGTACTGTGTTAGCTTCTGTTGCACAGCAAAGCGAATCAGCCATATGCATACACATGTCCCCATATCCCCTCCCTCTTGAGCCTCCCTCCCATCCTCCCTATCCCACCCCTCTAGGTCATCACAAAGCACTGAGCTGATCTCCCTGTGCTATGCTGCTGCTTTCCACCAGCCAATTGTTTTACATTCGGTGGTGTATATATGTTGATGCTACTCTCACTTTGCCCCAGCTCTCCCCTCCTACCCCAAGTCCTCAAGTCCATTCTCTATGTCTACCTATTTATTCCTGCCCTAAAACTAGGTTCATCAGTACCTTTTTTTTTTTTTTTTTTTTTTAGATTCCATACATATGCGTTAGCATACGGTATTTGTTTTTCTCTTTCTGACTTACTTCATTCTGTATGACAGACTCTAGGTCCATCACCTCACTACAAACAACTCAATTTAGTTTCCTTTTATGGCTGAGTGATATTCCATTGTATATATATGCCACATCTTCCTTATCCATTCATCTGTTGATGGACACTTAGGTTTCTTCCATGTCGGGCTATTGTAAATAGAGCTGCAATGAACATTGTGGTACATAACTCTTTTTGAATTATGGATTTCCCAGGGTATATGCCCAGTAGTGGGATTGCTGGATAGTTTTATTTTTAGTATTTTAAGGAACCTCCATACTGTTCTCCATGGTGGTTGTATCAATTTACATTCCCACCAACAGGGCAGAAGGGTTCCCTTTTCACCAAACCCTTTACAGCATTTATTGTTTGTAGATTTTTGATAATGGCCATTCTGACTGGCATGAGGTGATACCTCATTGTAGTTTTAATTTGCATTTCTCTAATAATTAGTGATGTTGAGCATCTTCTCATGTGCCTCTTGGCCATCTATATGTCTTCCTTGGTGAAATGTCTATTTAGGTCTTCCGCCCATTTTTTAACTGGATTGTTTGTATTTTTGATATTGAGCTCCATGAGCTGTTTGTGTATTTTGGAGATTAATCCTTTGTCTGTTGTTTCATTTGCAAATATTTTCTCCCATTCTGAGGGTTGCCTTTGTGTCTTGTTTATGGTTTCCTTTGCTGTGCAAAAGCTTTTAAGTTTAATTAAGTCCCTTTTGTTTATTTTTGTTTTTATTTTTGTTATTCTAGCAGGTGGGTTAAAGAAGATCTTGCTGTGTTTTATGTCAAAGAGTGTTTTTCCTATGTTTTCCTCTAAGAGTTTTGTAGTGTCTCGTCTTACATTTAAGTCTTTAATCCATTTGTAGTTTATTTTTGTGTATGGTGTTAGGTAGTGTTCTAATTTCATTCTTCTACATATAGCTGTCCAGTTTTCCCAGCACCACTTATTGAAGACACTGTCTTTTCTCCATTCTGTATTCTTGCTTCCTTTATCAAAAATAAGGTGACCATATGTGCGTGGGCTTATCTCTGGGCTTTCTATCCTGTACCATTGATCTATATTTCTGTTTTTGTGCCAGTACCATAGTGTCTTGATTACTGTAACTTTGTGGTATAGTTTGAAGTGGGGGAGCCTGATTCCTCCAATTCCGCTTTTCTTTCTCAAGATTGCTTCGGCTATTCAGGGTCTTTTGTGGTTCCATACGAATTGTGCAATTTTTTGTTCTAATTCTGTGAAGAATGCCATTGGTAGTTTGATAGGGATTGCATTGAATCTGTAAATTGCTTTGCATAGCATAGTCATTTTCACAATATTGATTCTTCCAATCCAAGAACATGATATATTTCTCCATGTGTTTATGTCATCTTTGATTTCTTTCATCAGTGTTCTATAGTTTTCTGAGTACAAGTCTTTGTCTCCTTAGGCAGGTTTATTCCTAGGTATTTTATTCTTTTTGTTGCAGTGGTAAATGGGAGTGTTTCCTTAATTTCTCTTTCTGATTTTTTGTTGTTGGTGTTTAAGAATGCCAGAGATTTTCTGTGTATTAATTTTGTATCCTGCAACCTTAACAGATTCATTGATTAGTTCTGGTAGTTTTCTGGTGGCATCTTCAGGATTTTCTATGGATAGTATCATGTCATTGGCAAACAGTGGCAGTTTTACTTCTTCTTTTCCAGTTTGTATTCCTTTTATTTCTTTTTCTTCTCTGATTGCCGTGGCTAGGGCTTCCAAAACTATGTTGAATAAGAGTGGCAATAGTGGGCATCCTTGTCTTGTTCTGATCTTACTGGAAAAGCTTTCATTTTAACACCATTGAGTATGATGCTTGCTGTGGTTTGTCATATATGGCCTTTATTATGTTGAAGTAGGTTCCCTCTGCCCATTTTCTGGAGAGTTTTTATCAAATGGGTGTTGGATTTTGTCAAAACCTTTTTCTGCATCAATTGAGATGATCGTATGGTTTTTATTCCTTAATTGGTTAATGTAGTGTATCACATTGATTGATTTGCATATATTGAAGAATCCTTGCATCACTGGGATGAATCTCACTTGATCATGGTGTATGATCCTTTTAATGTGCTGTTGGATTCTATGTGCTAGTATTTTGTTCAGGATTTTTGCATCTGTATTCATCAATGATATTGGCCTCTAATTTTTTGTGTGTGTGATATCTTTTTCTGGTTTTCATATCAGGGTGATGGTGGCTTCGTAGAATGAATTTGAGAGTGTTTCTTCCTCTGAAATTTCTTGGAAGAGTTTGAGAAGGATTAGTGTTAGCTCTTCTCTAAATGTTTGATAGAGTTCACCTGTGAAACCTTCTGGTCCTGGACTTTTGTTTGTTTAAAGATTTGTAATTACAGTTTCAATTTCATTACTTGTGATAGGTCTGTTTATATTTTCTAATTCTGTCTGGTTCAGTCTTGGAAAATTGTACCTTTCCAAGAATTTGTCCATTTCTTCATGGTTGTTCATTTTATTGGCATATAGTTGTTTGTCGTAGTCTCTTATAGTCCTTTGATTTCTGCAGTGTCAGTTATGATTTCTCCTTTTTCATTTCTAATTTTTTTTATTTGAGTCCTCTTCCTTCCTTTCTTGATGAATCTGGCTAAGGATTTATCAATTTTGTTTATCTTCTCAAAGAACCAGCTTTTAGTTTTATTGATCTTTGCTATTGTTTTCTTCATTTCTATTTCATTTATTTCTGCTCTGATCTTTATGATTTCTTTCCTTCTATTGACTTTTACTGACTTTGGGTTTTCTTTGTTCTTCTTTCTCTGGTTGTTTTAAGTGTAGGGTTAGATTGTTTATTTGATATTTTTCTTGTTTCTTGAGGTGAGATTGTATTACTTTAAACTTCCTTCTTACAACTGCTTTTGCTGTGTCCCATAGGTTTTTAGTCGTCGTGTTTTCATTGTCATTTGTTTCTATGTATGTTTTTATTTCTTCTTGATTTCTTCAGTGATCTCTTGGTTATTTAGTAGCACACTGCTTAGCCTCCACGTATTTGTGTGTTTTACAGTTTTTTCTGTAATTGATTTCCAATTTCATATCGTTGTGGTCAGAAAAGATGCTTGTTATGATTTCAGTTTTCTTAAATTTTCCAAGGCTTGATTTGTGACCCAAGATGTGATCTATCCTGAAGAATGTTCCATGTGCACTTGAGAAGAAAGTGTATTCTGCCACTTTTGGTTGGAATGTTCTGTAAATATCAGTTAAATCTATCTGGTCTATTGTGTCATTTAAAGCTTGTGTTTCCTTATGTATTTTCTGTTTGGATGTTCTGTCCATTGGTGTAAGTGTAGTGTTAAAGTCCCCTACTATTATTGTGTTACTGTCAATTTCTCCTTTCATGGTTGTAGCATTTGCCTTATGTATTGAGGTGCTCCTATGTTGGGTGCATAAACATTTATAATTGTCATATCTTCTTCTTGGATTGATACTTTGATCATTATGTAGTGTCCCTACTTATCTCTTGTAACAGTCTTTATTTTTAAATCTATTTTATCTGATACGAGTATTGCTACTCCAGCTCTTTTGATTTCCATTTGCATGCAATATCTTTTTCCATCCCTTCACTTTCAGTCTGTATGTGTCCCTAGGTCTGAAGTGGGTCTCTTGTAGACAGCATATATATGGGTCTTGTTTTTGTATCCATTCAGCCAGTCTCTGTCTTTTGGTTGGGGCATTTAATGCATTTACATTCAAGGTAATTATCGATATGTATGTTCCTATTACCATTTTCTTAATTGTTTTGCATTTGTTTTTGTGGGTCTTTTTCTTCTCTTGTGTTTCCTGCCTAGAGAAGTTTCCTTAGCATTTGTTGTAAAGCTGCTTTGGTGGTGCTGAATTCTCTTAGCTTTTGCTTGTCTGAAAAGCTTTTGAGTTCTCCATCAAATCTGAATGAGATCCTTGCTGGGTAGAGTAATCTTGGTTGTAGGTTTTTCTCTTTCATCACTTTAAGTATATCCTGCCACTCCCTTCTGGCCTGCAGAATTTCTGCTGAAAAATCATCTAATAACCTTATGAGGATTCCTTTGTATATTATTTTTTCTTTTTCCCTTGCTGTTTTTTTTTTTTGTTTTTTTTGCGGTACGCGGGCCTCTCACTGTGTGGCCTCTCCAGTTGTGGAGCACAGGCTCCGGACGCGCAGGCTCAGCGGCCATAGCTCACGGGCCCAGCCGCTCTGCAGCATGTGGGATCTTCCCAGACCAGGGCACGAACCCATGTCCCCTGCATCGGCAGGCGGACTCTCAACCACTAAGCCACCAGGGAAGCCCTCCCTTGCTGTTTTTAATATTTTTTCTTTGAATTTAATTTTTGTCAGTTTGATTAGTATGTGTCTTGGTGTGTTTTTCCTGGGGTTTATCCTGTATGGGACTCTCTGTGCTTCCTGGACTTGGGTGACTGTTTTCCTTTTCATATTAGGGAAGTTTTTGACTATAATCTCTTCACATATTTTCTCAGACCCTTTCTTTTTCTCTTCTTCTTCTGGGACCCCTATAATTCGAATGTTGGTGCATTCAGTGTTGTCCCATAAGTCTCTGAGATTGTCTTCAATTCTTTTCATTCTTTTTTCTTTATTCTGCTCCTCAGCAGTTATTTCCACCATTTTGTCTTCCAGGTCACTTATCTGTTCTTCTGCCTCAGTTATTCTGTTATTGATTCCTTCTAGTGTATTTTTCATTTCAGTTATTGTGTTGTTCATCTCTGTTTGTTCTTTAGTTCTTCTAGACCTTTGTTAAACATTTCTTGTATTTTCTCAATCCGTGCCTCCATTCTATTTCCAAGAGTCTGGATCATCTTTATTATTGTTACTCTGAATTTTTTTCCCGGTAGACTGCCTGTTTCCTCTTCATTTATTTGGTCTTGTAGATCTTTACCTTGCTCCTTCATCTGTGACATATTTTTTTGCTATCTCTTTTTTTTTTATGAGTGGGACTGTGTCCCTGTCTTACTTGTTGTTTGGCCTGAGGCTTCCAACACTGGAGTTTGTAGGCTATTGGATAGAGCTGGGTCTTAGTGCTGAGATGAGGAACTTCGTGAGACCTCACTCCCATGAATATTCCCTGGGGTCTGAGGTTCTCTGTTAGTCCAGTGGTTTGGACTCAGAGCTCCCACTGAAGGAGCTTCAGCCCGACACCTGCCTCATGAACCAAGATCCCACAAACCGCATGGGGTGACAAAAAAAAGCAAAGAGAACAATAACAAAGTAAAAAATAAGGTTAGACTAGGAAACTAACTGATATGTTAGAAAGAATGTAAATAAAAATATAGATGAATCAACAACTGAAGCGTACATCAGTACCACAATTTTAAAAAAGGAGGAGTAGGGAGAAGGAAAAAAATATAAAGGGGGCGGGGGGAGGCCTTGGCTATGGAGGGCGAGGCCTAAGCAAGTGCAAGTTTGGGGCAGTGGGTGGGCCAACGCTCAGGACCCTCAGGGCTAGAAAAGCCCTGGGGACCGTTGGGTGTGGGCCTTAGGCTCAAGGAACGGAAGGGGCCCAGGCATGCCCACCACACCTGTTCTCAGAGGGCGTGGCACCTCACCTGGGAGTCCAGCAGTCTTCCTGGGCTCGAGTGGATGGAGCAAATGCCCTCCTCTCCCCTCCTGCTCCTCTGATCTGGGAGGGCCCCTCCCACCTGCCTCTCCTGAGCTCCCCAGCCTCCCTTTATGCCCCCAGGGACCCGTGCAGCCTGGTTGGGGCTTTGGAGCGTAGGGTACTGGCTTGGGAGCTCAGCAGGCTCCCTGTGCCCAAGTGGGCAGGGCAATCGCCCTCTGCTCCTTTCCTTCTCTTCCCAGAGAGTCCCTCCTGCCTGCCTCTCCTGATCTCCCCAGCTTCAGGGGCACCGATATTGCCTGGCCTCCACTTCTCCTCCCCCCTCAGTCCCCCTGCGTCCTACTGGTTCATTTTGGGGTTCCTCCCGTCTCTTTGGGCATCAGAGCCCCCCACCAGTGGCCGGCAGGTGCCCTAGTTGCAGGGAGACGCTAACTCTGCATCTTCCCACACTGCCATCTTGACTCCCCAGTCTATTATTTTGAATCTATAAATATAACAGATTGCAAACCCATTTAAAGGCAAAACCAGATTTACATCTTTCATGAGGTTTTCACATCCTTTTTGTACTCAGGGGAAACAGTGAATATGAAAATGAGCTATTGACACTGAATGGAACCAATATATATGATGTAGAGTATAAAAGTCAATCAAATGATTTTCAGCACAATAAGTATTAATCTTTGGTTAAATGTTTATGAAAACACAGAAGTTGACATATAATTACACATATTTCAAACTTTGTCTCTTTAGTTTTGGCTTGATGAAACAGCATGTATACAAAGTATGCCTTTGATCAAAATCTGAAACTGCTACAAAGTAACTGAGTTGTCTTGGATAAGTTACTAAGTCTTTCTGTGCCTGTTTCCTCCATGTAAATAGGATTTTTTTTTTTTTTTTTTTTTTTTTTTTTTT